>NC_057719.1:21861950-21968821 GCF_004010195.1 Chiloscyllium plagiosum
CCACTCCGGCCTATCACCCTCACCTTGACCTCCTTCTACCTATCACATTTCCAACGCCCCTCCCCCAAGTCCCTCCTCCCTTACCTTTTATCTTAGCCTGCTGGACACACTTTCCTCATTCCTGAAGAAGGGCTCATGCCCGAAACGTCGATTCTCCTGCTCCTTGGATGCTGCCTGACCTGCTGCGCTTTTCCAGCAACACATGTTCAGCTCTGATCTCCAGCATCTGCAGTCCTCACTTTCTCCTCAACATCAGATCAGCCATGATATTTTTGAATGACGGAGAAGGCTTGAGCAGCTTTTCCTTTCTATTTCTTGCACTCTTACGTTCAATGGAGCAGGGGAAAACTACCATGAAATCACTCAACATGGTATCATTTCTGCCACTTCTACACAATTGCAGTTCCGGCTTGGTGACTTATTCCAGAAGCAACTTGGAGACATAAATATCCTCCATCAGATCAATGTGAGCAGTTAGCAGATAGAGGGACAGATATTCATCTCCCTAAACTGAGCAAGCACATCTCCTTCCTCCTAATACTACTTTCAGTACTCTGCCGAATGTTTTCACTTTACTTCAAGGGAAAATGCATTAATTTGAATAGTCAATAATCATTAATACTATGCAACATTCTATTTTTAGAGTTGTTCTTATATCCACTACTCATCATGTCTGGACTTTGACAATTTCACTGAAATTGTGACTACACAAAAATACCTATTGCTATTACAGTCTTTACTGAAAAAATGTAAATGAGGCACCATTTTCTATGATTTATTAACATCCAGATGCACTCAGAAACCAACACATAAAGTGGACCACAGTGAGATTGTCAAACAGCCAGTCACACTGCCTAAGGTAAAACCAGAGTGTAGAAAGATTTTGTTCAGAATATCACAATGGAATAAAATGCTTCCTTTGTTTAATTGTACAAAATACACAGAGGAAAGGAAGTTATGTGACAGCAGTTAGTTAGATGCAAGTCTGTCTTCAGTAGTAATTCAACTTTATATTTTTCAAAGCCTGCAAATAATATTTCCTGAAAATTATGCTCAGATTCATAGGAGGTTAGATATTAGTTTCAATGCAGTATGGATATTCTTGAATGTACAATTTGTTGTGTGGATGTAAATCTTCTGTCAATTCTTTTTTTCCCAGAAACCATTACTTACATGATATAATAACACAGTGCAGATTTGACATGTACCAATGTCATGGAAAATAGCAACATAAATCTGGCTTACATTAGAAAAGAAATAATGCCACACCATGTTTGACTTCTATTATGATGATATTATTTCCTGATTTGAAAAAACAATGAAATATCTGTGGATTACCTCACAAATGAATTAGAGGTGAACTCTGACACAACCCCTACACGATGAATTTTTTCCAGATGCCTGTCTTCCACCCAGAGTTCACAGATCGCGGTATTAATTTACAGATCTTACCTTTTTACCTTCAATATCCTGCTGAGTCCAAACCATTAAACCAGAAACTGTTTTTGTCTCCATACCTGAATAACTTGTTGGTGCTCTTTTTCTTCTGTATTATCCCTCACAGCTGCTATCATGCAAGATTTAAGACTAATTGACACCTTTCTTTTGCTTGTGGGGTTTGCAATGACTCTTATTCATGCATTAAGACCCTGACAGCTATACTTGGAGTGAATAGCTAGGATGATGTGCAGTGCAGATAAGGCTCTGATGCTTTCTTTATACACATGTTGGAAGTCTCAGGCATTGATCAATTGCTTTGTTAATGCAGTATACATGCCCTTGCAAGGTATGACATTGTTATATGTAGACATTAATCATATCTGCAGGGACTTACTTAGCTTTGGAAGTTTGAGAATTCCTTCATTTAATAAAACAGAGAACAATGTCCACCCCAGTATGTTTAAAATGGAACACTAGGTGTAAACCTCTAGTTCTACAAACATGCATAGGAAGTGGGGTCATTGAGTTACAAGTGAACATACAAAAAGAATGGAACTCAGATAGGTAGATTGATGGGAGGATGGGAGAGTGGTAGGAGGGTGGTTAGGCTTACAATCAATCACAGATGTTCGAATAGTCCCACTTACAATCTTTGGTCAATGAGGCGTTAACTAATCTCAGGAAAGGTGAATGTGACATTTGACGTCAGTGTTATTGTGCTCTGGCAGAGAAAAGAAATAAAAGCATTGTTCCTGTTGTGAATGTTATTTGGAATATCCACTTCTACCAGTAATGGATAACCATGATGTGGAGGTGCCAGTATTGGACTGGGGTGGGCAAAGTTAGAAGTCACACAACACCAGGTTATAGTCCAACAGCTTTATTTGAAATCACAACCTTTCAGGTTATGGCCCCTTCATCATATGAAGTGAGAGAGAAGCACACGGACACAGAATTTAAAGTTAAAAATCACACAACACCAGGTTATAGTCCAATAGGTTTAATTGGAAGCACACTAGCTTTCGGAGCGACGCTCCTTCATCAGGTGATATCAAGGCAGAGAGATCAAGGACAGACAGATTAAAAGATCATACAACTGGTACGAGTGGAGTGTTGAATCGTAAGTCTCTGCAGGTAATCAAAACTGTCAGACAGTATAACAAAGATGTCAACAGCTTAATAACAAGCAAATAGATGACCTATACACAGGAACGTCGATTATCCAAACGAGATGGGGGGGCAGTATTTCATTCGGATAATTAATTATTCGGTTAATTGATTTAATGCCTCTGTTCTGGGGCTCGGAGTTTTCTGAAGTTTCCTTTTTCCTTGCTCTGCCCACCTTGCTCCCTCTCTCTGTCTCAGGGTTTGTTTCTGAGCAGACACACTTGTTTTTAAGGTTTGGAGATGCCGGTGTTGGACTGGGGTGTACAAAGTTAAAAATCACACAACACCAGGTTATAGTCCAACAGGTTTAATTGGAAGCACACTAGCTTTTGGAGCGACGCTCCTTCATCAGGTGATAGTGGAGGGCTCGATCGTAACACAGGATTTATAGCAAAAATTTGCAGTGTGATGTAACTGCCTGTCCCGTCCGCACCCCCAGCCCTGTCCTCGTCCTCCCCCACCCACTATCTGCCCCTCCATCTGCGCCCCCACCCTCTGTCCAACCCGGCTGCCCTGCCCACCACCCCCATGCATCCCCACCCTCCCATCAGCCACTAACCCCCCCAACCCTGGGGCAGCTGGACTGGACACCAACAGAAAGACTGCTGCTGCCTTTGGGGGATGAGGGGGGTGTCGGGGATGAGTCTCAAAGTAACACACACACACTTTTTTACTGCAACTTTTTGACAAGTTCCACCTTTGCCCTGTACAGGACAAGGTAGGAGAGATTATCTGGGAAAGGGAGGTTTAGTGTACACCCCTGAGCAGAACCCAGGGAAAGTGTGGGGAGAGAGAGAGGGTGGGAAGTCAGTCATTTGGAGACGGTGCCTGGGCTCCCATCAATATCCAGGACCGTTCTCGGCAGCATTTCAGTAAGCTGAGTTCATTTTTAATCATTGTAAACAAAAGATGCGATCAGTGTTGGAAACACCTCTTTGATGTAATGTTTTTATCGGGGCCTTGAGTTCTTCTTCGGATAATCTGAAATTTGGATAATTGATGTCCGGATAATCGAGGTTCCTCTGTAATCTGATTAAATGAAGCGGACAGATAATCCCAAAAAATTAAAAATAAGATAGTGTTGGAGACAAACCAAATGACTGGAATAACATGATAGGTATAAGAGTCACATGCTGAGAGTCTAATCAAAGTAATAAGTAATCCAAAACTGTATAAACTAATTAAGGTAGAAATATCCTCACAATTTATCAAGGTGATGGTGTCAAAACAGGACAGTAAGGAAGATTTTATACAGACACAGAACAGTATGGTGGGGTCACATGTAGCATGACATGAACTCAAGATCATGGTTGAGACCGTCTTCATGAGTATGGAACTAGACTGTCAGTTTCTGCTCAGCGATTCTGCATTGTTGTGTCTCTTGAAAGCCTCCTTGGAGGACGCTTGCTCGAAGATCAGAGGTTGAATGTCTGACCACTGAAATGTTCTCTGACTGGGAGGGGAACATTCCTATCGGGTGCAGTGACCATTCCTCCCTTTTTGTAACATCTGCATGGTCGCCAATATACCATGCCTCGAGGTATCCTTGTCTGCGGTGTATGCAAAAGACTACATTAGTCGAGTCACATGAGTATCTATTGTGTACGTGGTGGGTGGTGTTCCCATGTATGATGGTAGAATCCATATTAAGGATCTGACATGTCTTGCAGAAGTTGTGTGGTGTTGTGGTCAATGCCATCCTGAAGGCTGGGTAGTTTGCTGCAAATGATGGATAAAGACAAGATGAATAGGACACCACTTCTTACTCAGGATGCTGACATCGAAAGGGGAGCCATGTGAGTAAGGAATTGTTCCTGAGCTAGCAGCTGAGGAACTATCCTCACTGACTTCAAGGAGGATTACAGGATTGGGGGGGGGCAGGGGTGGGAGCAGGAAGAAAACAATATTATTGCTCTGAAATCTGAGCCACATCTGTAGATTTCAAAACTATTGCCAAAAAGATTGAACATGAACTAGTTTATAAAATTGATTGGGAGCCCAAAGTTTGCTAACAATTACAGGCAGATTTGTACTTTATATCACTATGTTGTTCTCTATGCCAATTTAACTTAGTGGTTTTAATTCTGTCTGGATACAACAAAGATGGCTTCCAAAGGCTGTGTATAATGAAGTAGCTATGTCTGATTTGGATAGCATTCAGACTTGGGCCAAAAAACACATATCAATATGGTAGACAAGTATCAGGCAATAAACACTTCCAACCTAAGGAAGTTTAATCAACCTCCCTCAATTTAATGACTGAAACCCTTACCATTATTAGCTCGGGGTTGCCAATGAACTCCACTACTTTTTGTCATTTATATAAATGATTTGGATGTGAGCATAAGAGGTATAGTTAGAAAGTTTGCAGATGACACCAATATTGAAGGTGTAGTGGACAGCGAAGAAAGTTACCTCAGATTACAACAGGATCTTGATCATCTGAGTCAATGGGCTAAGAAGTGGCAGATGGAGTTTAATTCAGATAAATGTGAAGTGCTGCATTTTGGAAAAGCAAATCTTAGCAGGACTTATACACTTAATGATAAGGTCCTAGAGAGTGTTGCTGAATAAAGAGACCTTGAAGTGCAGGTTCATAGCTCCTTGAAAGTGGAGTCGCAGGTAGATAGGATAGTGAAGAAGGCGTTTGGTATGCTTTCCTTTATTGGTCAGAGCATCGAGGAATGATGTTGGGAGCTCATGTTGCAACTAGAGGGCATTGGTTTAGGGTGAGAGGGGAAAGATGTAAAAGAGACCTAAGGGGCAACTTTTTTGCGCAGAGAGTGGTACGTGTATGGAATGAGCTGCCAGAGGATGTGGTGGAGGTTGGTACAATTGCAACATTTAAAAGGCATTTGGATGGGTATATGAATAGGAAGGGTTTGGAGGGATATGGGCCGGGTGCTGGCAGGTGGACTAGATTGGGTTGGGATATCTGGTCAGCATGGACAGGTTGGACCGAAGGGTCTGTTTCCATGCTGTACATCTCTATAACTATGTCTGTAAACAATATCTGTGGATTGGAGCAGAGAGATCGAAATTTAAAATAATAAGTCACTTCTCAAAGACTGAGACTTAAACAAATTGACAACTATTAATTTGCATCATTCTGCATATGCTTATGAATAAGTTGTTTTCTTCCAAATCAAATGTAGCAGGATAGAGAGTACCACATTGGTGAAGAAATGTCTTCAGAGAGCTTATAAAACCGAATGTTGTTGCTATCATTTTAAACAGCATTGTAATTTTATTTGAATAATTATTTTGCTTTAGGCTTGTGTCTCACATATCAGTAAACAAATAATAGGTGATTGTGGAAAAAAGAGGACACATCAACAACAAAATGTAACGTGTGAAATTTTCTGCATAACAAGTATTTGACTTCAAAATAAAACAAAACACAGTTATAATCTTTGTAAATACAAATTTTATTCAATTCTCACTGAAACTATGTGTTTGAAATCCAAATAATTTGCATCAGATCATTTGAAACCAATGAACCTCTTATTGCACAACTGAAATCCAGAATGACTTTGATGGATCCACTGGGGTTGTGTGACTTTTTTTATGTCAGTTAAATAAATTCAGCATGCTTAACCTAGAAATAGGGCCTTGAACTGTTTGACCTAAAACAATGTTAAATTAAATCAGCTCACTTTTCCATAAAGTTTTGAGAAACATTAAATAAAATGTAAATCAGAGTCTGATTAGCAAATCTGAGCTAAGGGTTGGGCACTCATTAAGTCAGTTGGCTGTATGGCTTGAATGTGATGAAAAATGATGCCAATAGATTGTATTCAATTCCCACATTGGCTATGAGAGCTGGAAATGTTTATCACAAAAATTCAACATTTTTAATGAGAGCGTATCATTCTCCTTTATGGCAATCAAATTTTAAAGCATTGAAGGTGACTTTATAAAATATGTAGAACTATATAACTGATGTATATTAATCATTTTCTTATTTTGTTTTAATGTGTAAATTTTTTCAAATGTGATTAACAAGTCCCTATGTGTTTAAAAACCAGCAAAATTTGAAGAAGCTCCTTAAATGGCTGCAGCTGGGTACAATTGATGGAAACTGGCCACCTTCATCATTTCAATATTGGAGCATGACCAAGTTTGAGGTAAGGTTTGCTTCTCGTGTAAGACGTTTAAGCCAAAGTTAAAGATCAGAGAAATTCAATTGACAATTGATGTAACTTACAGTTAAAATCCCTTGACTTCTATGGTAGTTTGACCAAATATGATCAGATTGCACAAGTTTCCATGTCCAGATAAGGACAACCTTTGACACAGCTGATACCTTTGTGCAATGCACCAATGTTCAGCAGCGAAAGGAAACATATAAGCATGACCATCTTGAAAGATATGTTAAAGGGCTGTTAAAACCTATGGCTGTCCTGAAAGACTACTGAAGAGAGAATGAATAAAACAGTTTATGTCCACACATTAAATATTATCTTTTAATAATCTCGCAAACAGCAACAGCTATTTATTTACTTGGTGATTTCTTTTTGATTGAAGTGCTGAAAGAATAATTGGTTTCTGGTTTAAAGATTCACTAAATGACCAAATTTATCTGTAGCCCCTGATTTAAGACAAAATTTCTTCTCTGCTGAGTTATATTTTGAACAGTTGCACCCAGAACGTAGTTTTCATCTGTGCTCATGATGAGTGAGTTAGTCAAATACAAATTGATTCAGCAAGTTATGTTCGGTGAAAGTATTCCACAGAAAAAAACTATTCAAAATGCTCATGTTATGATGCTTAAAGATGGAAATGTCTTTTTCATGAAAGCGATTTAATTCTTTTCTCTATGCCATTGTTGAGAATGAATAGGCCTTACATTATGCTAACGGCTGAGGGAGCAGACATAGGGAGAACATGCAAACTCCATATAGTCAATCACCCAAAGTTGGAATCAAACCCAGATCCCTGCTAGTGAGGTAGCAGTGCTAATCACTAAGCCACAAGATATTCAAAGAGCTGTTGATAGGCAGGCAGGAGGCTGGAAGAACCTAGCAAGCCAAACAGCATCAGGAGGCGGAGAAGTCACCATTTCGGGTTGGGCCAATGGGCTGAGAAGTGGCAGATGGAGTTTAATTCAGATAAATGCGAGATACTGCATTTCGGAAAAGCAAATCTTAACAGGACTTAGACACTTAATGGTAAGGTCCTAGGGAGTGTTGCTGAACAGAGACCTTGGAGTGCAGGTTCATAGCTCCTTGAAAGTGGAGTCGCAGGTAGATAAGATAGTGAAGAAGGCGTTTGGTATGCTTTCCTTTATTGTTCAGAGTATTGAGTACAGGAGTTGGGAGGTCATGTTGCAGCTGTACAGGACATTGGTTAGGCCACTGTTGGAATATTGCATGCAATTCTGGTTTCCCTGGGATCGGGGAGTCCAGAACTAGAGGGCATCGGTTTCGCGTGAGAGGGGAAAGATATAAAAGAGACCTAAGGGGCAACTTTTTCACGTGTATGGAATGAGCTGCCAGAGGATGTGGTGGAGGTTGGTACAATTGCAACATTTAAGAGGCATTTGGATGGGTGTATGAATAGGAAGGGTTTGGAGGGATATTGGCCGGGTGCTGGCAGGTGGGACTAGATTGGGTTGGGATATCTGGTCGGCATGGACGGATTGGACCGAAGGGTCTGTTTCCATGCTGTACATCTCTCTGACTGTATGACTCTAAGCTTTCTTCACCCAAAACGTTGACTTCTCTACCTCCTGATGCTGCCTGTGTTCTTCCAGTCTCCTGCCTGCCTACCTTTGATTCCAGCATCTGCAGGGTTTTTTTGTCTCTATTTAGAGAGCTGTTGGCTAAGTTTACCTTAGTGTTATTTGGTTACACTGACTTGCAATTACTCACCAGCTCTTCTGTATCAGGGAGTACTGGCCAATGTAGTATTATTATGAGGTAAATTTCTCCCAAGTACATCCAAGTCTGGGACCAGGAAAGTGGTATGATATTTTCTCCTAAATGTTTTCCCTAAGTTAATACCTGAAGGACATCAGGACAAAGGAACTGTGACTCTGGAAGAAAATAAAAATGATCTGAAGTTCTATTCAAATATTGACTGACTTGTTTGCCATTGGCATTAATATATTGCCCTGGGGGTAGAGAAGAGCCTGAGAGTTTAATGCTGAAGATATAATTGCATAGTAAATGTATTTTCCTTAGCCCAATAGTTTTCTAATTCCACTGCAATCTTGCTATTTTATTTGCTGAATGTTTTTCTGTACCTTCAAGTTGTATACTTTGATCAACTTACTGTCTTACATTACTTGGTTCAGTTCAAATAACATCAAGGTGGTTAGCACAAACAATAAGAGCACTAAACAAAACCTGCATTCCTCAGTGTCTGTGAAAGCAATATAGCCACTGGCTCTTTCACAGGTAAGAATTGGAATTGTATTTCAGCATGTTTTGAGGGCAATCCACAGCAAATTTACAATATCCCAGCATGCCAAGGGGAATGCTACGGAACTACGGAAGCTTCACCAAGAATCGTTGCAAACAACATGAAGTGGCAGTTCTATAGGCCTCTGCGTTGACCTCACAAAAGACTGTTTAGAACCACTGAAGTCGATGAAATTATTCGCAGCATAGACACATCTGAATCATGAAGGTTACCATCCCATAGCAACAACCACATTCTAAATTGAATGACTAATCTAAGTTGGCAAATTTAAAGCAAAATACTAGGGATACTATAAATCTGAAATGAAAGACAATATGCAGGAGAAACTCAGCAGGTCTGATAGCATCTGAGGAGATAGAAATAGACTTAACATTGTGAGTCTAATATAGCTCTTTGTCAGAACTGAAAGGGGCTGGAAAATGATGGATGTTATGCTGTTAACAGAGGGGGGAGGAACTAGTGGTGGAACAGATGGTGAGGGTGCCCAGACCAAAAGACAAAGGGAGTGCTAATGATAGTAAAGGAGAGGCAGAGTTTATGTAAATTAGTTTGCATTGTGAGTAGCGAATACAGTAATCCAGATTGAAAGTAGTGCAAGCAAAACACAGTTTTGCCTGGAAGGTGTATTTGGGACCTTGAATATTGAGGATGGAGGAAGTGAAAGGGGAGATGTTCAGCCTTCTGTGATTGTGTGGGAAGGTGCCATGGGGGAATGAGGAAGTGTTAGGAGTGAAGGAGGAGTGGACCAAGATGTTGCAGAGGGACAGACTTTATTATTTCACATCAACCGATGTCATAGTAATCTTATGCATTAATGTCTTCACATTTAGATGCATTGGTTGACTTGGGAGTGGTGTAAACCATTTTAAATTATGTGACTGAATTTGAACCACTGGAACCTTCAGAAAGCTGTTACCTCAACAGGCAAGAGAACAGAATGTTCTGAATGTTGTCACAACAGATTGACCTTTGACATTGTCATTGAAGGCTATTGCCTGCTAATGTCTGTAGAAATAACTCTATGTTAAGTTAAAACAAAAACACAGGGAAAGAAAAGAGAAAAAATACTTATGGAGATCATGGTTTGTTACCAATAAATGCTAAAATATTTTTCAGATTATTAAAGTAATGTTAGTCATCAGGGCATTTTTAGAGTACTATACTCTTCCATGCAACATTTTGTTTTCTAAAACTGATTGTTTCTTTGGCTGATAGCCACATTAGAGAGAACTTATACTGGTTCTTCCACATTACAAACAGACATTTGATGCCTGAGAGGATTTGATGAGTTGCTTTGAGGATCAGTGTTTGACATCAGAAAGTGATCATATCACAAAGCCTCTTTGTTATGCACTGCTTCAGTAATATTTAACACTTTATAACAATGCAAAGTTCATTTTATTCAAGATTGTACATTTAGGATTCAATGATGGATGTTATTATACACTACATACTTTTGCATGGACCATTATGAAAAAGCACGCTGCTATTGTACATATGGCAAATGATGTTATGAAACAAAATTATTCAGTTAGCATATCTTTTCCATCCATAATGATATGGTGCATTTTGTTCCAATGAACCTTATCATTTTCTGACATCTGACAGGAAGTATGGTTGTAATGATAATACAAATCATAACCTGAATAACAAAATTCAAATGGGGTCTCACAGAAAATAAAAATTGTTCTTTTTACTCTAAAATAGCAGAGACCTTGAGGGGTATTATTTGAGGCATTTACAATAATAAAGAGGCCAGACTGTACCCACGTGGATAAACTGTTTAAATTGGATAAGTTGCAGAAAATGGGGGAGCATATGTTACATGAGAATTAAATCAGGTTAGGTGGCAGGAGGCATTCTCTTTCAGGTGTATTGTAAACCTCCGGAAAAAATTGTTAGCTTGTGGGCTAAATTCACATTCACTGCAAACTTTGCTTGAGTCAATTTGGTCAACTGCTGAATCCATACAGAGTCTGGTGCTATTTGTTTTCAGAATATGCGTCACATGCATGGCAATTGTCGTCTTAAACTTGGGGAGCTCAATCAGATGATTTCAACCCTGATCATATTCTCCAGGAAAATCTTTAACACCTCAAAAATCTCCTCACAGATCAAACCCTATTACACTGCCCTTAAACTAGGCAGTAGATCACTGTGATTTTTTTTAAAAAGAGATATTTCATTGTTGAACTTTTTTTTTCTCATTCCTAGTTCCCTTGAACTGAAAGGCTTGCTAGGCTATTTCAGAATCAACCACATTACTGTGGGTCTGGGATCACATGTAGCTTTGATCAGGTGTGGATAGCTGATGTCCTTTCCAAAAGAAGCATTAATAAATCAGCTCTTATCCCTCTGTCAATTGATAATGGTTTTGAGTATCTTTAAATTCCAGATCTTTTTACATTTAAATTCCACCATTTGCCATTTGAACAGGTTTCTGCAAAGTAGTAGACTGAGGTTCTAGACTATTTGACCAAGTGCATTACCACTGCACTGCCATCCTTTCCCTTTGGTAATCTCAGTACTTCAAGGTTTCAGTTTTGACTTAAAGATTTGCTATTCAATGCAAAATTACTTAATTTCTATTAATTCTCCAGATTGTGGCATCTTTAGCAAAGCTAGCAATTATTACTTATCCCGAGCCTTTGAGAAAAAAAGTGACAGTGAGTTTTTTTTGTCTTGAGCACATAGTAAGTGGAGACCATTCTCGCACATTCCTGACTTACGGCTAATAATGGTTCAGTCATCACGCTGAATGTTAAGAGAGGTTGATTTGACTCCTTCAGGTTTGAAATGGATATTGACTAAAACTTTTCCATCTTGCTTTTTAGCCCAAGTCTGAATGCTATCCAAATCAGACATGGATTATTTCATTGTATACACCCATTGGATATATATCTTTGCCCTCAGGATATTGGAGAGTTTTTATGGAGTCAGGGAGTAAAAATGGTAAAGCTGCTGTAATTTACTGGACCATAGGGCTTCTCCCCTCAATAGAAAGAAGGATGTTTGGAGGTAGTTTAACCTGAGGGTTGCCATGCCTCAGATGGTAACAGAGGTTGAGAAGGAACACCCTTCATGGCAAACTCAGTCAGTGCAGGAACTGAGCCTGTGCTGCTGGCATCATACTGCAGTGTCAGTCAGTTTCCCAACAAACTGAGCTAGCCATTCTCCATATTAACTTAGAATAAAAGACGAAGCCTTTGATCTACTCTTGTAGCTATTACAAATATACTTAGCTGGTCCAGTTACATTTCATAGAGTCATAGAGATGTACAGCATGGAAACAGACCCTTCAGTCCATCTCGTCCACACCGACTCGATATCCCAACCCAATCTAGTCCCACCTGCCAGCACCCGGCCCATATTCCTCCAAACACTTCCTAGTCATATACCCATCCAAATGCCTTTTAAATGTTGCTATTGTACTCACCTCCACCACTTCCTCTGGCAGCTCATTCAATACACATTCCACCCTCTCTATGAAAAAGTTGCCCCTTCGGTCTCTTTTATATCTTTCCCCTCTCACCTTAAACCTATGCCCTCTAGTTCTGGACTCCCCATCCCCAGGGAAAAGACTTTGTCTATTTATCCTTTCCATGTCCCTAATGATTTTATAAACTTCTAGTAGGTCACCTCTCTGCCTCCGACACTTCAAGAAAAACAGCCCCAGCCTATTCAACCTCTCCCTCTATCTCAAACCCTCCAACCCTGGCAACATCCTTGTCAATCTTTCCTGAACCTTTCAAGTTTCACAACATCTTTCTGATAGGAAGACCAGAATTGCATGCAATATTCCAACAGTGTCCTAACCAATGTCCTGTATAGCTGCAACATGACCTCCCAACACCTGTACTCAATATTCTGACTAATAAAGGAAAGCATACCAAATTCCTTCTTCACTATCCTATCTACCTGCAACTCTATTTTCAAGGAGCTATGAACCTACACTCCAAGGTCTCTTTGTTCAGCAACACTCCCTAGGATCTTACCACCTAACCATCGTGCTGTTGGTGACTTTCTCTCCCTAGAGCTCCGATATTTCCTTTTACAATAAATTCTGTCATTGAACCCTGATTCTGACTTCGAGGCTGATGATTTTCCCCACAACACCTAGGATGGAGGATTTCAAGTCTAGGGGGCACAGATGAAAGGAGAGAGATTTAAAAAAGATATGAGGAGCAAATGTTTTACACAGACAGTGGTTCGCATGTGGAATGAACTTCTTGAGGAAGCGGTAGATATTGGTACAATTACAACAATTAAAAGGCATTGGATAAGTACAGGAATAAGAAAGGTTTGGAGGGATCCAGGCCAGGAGCCAGCAAGTGGGACTGGTATAGTTTGCAATTATGTTTGGCATGAATTGGTTAGACCAAAGAGTCTGTTTCTATATTGTAAGACTCTGTGACTCTATGACTAAGAATGAGATGACAGAATGCCACCCAATCCATTAATTTTCTGATACTTTGGTCATTCAACTAACACTTCTGTGAGCACTGACTCAACACTGTCTCATGGTTAAGCAACAACTTGATTTTGAAGTAATCATACCTGTTTTCATATCTCTTCTTAGTCTCATCACTTCCTTTCTCTGTCATCTCCTCCTTTCCACAAACTATCTGATTTTCTGTACTCCTCTAATTCTTTGAATTGTGAACATTCATGTTTTTAATCACTCTATTGTTGGTGGCCATGCCTTCAGCTGTGTTGGCCCTAAGTATTGAAAGCCCTCCTTAAACCTTTCCACCTCACTTTCCTTTCCTTCGACCTTATTTCTGAGAAAGTGAGGACTGCAGATGCTGGAGAGTCAGAGTCGTAAAGTGTGGCACTGGAAAAGCACAGCTGGTCAGGCAGCATTAGATGAGCAAGTGAGTCGGCGTTTCGGGCATTAGCCCTTCATCAGGAATTCCTGAACACCTACAAATGTGTTACGAAACCTTTAAGAAGGCATCATTGGCCATTCAAGGGCCTCAGTTAGTACTGAAGTGGGGAGCAGGGGAGGTAGCAACATAGTGATGTTAGCCTAGACTGTTAATCCTGGGAATCTGGGTTCAAATCCCACCACAGCAGATGGTGAAATTTGAATTCAATTTTAAAAATTGGAATTATAATTCTAATGATGATCACAAATCCATTGATGATTATCTGGAAAAAAATTCTGGTTCACTAATGTCCTTTCGGAAACTGCCATCCTTACCTGATTTGGATTACAGGTGACTCTCAAACCACAGCAATCTGTTTGACTCTTAACTGCCTTCTGGGTAATTAGGGATGGACAATAAATGCTGGCTTAGCCAGTGATGGCCTCATCCCATGAATTAATTTCATTAAAATACATCTTGCATTTACTGCCAAAGACTTAATCAGATAAAGTGGGGCACCTTATCCTGCCTCATTACATGCCTGTTACCTCTAAAGCCATTTCTGAGCTTTGATTGAGGAAGTAATATTGGCCAGAGACACAGGATAACTCCACTGTTCTTTGTTTGAAACAGAGCTTTGGGATATTTTATATCCACCTGAAAAAGGCCTTAGTTTAACATCTCAACTCTTAACAGTGCATCGCTTCCTCAATATTACACACCCATCAGTCTAGATATACTAAGTCTCTGGTGTGAGACTTAAGCCAGAATCTCCAAACTCAGTAACAAGAGTGCTACCAACTGATCTATGGCTGATATCAGACTGATATAAGAGTCATCCTGTTTGGCCTAGCTCCCCAGAACCTTTGTAACTTTTGTTTTCAAGAATATGTTCATTTTCCTTTTGCAAGTTACTGTTGAATCAGTTTTCACCAGCCTTTAATGTAATACATTCTAGAATGTAATAACTTACTGCATAAATGAAATTCACCTAAAAGAATAAGCACTGAATTACTTTCATGCCTCAGTGCATGCATCATTGAGCGAGAACTCATCTTCACAGGATGCCCTGTGAATTTAGCATGGATTGCACAGAATAGAATAAACATTGACTTATGTGGTTGCACATGACTGGTTAAAATAAGTGAAACTAAAGATAAATTTCCTTCTAATCAGTGTCCGACAGGAAGTTATGTATATTTTTAACTGTGTCCATTGTTAACTCAATGTAAAAGAGATCTGTCATTGCAACCCAATTTCTGTGGATAATCAGTGTCAATAAAGGTTACATGGAGATTGCAATTAATAAGCGTAATTTAACTTTGTGTACATTTCTTTAATTCACAATTACATGACCATTTGACATTGAACTGGTTCTGGGACTACCGCTTCCTTCTTTGACTAACCACAACTCATTGGGGAGGTTGAAGGAAATGGCATCAGGATTACAAAATATTTGACTTTTGAGGGTTAAATTAAATGCAGATTTGATGTTAGAACAACTGTTAAGTTTGCTGGTTGAAGCAAAACAGACGCAGGTTACAGAAAATGATGGAGAATCACATTGCCTTTTTAAGTATTCCTTACAAAGTGGGAAACATTGGTCCTTGAAATGTTCATTGTTCACATGAAAAATGGATGTAAAAAGGAACAACTTCACATGGCAAGGCACCACACTCGGAGGGACTGCTGAAGAATATTTAACGCCATGTTTCAAGAGATACCTTTTCAGGCCATGAAAGCCAAGGTTGTAATCTTCGTAAATGAGATGCTTAGTGCTTGCTTAAAGAACTTGCCTTCTTTCATGACCTGGGTACAGGAGAGCAATTTTTGCCTCAGGAATCTTCATGCCCCTGCAAACAAACAAAAGCCCGTGGCAAAGAGATATATGTTGTTTTGAAAGATTGAGCCAATTGGACAAGGCAGGACAGAACACTTTTCGTCTCAGCAGCAGCCCACAGTCACTGACCCCTTGATGTTACGAAATCCCAACTTACCAGAAATCATTGAACAGTGTACGGTAAGCAACCTTGATATTCACCCTTAAGAAACAACAGCTTACCTAACTTATCAAAATAAGTTTGGAGGCCCAATTTTGGGTGAGCCTTTAAGCTGGCTGATTAAGAGGTGCACTCTCTCTACCCTACCTTTATGCATCTGAAATTCGCCAAAACCAATTTCCACTGCCACAGTTTTTGATGTTTAATAAATCTTTTACCTTATCAGAGCCAAGTGATGTAACATTTTATTGGGCAGTTTTCAGATACCATTTCCTGAAAGATTTATTATTCTCTGTATGTTTTCTGCTCATCCATCATCTAATATTGGACAACATCTTTACTCAGGCACAATCCAATTTTCCAGTTGGAAAACTGGCACAAACTACATGCCCAATCAAATGCTTTGAAGTTTTGATTTCTAATTTTGCCACTGTTTTGTTCCACACATAATTTTAACGTTCAACATACTTTAAATTGCAAATAAACAGCTTCAAATATCAATTTTTACTTTGTTTAGTAAAGCTGCTAGTTTTGAATTATGAAGAGCATTTTATTTTAATGAGTCGAAGGATAATCCAATTTTTTTTTCCTAAATAGTTCATTCATGGTCCTAAAATCATATATTGTGGAAGCTCTGTTAATCATTAGGCAGATGAAACAATTGTTTATGCCTTACAGAACTTTTTCATCTTTGATAAGGAACATGGGTGAGCTGTTATTAATGATCAAAACTAATAAATTTAATTGCACAGACTGCACAGGCAAACTCAAAAGTTGATGATTCTTCTGTTGGCAGAAAAAGCCATTTTGAGTAAAGAGAAATGGAGTAGTGCGAACTATTTTTCAAACTTACATTTTTTAATTCACTCCTAGGATATGGGTGCCACTGGCTGGGCCAGCATTCACTGCCCATTTCCTGTTCCCCTTCAGAAGGATGTGACAAGCTGCCTCCTTAGAGTCATAGAGATGTACAGCATGGAAACAGACTCTTCAGTCTAATTCGTCCATGCCAACCAGATATCCTAAATTAATCTAGTCCCATTTGCCAGCACATGGCCTATATCCTTCTCAACCCTTCCTATTCATATACCCGTCCTAATAACTTTTAAATGTTGAAATTGTACCAGCCTCCACCATTTCCTCTGGCATCTCATTCCATACATGCACTATCCTCTGTGTGAAAAAAAAAATTGGTCCTCAGGCCCCTTTTATATCTTTCCCCTCTCACCTCTAATCTATGTCCTCTAGCTTTTGAGCCCCCTACCCCAGGGAAATGACCTTGTCTATTTACCCTACCAATGTCCCTCAGCCTCTGATGCTCCACTGAAAACAGACCCAGCCTAATCAGCCTCTCCCTATAGCTCAACTCCTCCAACCTTGGCAACATCCTTGTAAATCCTTTCTGAACCCTTTCAAGTTTCATAACATCCTTCTGATAAGAGGGAGACCAGAATTGCATATACAATTCCAAAAGTGGTGTAACCAGTGTTCTGTACAGCTGCACCATGACCTCCCAACTTCTATACTCAGTGCACTGTCCAGTAAAGGAAAGCATACCAAATGCATTCTTCGCTATCCTATCTAGCTGCAATTCCATTTTCAAGGAACTGTGAACCTGCACTCCAAGGTCTCTTTGTTCAGTAACACTCCCTAGGACCTTACCATTAAGTGTATAAGAATGCCCTGTTTTGCTTTTTCAAAATACAGCACCTTACATTTATCTAAATTAAACTCCATCTGCCACTCCTCAGCCCTTTGGCTCCTCTGATCAAAATCCCGTTGTAATCTGAGTTAACCTTCTTCACTGTCCACTACACCTCCACCTTTGGTGTCATCTACAAACTTACTGCTGCATTTCATTTGGTGTCATTTGACTTATAATGCCTTCGGGAGGGTATTCCAGGATTGTGACCCAGCAACACTGAAGGAATGATGATATATTTCCAAGTTACAATGGTGAGTGGCTTTGAGGGGAACTTGCAGTGGGCAGTGATATTCCCATGTGTATGCTGCCCACATCCTTCTAGATGGTAGTGGTCATGGGTTTTGAAGCCTTGATGAATTTCTGCAGCCTAACTTGTAGCTAGTGCACACAGCTGCTGCTGAGGGCCTGTAGTAGAGAGAATGAAAGTTTGTGGACGTGGTGCTAATCAAGCTAATATCGATGTTTTGCTCTGGATGGTGACAAACTGCTTTGTTGTTGTTGGAGCTGCATTCATCCAGAAAAGTGGGGAGTATTCCATCACACTCCTGACTTTTACCTTGTAGATTGTGAACAGGCTTCGGAGGACTCACTGGAGGTGAAGGGTCGATTTGGTGAAGGGTATGGAAGCAGTGGTTATTGTTTACTTGGACTTCCAGAAGGCTTTGGATAAGGTCCTACTGAAGACATTAGTATGTAAAATCAAAGCATATGGGATTAGGTTTAGTGCACTGATGTGGATAAAGAACTGATTGACAGAGGAGGAATTAACTGTTCTTACCCAAATGGCAGACAGTGAATAGTGGGATACCACTGAGATCGTTGTGTGGACCCCAGCTATACACAATAAACATTCATCATTTAAACTAAATGTAACATCTCCAAGTTTGCAGACAACAGAAAGCTAGATGGGAGACAATGTAAAGATGCCTGTGCGTGATTTGGACAAGTTGAGTGAATGGGAAAATGCATGGCAGGTAGTATGGATAAATGTGAGGTTACCCACTTTGGTAGCAAAAACAGGAAGACATTATTATTTGAATGGCGATAGATTGGAAAATGGGGAGGCATAATGGGATCTGCTGTTCTTGTACACCAGTCACTAAAATTATGCATGCAGCTGCAGCAGGTAGTCAAGTGGCAGATGGCATATTGGCCTTCGTAGTGAGGAGATTCGACTATAGGAGCAGGGATAATTGTACAAGGCCTTGGTGAGACCAAACCTGGGGTATCATGTGCAGTTTAGGTCTCTTTAAGTGAAGATGAATGTTCTGGCTATGGAGGAGAGCAATGAAGGTTTACCAGACTGATTCCTGGCATGGCAAGGCTGATGAATAAAGAGAGACTGGATTAGTTAGGACTATACTCACTGGAGTTTCAAAGAATGAGGGGAATCTCATGGAAACCTGTAACACACTCACAGGACTAGATGGGATAATTCAGGAAGAATCTTCCCGATGACCATGGAATCCAGAAGCAGGGATCACAGTGTTTAGACCCGGGTTAAGCCATATGGATCTGGGTGAGAAAAGGCTGAAGAATGTTTCAGTGGAGTATAAATGGCAGCATGAACTGAATGGGCCAAATGACCTATGTCTGTGTTCTGTATGCTATGAATCCTACGTATGCAGAATCTGGATGTGATGTTTAGTTTTACTGCCTTTAAAACATGTGGTCACCACAAATTCCCATTAGCTCTGTGTCTAAAAGTTTCATAATTTTAAAGGCCTCTATTTGGTGAGTCCTCCACCTTCTCTTTTCAGGAGGCAGAGACCCAAACAATGCATCCTTTCCTGATAATTATACTGATACATTTCTGGAATCATCTTTGTACTCCAGTGCCTTTATACCCTGAATTGAAGACAGTATAATTAGACCCTGACAGCCACTTCTCTCCACTCCTGCTCTCCCATATTTGGGAAAGGGGAGATTGAAGAAGGATGGTTGATCCATATGAAAATACAATTTTATCTTTCCAGAAATCAGCCCTAGTGCTTTGCTTTGTTTACATCCTCAATTTTTTATTCATTCATGGGATGTGGTCCGTGCTGGCTAGGCCAGCATTCATTGCCCAGAGGGCAGTTAAGAATCAAACACACTACTGTGAGTCTCGATTCACACGTAAGCCAGACCAGGTAAGAACAGCATTTTCCCTCCCAAAAGGTTTATGAATCAGACAGGTTTTACAATAATTGACAGTAGCTTCATGGTCAACATTAGACTCTTAATTCCAGATTTTGTTTTAAGAAACTCAAATTCCATCTGCTGTGGTAACACTAACTGCTATGGCAAGATTGAAACACAGGTCCCCAGACCATTACCTGAATTTCTTGCTTCATATTCTAATGATAATATCAATAGCCATCATCTCCCCTTTATAGGGGAGGGTCTCACCTCTCACTGTTGATCTGTGAGCTATCTTTAGTGATTTGTGCATTGTACTTGCAAGTCTTTTTTTTGCATTATTGAATGTACATTCTGTTGCGATTAATGCAGAAGGCTTTGTGTTGTTGTAATAATATTTGTGAGTTATATAAATGCAACAGAAATGTGGTAATGTGCATCCTATTGATTGAAAAACCTTTGTGGGTTTATTTACAGAAAGCTTGCTAACACACAGTGGCACAATGGTTAGCACTGCTGCCTCATAGCACCAGAAACCTTGGTTCAATTCCCACCTCAGGCAACTGTCTGTGTGGAGTTTGCACGTTCTCTCTGGGGGCTCTGGTTTCCTCCCACAGTCCAAAAATGTGCAGGTTAAGTGAATTGGCGATGCTAACTTGCCCTTTGTTAAAGCTAAAAAGCAACTTGAAACGTCAGCTATTTTCTCTCCTTACAGATGCTACCAGACCTGCTGAGATTTTCCAGCATTTTCTATTTTGGTTTCAGATTCCATCATCCGCAGTAATTTGCTTTTATGCTAAATTGCCCGTAGTGTTAGGTGAAGGGGTAAATGTAGGGGAATAGGTCTGGGTGGGTTGCCCTTCAGAGGGTCGGTGTGGACTTGTTGGGCTGAAGGGCCTGTTTCCACACTGTAAGTAATCTAATCTAAATAGAGTATGGAATAATGGCAGACATAGTCTGTGCCTCAGGCACAACAGAGCATCAAGCCTGTGGTAGTGGTCCTGGAGCAACTTGCAGGTAATTGACCTATTTACATCCTGAACTCTTAGAGTGGAATCACTCCAAAAATTATAACACAACAGTTCTCATTGGAGATGGACTTTAGAATTCTGACAAATAGCAACATGGAATTTGATGTCAATACACTGAACTGGCTTGCTGGGTTTTCTGGGTGTCTGTATTGTATGCACTTCCTTGTGTAATTGGACTGTCCCATATGTACAAATGTCGTTGTTACTGTTTGTAATGCTTGAAACTGGGATTTGAGGTTTGTCCTCATTTCCCTGAAAACTGGTTGAATGTCGGGGTTTGGAGCTTGGCTTTGCCATTCCTCTGCCTTGTAAAATTGTTGTTTCTCTGTATACAGCTGTAAAGTTATTTGTTTTGTAAACTGTGAATTGTTTAATAAAATATAAACAAGAGAAAAAAAACACTGAACTGGATTATGTGCTTGGGTTCAGAGGCGGGGGCTTGTATATTTAGTCGTGAGCCTACCTGATGCCCGGCCACCAAGCACCAAGCTGTCTTCAGTTTTCTGTGAGTAACTGGAGGCATTAGCAACTGCACCTCCCCCTCACCATCCCTAGATTTACTGAGGTCCTTAAGTGGCTTATTAATGGCCACTTCAGAGCCTCATCGCTTGTGCTGCCATTACATTCCCCACAAGGTTGGAGACACATGTAATGACGGAAGCCTGACAACTTTAACTGCGTGGGCTAATGTTTAGCCAAGGGTAGGGTGCTACATTTATAGGACCCCTGGGCCAATTGGAGGCATCCTCCCCATCAAGGTCATCACCGCAATCCCATTAATCTCTCCACTGGCTTCTTGAATCAGTTCCACCTCTCGTTTGCACACCTCTTGCCAAACTTACCTGTGCTCCTCAGCATGGTGGGAGTTCCTGAAATCCCAGCAGTGGTTGTAGAACTACAGAAATGTTGTCCACCTGATCAACATTTCTGAGATGGAACTTCTTCATGAAGATAGGGTTGAAATCCCGCCTTAAGGAAATTAGTGCAGGGCAGCCATTAGGATCATGGGCAGCAGTCTCTCCCACCCAACACTCTTGACAGAGATTGGTTGCCTTCCAAACCCAATCCTTTGATTGCATAGCAGATATTTGGAAGATCGAATTTAATGGAGAACCATGTGAAGTTATATATTTTGCATTGTAAAGTTGAACAGGGAAGTATATCCAAATTATAATATTTTAAATAAAGAAATGCTTGGGGATGAAAACTCAAACTGAACCTTCAGCTTGCATTCAAGTGCAAGGTGTGGAACAGCAAAAATACAACATTGAGGTTGTGCAAGATTCTGGATAAACCAATGTCGGTGTCCTATGTATTGTTTTAAATAGCCCCTGTTACAGGAAGGATGAAAAGAAATGGCAAAAATGTCAAACAAATTCACTTAGATGTTATCAGAGGGTTGAGGTTGTAGTTATAAAGACAGATTTGATGACTTGTTTTCTTTCATGGAGCTCAGATTTAAGGAAGGCCCAGATGTCAGTTTTCATAACAATGAGTGATAGATTTTTTTTATTGAACAGAAAGGCCATGATAAAGACATTAATATAAGATCATTTGAAAAAAAAAGTTGAAAGGTGACCTTAAAAGATATGTTCACGCAATGTTTACCCTATCTGCCTGGAAAAAAGAGAATGGACTGATAAAGAATTACCAGGGAAACTGCACTAGCACAATTGTACTCTATTCTTGTCATCAGAGAATCATGGAATCCCTACAGTATCAAAGCAAGCCATTCAGCCCATTCAGTCCACACTGAACATCCAAAAAGAATCCTACCCAGACCCACACCTCTACCCTATCCCTGTAATCCTGCATTTCCCGTGGCTAATGCACCTAACCTGTCCATCCCTGGTTACTGTGGACAATTTAGCATGGCCAATCCAATTAACCATTAATTGGTTAACATCTTTGGTTGTCTCTTTCAGCCTTTTCTTAACACGGAGACATGGGTTCTCAGCTAAAGCTGGTGAGGCCCTTCTTTAAATGTACAAATCAGAGTTGGAAGTCGAAGTACAAGAAGCAGGTTGAAGTATTCAAACTTTCTTTAAAATTTACTTTCTAGCTGCAATGTTCATCCAAACAAGTTGGGAGGAGAGGGCTCTTAAACCCTGGGACGCCCATTAATGACAATCAATTCTTCAATTCTAACCAGGGATGCTATGACCTCCTATGGCTTTAAGCAATGTATTTATCTTGTCTTTTACAAGGAAAGGTTGAGTCACAGGTGATGAGTAGTCTACTCGATGCCAATAAAGTAAACAACTTGTCAGGCCTTAGGTCTTTTTTTTTTGACGTTAGAACAGTACAAACACCCTTAATGGGTGGCGTTAGGCTCCCACAGAACCAAGATTTAAGTTTTAGCTTTCATCAGCTGCTGGGGTCTTGAAACCGGATGTGGAAGATTTTATTCCTCTCTCTGTTACAGCTAAAAGCTGGGTTTCTCCTCCTGCTCCTTGAATTGTATGTGAGACGATCTACTTTACTGAATTTGCCTTTGTGAAGGGTGCATTTATGGGATTCTACTGTATTGGAACAGTTAATTAGTAGTAGTTAATTTATATTAGTTTATTAAGCATTTTGATAATGTTACATTTTAGCCAATTCTTTTTTATTTTAATTTTGTCAGTATTTTAACTGTCGCATAAAAATAAATGTGTTTCACTTAAAGTCAAGTAGTTTTGCCAATTGAATCGCATCTGGAGCACAATGCTTACACTTCTCTTTAGAATAAAAAAAAGTTAGGTACTAGGCTATCTTTAAATTGTATCTTGAAGGGATTTGTTCTGGTCCATAACATCATGTGTTGTCCAAAATAATGTTCCTGCCATTTGGTTTCTCAGCACTTCAGCCAATTTGAGCAAGTCAACTGAAAAACATGGAGATGAGGCCAAACTTCATTTGTTCAAATGGGTTATCTGGGGATAGGGGTATGTGGAGCTCAGGCCCAATCAGATCAGCCATGTAAAACCAAAAGACTGCAGACTCTGGAGACCTGAAACAAATAATAAAAAAAACTAGAAAGTGCAGAGAAAATCAGCAGGCTTGGCAGCATCTGTGAAGAGGGGAACAGAGTTAACATTTTGAGTCCTGTGATTCTTCTCCAGAACCCATGAAATCAGAACTTATTCAGTGATTTTAGTAATTTAATGATTGATAAAGTGGGTTTGAGGGCTGCATGACCTATTCATGCTTCAAAGTCATACATATGTGCATATGTTCAACAGATAAAATCAGTCACATGTCTTTACTTTCAGTAAACATCTATGTATAGGCTGCATTATTTTCTATACATGTATAATATATGTTAAATATATTAAACTTGTACATGGATATGTATTTTAGACTGTTGCTTTCATACAAAGAATAATAATTCCTATTGAAGAATTGTAAAGTATTGCATTTGTGATGGTGCAGTTTTGGTATTTCTGTAACCAAGGCAACATTTTTCACAGAATTCAAATCCAATAAAAACAGCCATGTCAGTTGACAAGTGCAGTTCAGAATATCCAGTTTCAATTTATGTCTACATGTAATGTACCGTTTTACAGTTGTGGGGTTTATGCTTCACTAATTCATTGCTATTTCATATCTGATAAAAGTTCAAAGCTGATTGAAAGGAAAAGGTTACTCACTGTTGTAACCTTTGTTCAATCAACTAAGGGGGAGAAGTGCACGCCCATACACTTATGCTCCCAGTTTATTTTAGTGATTGCTCTTGAGAGTTAAGATTACACACTGCATGCATAAATCATACTTGTGGAATGTTAAATTGATTGCAACCCAACCCACTACCAAACCTTCCCAGGATTAGATGGCGAGAATGGGAGTGACTGAGATGTAAGTGGCAAAAACAAATGAAGGCTGAATCAATGCATGCAATCTTTGTTGTTTCAAGGATTCCTCCGTAGATTCATCATAATTTCATGGGAAAGAGAGCTTTCACTTTGTCACCATCTCCAGTGTCATTGAAGGAAAGAGCAAAAATCAGCAGAAGTTTGTTTATACTTCCTGGTTTTTAGCAAAAGGTGCCTTTTTTAGTCACTTGCTTAGCTACAAAGTTCACTTTTTGTAAATGGTGCTCCCAGTCTAAACATTATTCTTGGTCACAGTGGGATACAATATCCACAATTAGACAGTAATATCAATGAAGGCAAGAATAGAGAATCTCACATTACTGCAAAAAGAGCTACTGCTGCACCCAGTGAAGGAACCCCCTCAGAACCTATCATATCTAGAACATAGAACATAGAACATAGAACATAGAACAATACAGCACAGAACAGGCCCTTCGGCCCACGATGTTGTGCCGAACTTCTAACCTAGATTAAGTACCCATCCATGTACCTATCCAAATGCCGCTTAAAGGTCGCCAATGACTCCGACTCTACCACTCCCACGGGCAGCGCACTCCATGCCCCCACCACTCTCTGGGTAAAGAACCCAAATTGTAGCTATTTAAAACAGTGGCTTTATTAGCATCCGAAAGGGTAGCAGTTAAGCATCACGGTCACGTGGGGTTAACGGTAATACAGATCCGATGATTCAATCATTTCCTGGTACATGCTAAGCATGCAGATACACAGATGCTGAAATTCTTTTGCCTGGCAGGTAAATGACAATGTTAAATGTCATCACTGCTGAGCTTACCATGCTGGCTATAATCATTGGGTAAAGATCTAATGGCCCAGCATTCTAAAAAGTTTTCTTTGCTCATTTGTGAGGTGTGAATGTCATTGGCCAGGTCCTTTATTGGAGGAGAAAGTGAGGTCTGCAGATGCTGGAGATCAAAGTTGAAACTTTATTGCTGGAACAGCACAGCAGGGATGCTGCCTGACTTGCTGTGCTGTTCCAGCAATAAAGTTTCAACTTTGATCTCCAGCATCTGCAGACCTCACTTTCTCCTCCAATAAAGGACCTGGCCAATGACATTCACACCTCACAAATGAGCAAAGAAAACTTTTTAGAATGCTGGGCCATTAGATCTTTACCCAATGATTATAGCCAGCATGGTAAGCTCAGCAGTGATGACATTTAACATTGTCATTTACCTGCCAGGCAAAAGAATTTCAGCATCTGTGTATCTGCATGCTTAGCATGTACCAGGAAATGATTGAATCATCGGATCTGTATTACCGTTAACCCCACGTGACCGTGATGCTTAACTGCTACCCTTTCGGATGCTAATAAAGCCACTGTTTTAAATAGCTACAATTACCTGGATTTGCCTATTTATAACAGGCAGAGTAGCAGAGGACAGTTATAATTGGTCAGGTACTGGCTTTATGTGCAGCTCAGATTATTCTGTCATTAACAGATAGTAATACAGTACGTGCCATGAGTCAGACATGTACTGCAATATTGTCAGTACCTAGACAAGCAAGATGAATAAACTGGCAAATTGCAGTGGAATTGGTTGAAAACTAACAGACTTGAATTTATACATTGCCTTTCACTTCCTGAGGATGCCCCAACACCTTTTAAAGCATACTTCTGATGTCTACTCACTGCTGTAATATAGGAAGTGCAGATTGCACACAAGCTGCTCCCACAAACAGCAATGCGATAATGGCCACATCATCTATTTGTGATGTTGACTGACAGACTGGCCCAGGACACCTCCCAATATCATGGTGGAATCATTTACGTCCATCTTGAGGTTTGCAGATTTGGTCTCCGTTTGACAGTGTGGACAGATTTTCTTTTAAATGTTGACACTTCTAAACTTCGGAGTACAAGGAGCACAAAGTGAGCATGCAGCTGCACTAAGCAAGGAATGCAAATGCCCCGTTAGCCTTTGGTGTAATAGAATTAGAGCATGGGGGAGCTAATGATATAGAAGTAATGCTACTGGACTAGCAACTGAGGCAGCCCAGGACACTACTATGGGGAATAAACACTAAGCACTGGAGCTTTGAATGAGAGTCATACAGGGCTCAAGATATTAACCTGCTCCCCCTCTCTATACTCCACCAGGTCCAACAGGTTTATTTTAAATCACAAGCTTTCAGAGTGCTGCTCCTTCATCAGGTGAAATGACTTGTGTGGTGGAGGCAAGTACAATGGAAGTAAGTTCAGTCAAGGCATGAATTATTTCAAGACGATTATTTGAAGAGAAACAACTGGAGGAGAATAGAGAGCCAACATGCACACAATGGGCTTAATGGCCTCCTTCCTTGCCCTAATAATTGTGATTGTTTTATTATACGTAGAACCATTCAAATAAAGGCACACTACTACAGCTGCTGGAGATCTGAAATGAAACAAAGTCTGGCAGCATCTGTGGACAAGGAAACAGAGTTAATGCTCTGAATCCAATGACTCTCCTTTACAAGTCATATTTAGACTTGAAACTTTAACTTCCACTCCACATTTGCTCGAAGACCTCCTGAGTTTGTCCAGCACTTGCAGCTTCTGTATAGCAGCATTGCAGCTGCGATTTTACGTGTAATTAGGGTAAAGTGATTCCTCTTTCGTTTAAGTAAGACCTCTCCCTTTCTTTTCCAAAGTCCTTAGGGCTGGAACCCTCAAGACACAAAATTTATTAGGATATGCAACTAATGGTTAGGAACTAGCATGTGAGATCAGATAGATAGCTCTTTTCTTGGCTGACACAAATAGGCCAAGTGGTTTCCTCCTGTACGATAAATCATAGAATCCCTACAGTTTGGAAACAGACCATTCGGCCCATTGTGCCCACTTAAACCCACCACTCTATCCCATCCCTAACCCTGCATTTCCCAGGGGCTAATTCACCTAGCTTGTACATCCCTAGGCACAATGGGCAATTTATTACTGCCAATCCACCTTATCTGCACATTTTTGGATTGGAGGAGGAAGCTGGAGCGTCCAGAGAAAACCCACACAGACATGGGGAGAATGTGCAAACTCTACACAGACAGTAGCCCAAGGGTGCAATCGAACCCAGATCCCTGGCGCTATGAGACCATGTTTTATGATTCCCAGACAATCTCTAATGGAACAAAGGCCAATTCTCCTGCTCATGTCCTGATCTAATTTTGGCAAAAGAAAACGAGTGAATTTGTCATTGATGTAGTTTGTTTGCTAAATTCCTCCTAATAATTTTAAATGGTAGATTTTCTGGCAAGAAAAACCTGAAAGTTGTACAGCACCTCAGACTATCCAAAACAGCTTTAGTATTATATCTAAAATGCCATAATTGATCTGGCAAAAGCAGCAACTTTAAATTCTAGCTACTGTTATATCCTCCAGTTTACCAGCAAATCAGTAATCTTCACAGATGTGCTACATGGATGAGTCACCCTGGACTCTCTCCTTACTCATCGAATTTTCCATTGTTCTCTTTATCACCTTATCCAAACTCACTATTAGCACCTCCTTAGGTACAATCTTATACTATCGAAATCAGCCACTGTTAATTACTGTTGACACAACAGTCTGGAAGTCAGAAAGATTTCAAAACTGTTTGCCTTTGCAGAACATTAATTATACGTGCATCTTGGGCAAAACTACTAAATTTGCTCAACATATGACCAGTTAGCATTCTGGGCAATCTTCAAGAAAACAGCATGGACATTCGAGACTACATTTCCTTCCTGACTGGTGTCAATGGTGACCTGCATTTGGGTGGCAGGAAGCTAAACAAAAGAGCTTGGCCATCTTTAGTTTCGAGAATTAGTTTAAACCCCCCCGAAGAGTGCTAGCAAACCTACCCCCCAGGATATTGGTGCCCTTCTGGTTCAGGTGCAACCCAACCCGAGCTGCTGTCCTCTTTTGTGACAATCATTGTTTATTAGTTAAATTCTATTTCACACCCTTACTGTAGCTTGCAAATCTCTGCAAGCTTTACTCTGTATTGGGAGAATGTAGAACATTTGTCCCCCATGAAAGCAATCTTATTTAGCTCAAATCCAAAGAACAATTACTTCACAATTGGATTTTGAGTATCTTGACAATGCTGCCCTGTCCCAGTGGTGATGAAACTGCTGTCCATCACATGGAATATGTTACATTGCTGCACGAACCTTGTGTGACCATTGATTGCAAGACCTAATTATTTGAGGATGTACATGTTGATAAGAAAAAAGTGTTGGATGTTTTGAAAAGCATTAAGGTACACTAGTCCCCGGGACCTGATGTAATCTACCCCAGAAAACTGAGAGAGGGGGATAAGGAAATTGCTGAGACCTTGTATGAAATCTTTGTATCCTCTTTAGTCACGAGAGAGGATCCAGAGAACTGGAAATAATCAAAAGTTTTCCTTCATTTAAGAATGATAAGAGAGATAATCTGGGAAATTACAGGTCAGTGAGCCTTATGAAAATGGTAGGACATTATTGGAGAAGATTCTTAGGGACAAGTATTTTACTCACATTTGGGAAAATATTGACTTTTTAGCAAAAGGCAACATGGCTTTGTGTGGGAAGGTTTTGTCTCACAGACTTGATTGAGTTTTTTGAGGAAATGACTAAGATGATTGATAAGGTCAGTGAAATAACTATCCTGTCACGAAGTTGCCTTTTATTTACACATGGAGAGTCCTTGACACTGATCAAGCTCCCTTAGAGCCAGCTCTCAGAGTGAACAGAATGTCTGACATTTTTGTTCTTCACTGCTAACCAGGGCTCCCTAATTGGACCAGATTAACAGCCCCAGTAAATGAACTCATATTCCATGAGCTGAAAGTGTGTTGCTGGAAAAGCGCAGCAGGTCAGGCAGCATCCAAGGAGCAGGAGAATCGACGTTTTGTGCATGAGCCCTTCTTCAGGAATGAGGAAAGTGTGCCCAGCAGGCTAAGATAAAAGGTAGGGAGGAGGGACTTGGGGGAGGGGCGTTGGAAATGCGATAGTTGGAAAGGGTTCCTAGGTGGAAGATGAGGCGCTCTTCCTCCAGCCGTCGTGTTGCTATGGTCTGGCGATGGAGGAGTCCAAGGACCTGCATGTCCTTGGGAGTGGGAGGGGGAGTTGAAGTGTTGAGCCACGGGGTGGTTGGGTTGGTTGGTCCGGGTATCCCAGAGGTGTAAACCCTCCGGCCTATCACCCTCACCTTAACCCTCCAGCCTATCACCCGCACCTTAACCTCCTTCCACCTATCGCATTTCCAATGCCCCTCCCCCAAGTCCCTTCTCCCTGCCTTTTATCTTGGCCTGCTGGGCACACTTTCCTCATTCCTGAAGAAGGGGTCATGCTCGAAACATCGATTCTCCTGCTCCTTGGACGCTGCCTGACCTGCTGCGCTTTTCAGCTCTGATCTCCAGCATCTGCAGTCCTCACTTCCTCCTCATATTCCATGAGGACAACCTGGCTAAACTCATTAAAATCGCTATGGGCAGGGCGGTGGATGTTGTCTTGATTTTAGCAAGGCTTTTGGCAAGGTTTCTTTCAGGCATTGCCCATTTAACACAAAAGTTGTAGATCTTCCCCAGCACTGAATCCAGCTTGCTACATCATTAGATGCTTTGAAGAGACTTATGTGCTTATTGAGAGAGGTAAGGAAGGAAAGAAAAGCTTCAATTTCTTTGGCAACTTTCATTACTGCCAGCTATCTCAAAAACTTTAGAGTTAGTTATGTACTTATTGAAGCATACTATTTGAAGCTGAACATTTCTGAATTAGTTACACTATTCAGAAAGGCATGGTTCAGTAGGTCCCCATTAGATCCTTCCCTCTGGTTAGAATTCCATGTAACCTAATAACACTCTAATGGACATTCGATTTATTAACTATCTATTTTTTGATTTCACTGCAGTCCAAGTTGAGGGGTACAATTATGATTGTGAGCCAAGTTGGCAAAATCTGAAACCCATACCTACAGGAAACAGAAGTTACTGAAAAGCTGATTAATCTGATTGCAAAGCATCATTGTGTCAGGGTGCTTCCACAATGTGTGAATCCCTGTCTAGCAGAATCTAGCAGAATCATACTGCATAAAATGAGTTAATTTGACACATTTACCCTGGAGCTGGCCTTTAAAAAGTAGCTGTCCAGTTATTCCCACATGTAATGCTCTGTCCCCAAATTCCTATCTTTTTTCTTTCATAAGCATCTACCCAACTCACTTTGTAAAGGTTAGTGTTACATTTATTTCAAACACCCTTTCAGGCACCATCTTCAAGACCTTAACAACTTGCAGTCTTTAAAGAAAGGTCCTTACCTCTTCCCTGATATTTTCTTTGTTAGCAATTATCTTAAATGTATTCCATGAGGCAAGTGCTGGGAAAGGAGCTCTGATTTCCTGTACATGATGATGAAACATCATGGGTTGCATGCCTGAAATTTCTTGAAGTGAGCTTGCTGCAGACACCGTTCCCCACTGAAAACCCAGGATAGGTGAAATATACCTTTCTAAACATCAGGTCATAGACAGAGAACACAGGGGGCTAACACCTTCAACATATTGTCTTGCGATCACCATTGTTAACAGCTCACCCGAGAATGCAACTTTTAAAAAAAGGTTTTGTGACTTACACATGAAAGAAATGAAACTATCACTGTATTCTAACAGATGAAAGGCTTAACAGAAAATCAATGTTTCAATGTATAATTTCAGTTACATCACGCTGTAAATTTTTGCTATAAATTCTGTGTTACGATCGAGCCCTCCACTATCTCCTGATGAAAGAGCGTTGCTCCGAAAGCTAATGTGCTTCCAATTAAACCTGTTGGACTATAACCTGGTGTTGTGTGATTTTTAACTTTGTGCACCCCAATCCAACACCGGAATCTCCAAATCATTGTATTTCTCTGTGAAGCAAAGGGCAGACTGGAATTATCTGAAAGACATCTCAAGATGTTTTAGCTGCAATGCTTTCCTTCCTGATAAATAATTGGGGTGTTGTTTTTATATATTGTTTTCTTTGAATTATACAAAATAAATGTCTTTCATTTTCCAACCAACAAACAGAATTTTTTATTGAACAAACCTAAATCAAAATAATTATAGACTGCCGCGTATTGTAAAGGGGAAAGTTAATGCCTGCCATTGCTTTGTAATGCATCTTTGTTGTGTTTATTTCAAAATGATTGACGTGATTAATGCCATATGCCACACTTTGCATTGAGTCACGCAGACAATAGAGGTCTAAGTGATATTATGCTGTTCCCAATTGTGCGACAATGAGAATCAGCCACTACTGTGGAATTGATGTGTTCCCCTCTAACCCCTCACCTCCCTCACTTCCAGTCGACCATCAACTAGACCAGTGAAACACATTAAACTCTTAAATAAAAAAAGTAAGATCTGCATGAACACGCGAAGGGCTTCTGAACTTTGGGTGAACTAAACCCTTCCCTCAGTCAACAACTTCAGAAGAGTGAAAATAGATTGTTGTTTGGGTGCAGAGTTGAATGCACTTGCATGAGAAAAATCATTGAACACTCATCCAAACTGTTAGAAACAGTGAGAGACTTGCATCGGCAGCATTCTTATTGGCTCAGGAAACTATGGATTCAAGACACGATACAGAAAATACAAACCAAATTGTTACTTTAGTGCAATACACAAGAGGGCACATCCTTTAGATGAATCATTGCACTGTCTGTATTCTGAGGTGAATCCTATATATTCATTTTGATTAAAAGAAAAGTGGACTTCTCTATATACTTATTCTTAAATCAACTCCACTTAAACAAATTATGTCATTATTAACATTGTGCCATTTGTGGGAGTTGGCTGTTGTTTCCTATATTACATTAGTTAGTACACTTTGAAAAGTACTCCATTGGCTATAAAGTGCTCTTGGATATTCTGAGGTCACCAAAAATGCTGTGTAAGTTTGAGATTTTGTTATAAACATACCAAATGTTTTGGCAATTAATGAGAGAACAGTGACAGGATTGCAGTTATTGCAGGTAGAACGTTCTAGTCGTGTAGAGTGGCTGAGTGTGAAAAGGTCATCGATGCAAGATCATTTATCTCGGTCTATATATCACTGAGACTCACTTTTCCTGATTTAGTAAAGCCTATGTGGAGTCAGAGAAAAGTAAACAAACTGCAGAAGGTGTTAAAAGTGTGAGAGATCTGTAAGCATGGGGCAAACATTGTAAAACACTGTGAATAAAACCTGCTACACGCATAGAAACTTGTATTATCTCTGCATATTGCCAAGGCATTAAATACAGCACAGTAGTATACGGTGGTCTGTTTACATTGGTTAACTGAAAAGGTTTACATAGTGGTGGTTTGAAAGAAGTATTGATTCAGAATCTTTTGACAGTCAGAATTTGTTTTAGTTATAATGGGGATGTTCATAAATGAAAGAAACACTGCATAGTTTAACCTTCTTATTAATATCAAAATAAAGTTATACTAAGAAGAGAGGGTTTCATCATTGGCAATGCTGGTCAAAAACAAGCAATTGGCATTATGAGATTGTGTATAGTCTGCTTTCTCTTTCACCAACTATATGACAGCTTGGCTTGTACTTAATGCAGCTTAAAGTACTCTTTGAGAAGTGGTGTACAAGATTACAAATGTTCCATGTGGTTACCATTTACCAGCATAGATGCCGCAGGCTCCTTCTTTTGAAAAATGAAACATAATTATGGAATTTTATTTGAGGATTACATAAGTTAAACAATGATAGAGTTTAGCCTGACCAGAATTCGCATTAAGTAATCGTGAATGGAAAATATTGCATTATGTATTTTTCTCTGGCCAATCTATGTTGCCAGTGAGCAAGGATCCATATCAGTAGGATGTAAGTGCAAAATTGACTGTATTAACTTTAGGTTTTTCGAGGGCTGAATTTCCAAGCTTGCTTTATTTTTAGCAGGTCATTTATTTTTAGGTTTGCCCAGACGTATAACAATAAGATTTAAAAATTTCTGCTGAGACCAACAAACAATGAGAAATTCCAAGATACATGATTACCTCCAAATGTTTCCAGATTGTGCATAAACAATATAAAGCTGATTATTAAAAAAAATTCTGTTCAACAGTTTTTTCACTTCACTGATATTTTGCATTCTTCACAGTTTTTTAGGGTTTTAACACTATATATTTCACTTAAATCCAGAGATTTCAATTCTAATGCATATGCTCCAGAATATCAGCAAACACAGCGTATGATTTATCACAACAAGAGTCAAAAGTCCTGCATATGGCAATTTCTAGTGGTGATTCTTTCCTTTTAATTCCTTTCTTGTAATTGTGGGTCTCATGTCAGGTCCACATCAAAAGATAATGGTCAGATAAGATTTCTTTTAACAGCTTTTATTAGCACAGGGTTAGTCTATGTGTAACATACAAGATATGATTATCTTTGAATATGTAATACATAATGGTCAGTTTCTGAAACTAAAGAGCTTTTTAATTAAGGAGCATTTTTGGTTTGTTTCTGTATTAATAATTAAGGAACTCCAAAGTTTTTAAGAGCAAGAAACAGGGGTGTATTCCGAAAAGACTCAGTCTTTAATGTAGTTTTATAGACGGAACATAAATCATTAGCAAAGCAAAAGTAGATGGTAAATAAAATGTTTCCATTATTAAAAGTCGATGTGGGAAAATGATACTGTTCGCTGATTGGAGTCATACCTGGCATCCGTCAAGTGGCAAATAACATTGTTGCCGCACAATTGCTTGAGAATGATTATCACCAACAAGAGAGAATCTGCACAATGCACTTGACATTCAGTGGTATCATCATCACTGAGTTCCTCCATTATCAACATCCTGGAGTTACCATTTACAAGAAACTGCACTAGATATTGGTACTGTGGCTACAAGAGCAGGTCAGTTGCTAGGAGACATGCAGTGAGTGCAATCCTTGAAAGTGGAGTCGCAGGTAGATTAGATTACTAACAGTGTGGAAACAGGCCCTTCGGCCCAACAAGTCCACACCGACCCGCAACCCAATTCCCCTACATTTACCCCTTCACCTAACACTACGGGCAATTTAGCATGGCCAATTCACCTAACCTGCACATCTTTGGACTGTGGGAGGAAACCCACGCAGACCACAGGGAGAATGTGCAAACTCCATACAGTCAGTTGCCTGAGGTGGGAATTGAACCCGGGTCTCTGGCGCTGTGAGACAGCAATGCTAACCTCTGTGCCACCATGCTGGATAGTGAACAAGGTGTTTGGTATGCTTTCCTTTATTGGCCAGAATATTGAGTACAGGAGTTGGGAGGTCACGTTGCAGCCGTACAAGACATTGGTTAGGCCACTTTTGGAATATTGTGTGTTAATCTGGTCTTCTTCCTATTGGAAGGATGTTGTGAAATGTGAAAGGGTTCAGGAAAGATTTACAAGGATGTTGCCAGGGTTTGAGGATTTGAGCTACAGGGAGAGGTTGAATAGGCTGGGGCTCCCTGGAGTGTTGGAGGCTGAGGGGTGACCTTATAGAGATTTATAAAATCATGAGGGACATGGATAGGATAAATAGAAAAAGTCTCTTCCCTGTAGTGGGGGAGTCCAGAACTAGAGGCCATAGGGTAAGAGGGAAAAGATATAAAAGAGACCTGAGGGGCAACGTTTTCACACAAAAGGTAGTACTTGCATGGAATGAGCTGCCAGAGGAAGTGCTGGAGGCTAGTACGATTGCAACATTTAAAAAGCATCTGGATGGGTATATGATTAGGAAGGTTTTGGAGGGATATGGGCCAGGTGCAAGCAGGTGGGGCTAGATTGAGTTGGGCTAGCTAGTCGTTGTGGATGAGATGGACCAAAGGGTCTGTTTCTGTGCTGTGCATCTCTATGAGTCTATGACTCTATGAGTAACTCACATCCTGACTCATCAAAGCCTGCCTAACAAGTCCAAATCAAGAGTGTGATAGAATGCTCCCCACTTGTGTGGATGAGTGCAGTTCCAACAACACTCAGTAAGCTTGACCCCATTCAGGACAAAGCTTGATTGACATCACATCCACAACTTTCACTCCCTCCACCACCAAACCTCAGTTGCAGCTGTGTATACCAGCTACAAGTTGTTCTGCAGAAATTCACCATGGCTTCTGAGACAGCACCTTCCAAATCCATGATCTCTACCATCCAGAAGGACAAATTCAGTAGATACCTCCTCCTGCAATTTTCCTTCCAAACCATTCACCATCCATACCTGGAAATATATTGCCAATTGCTATTCCTTCAATGTCACTGGGTCAAAATGCTGGACCTCACTTCCCAACAGCATTGTGGGTGTACCTACATCAAATGAACGGCAATGGTTTGAGAAGCCAGCTCACCTTCTCAAGGGCAACGAGGGCTGGGCAATAAATGCTGGCCCAGCCAATGACACTCGCATTCCATGAGTGAATGAATCAAGAAAATCAGGTTCATCATTTACTGAAGTCTATCATTTCATTATTCAATTAAAATTGTGTGTTGACTGAATTTAAGTTATGATAGAATATACAATGCTCCACTCAGCCCAAGATGCTGGCCATTCTAAAGGTGCACACTTGCATTGTATTATCATAAAAATATCACTCTAAGTAATAACATCGCACCTGTTTATGGTTTCATAAAACAGATGCAAGTTATTAAAATAGCATATAGTGTATTTTTGTCATAGTCATAAGCTTTATAAGGGGAACAGACAGTCACGCAATCTACTTGAATTTTTATTGGTTGATTCTTCGTTAAAATGAATGGAATAATTTAGTACACCGTTATTTCCTTTCTACTAAAATAAAAACAAAAAAAGCAAACAATGAACTAGTTAGTGTGTATGGCACCAGATTTGTACACACACAAAGGAACATTCAACTTAATTAGAGTTCACTCTGTTAAATAGCTCTACGAATAATTTGAGCTAAGAATTGCTGCCTAAAACCACACAGTTACATCTTTCTAAGTAATGGAACCCACTTCATTGAAACATACCAATGAGGAAATTAAATGTACTTTATTCTCAAGAAACAAGAGGCAGTGTTGGTGTTGAATTCAATTGTTTCAGGCTGGTTTTATTTGCTTTACTCTATACTTATGTAATTTAATCATGGTTAGTTAAGATTTGGACCCACTTTCTGCTAAGATCCAATCTCTGAGGCTCTAAATTTCTTGGCAAATTTGACACAAAGCCATATTTAATTACAAAACTAAAATATTGCAGATGCTAGTAATATGATTTTTAAAAAAAAAAACCAATAAATACTGGAAATGCAGCAAGTCAAGCAGGATCTGTGGCCAGTCAAATAGATTTAATGACGGAGATTTTCCAGGTTGGGCCTCAATCCAGAAGTTGGCCGGAAATTCTCAAATAGGAATCCAGATGGCCATAGCAGGACATCACTTGCAATTCTCTTGGATTTGGTCTATTAAATACTTATGTGGAATATATTTTTGGCTGAGATTGACTGAGGAAGAGCTAGCAAAAGGAGGATAAAAAGACAATTGGCATCAGTGAGAAGAGTGACCCTGAGGCAGAGTGCTGTCAGTTTGGAATTCTTTCATTCTTAGTCTACTACTGTGAAAGATACAAGCTGCTTTGTGAGTGTTATCTGTTTAGGGTGTATTCCTAATTTTAAAGTAGAACAGGAACAGGTGGAAGAGTTAACAGAGAAAAATGATAAGAAATAAGTGAATAAATGAAATAAGCAATTCATAAAAGAATCCCATGAAAGTTGACAGGGCAGGTGATGTGTCACAGCTGCAGCATGTAAGAGCTCCTGGATGTCACTGTGATCCAGCATAAACACATTTGTAAGGAGTGTTTGCAACTCAAGCTGCTTCAGCTCAGAATTTATCACCTTAAGGCCGAACTACAGATATGACAACACATTAGGATTGGAGAGAATTATGAATGTTTCATATGAAGAGGTGGTCATATCCCTTAAGAATGGGTCTTCTGGTTTAGTCAATGGACAAGGAATGGAGCATGTGAGCATAAGTGAGGTGGTGTGTGGACCCAGAGATTTACAGTACATGAACCTCAGTTTTATCAAATATTGAACATGTTTGAGATTCTTCCTGATGGTTAGAATGAAAGTGAGCACTGTAGGGTAGATGACTATCTGAGTGGTTAGGTATGCAGAGGCGGTAAAGACTAGTTTAGTAGGTGATGGTATTGCAGCCCAGAGACTGGGCCATGTTCAGTCCAGCAGGTGAACTCAGTCCATGGATTTCAGGTAATTCAGTGTGCAAGCTGTGGAGTCGTCACACTGGAATCTTGAGTTGGTAAGTCTCTATCAACCTGGTTTCAACTGAAGGCCACTGCATTACTATCTTAGACATGGAAGTGTGGTTATCATGGACTGAGGGAGAAAATTGGGAGACCAACTGTCAAATAAAAGGTTTTGGATGGGAAAGAGGGAAGCCTGAAAGTTGATGGTTTTGGTAGGGACAGCAACCTGAAATAACCTAGAATCGGAACATTAGTGGGGTGAAAGGGTGGGGGTGGGTGGGAGTGCTAATCCTGGACCCTGTAACTTACTTGTAGGGGTGCAAACTGGATATAAGTGCCATCTCGGAAGAAAGCTGAACACATTTACCATGGACGGAATAAGTTTCTTTTTTGTCTGTCGGGGCGGGTTGGATGTGGGTGGTGCTATGAGTCAAAGTTTGGTTGTGAATTGAGCTTTGGACATTAGCATCCTTGAATGAGCATGTGCTTCCTTGTCAAACACAAAGATAGAATGAACTTTTGCCTCCAGACAAGTGTATACATATAAATGAAAATGCAGTCCCAAACACATGGTGGCTGTACATGTGGGACATTAGAGCTGAAAATGTGTTGCTGGAAAAGCGCAGCAGGTCAGGCAGCATCCAAGAAGCAGGAGAATCGATGTTTTGGGCATGAGCCCTTCTTCAGGAATAACACATTTTCAGCTCTGATCTCCAGAATCTGCAGTCCTCACTTTCTCCATGTGGGACATTAGCACAGGCAAAGTCCTTTCACTAGACATTCCATTACCTTTGGCCTCAATACCCATCTCATTAAAGTGCTAAGACTAAGATGTCATAAATAAGAGGTTTGAATGATCCCTAACTTCACTGCTATCCAGAAAGCTTCTCAGAAATGGACAATGCCTTGCTCATATAACTACTACCACTATTGGGATATATGAAGAGGGTGGTTAACTCTGAGGTGGTAGCCAGTCAATCAGATCCTCCAATTATCATCACAATCAATCAGATCCACAATGATTGAAAATGCCTATTTATTCACAGAGAAGAAAAGGTATTTACAAAGAATTATCACCTGTAGTACCTAAATGCTGTCAAAACAGTTTATTTCTTTATAATTCCACTCTATCTTTGTGCATTCCTGTGATTCCCAGCTACGGAGGAAGGAGCCTGCACTATAGTTGACCTGGAAGATTTAGGCAGACAACTTCAGGGGTATTAATGGCTATAGACCCCAGACATGGCAATAGTATCATGCCACGATATAGGCTCACCTTCCTTGGTTGCAACTTGTACAAGGTTGGGGACAGAGTGAAGGTCTTCAAGCCTGACACCTGTGGAGTATAGGCAAAAGTGAGGACTGCAGATGCTGGAAACCAGAGAAGAATAGCATTACCCTGTCTCCTTCCAATGAAAGAGCACCTGAAGTAAAATTGAGGTCTCGTGTCCCCTTTCTTGCCATGATTATGATTAGCACCAATGGCTAAAATTATCAAATGCAGGTCTGCATTCATGAAGATGGCCACATGAAAGCATGCTGGAATCAACATGCGCTAATATTTAGAGGTTAGTTAACCAACCTTTAATTCTATTTCCTGAGTGCCTCTGATGACCTGACTGCTGTTCCTGTGTCTGTTCCTACATTTGCACAAAGTTATTAATGGTCAACACTATGCAATCATTTTCTGCCTAGTACCAGGTCTCCAGATGTTCTCTGACTGCAGTGACCTGGATGTGCCAGAGATGTGTCAGTGATGTGCTCACGAAATTGTCCCACCGAATCTAACCGCGATAGAGTACCCGCCAAGGTGAATGTCTCTGAGCTTGTGGAAAATGCAGAAGAAAGTTTTGCAATCTATGAGAGATCTGTGGTTTCTTCCTCAGAGGTGGCGGAGGATCTGATGTGTCGAGGAGCCGGACACTCCAACAAGTTGGTTCTGTGGATGCTTTTGGTGCTTGCACCAGAGAGGTCATTAGTTAGTGCAACTGGGATAGATGTTTGAGCATCTTAAGATTACGTTAACAGAGGTGGTGATGGGAGAGGCGTCTAACACCACATAATGAGCTTACCTGATTCCCTGGACATCGAAATCTCAGTATCCCCACATATTTGGCTTTGATACTTTCCCGCCATCCTGTAGATATCCTTCTTAAAAGGAATGAGGATAAGAATGTTGATGACATCACTGTGTCATTCTCTTCTCTTCCCAGTTGAGTTATTTTCTCCTGCACTGAAACAATAGGAAGGAATGAGTGTGATTGAAGGCTAATAGAAGACAAATAGTGATAGTGCAGGAGCAAGAGAGGTGTGAGGTACCCCCATTATTTGAGTGGGAAGTGAAGAGTGAAGGAAAGGTTACTAGCTTGGGAGTTCAGTAGAAATGCTGAATGCAGTGGAAGGTGACAGACCATAACCTTGGCAATATTATTGTGCAGTAGTAGAGCTTGAGTGAGTGCGTATATAGCAGTGAGAATGGTGACAGTTATCCTTGCAAAGTGTGCAGAGAGTCAATGATCTTCTTCCTGCATTGCTAATGTGTAACTTGGCTCAGAAAATGGCCCATGACTCAGGCAGCTCTCTGTTGGCTAAGTGCGTGACTTTGCTTCCTTTGCCTGTGTGCAGGAAAGAAAAAGAGCCTCCTTCTCATCCATCTCATCCTCAAATACCTCCAGGTCCCTGTTGGTGAAGTTGGGAGCAGATTTCCCTTTCTGGAATATGTAATTTCACTGATGGTCCCCACGAGTACCATCCAGTGAAGGCCAGTTTGTGACTGCAATGTTCAAAGAGGTGCACAGCTGAGGTTTAAATATAGCAACAGTGGTATGAACAGTGTAAGTTTCAGCAATGGTAAGTAGTTTTATCTCTGCTCCAAGATGATGGCATGAGATGGGAGCCATGGACCTTGATAAAAAAAAATTAATAAGAAACATCACATGATGAAACAGCCACCACAAAACTCTCTGCAAATACTAGTAACCCTAGAAATGAGAAAATTCAGCCTTAAAAGAGGAAGAAAATAAGAGGAGCTAGCTAGAAATATAATAACAGAAAGCAAGAGTTTCTAGAAATTCTTAAAATGGCAAACAGTAAATAAAATGAGTGTTAGTCCTCCAGATATTGTGAATATGGTGTTAATAATAGGTAACAGGGAAATGAACAAATGCTTTGCTTCTGTCATCACTATATAGGATGCAGAAAACATTCCAGTATTAGGTCTACGTCAGGAGGGTGGAAGTGTGAGTGGAACTTTGGAACTTTACAATCGCTACTGAGTACTATTGAATAAACTGATAGAACTGCAGGCTGTCAAGTACATGGTTTCTAATGGACCTCATCCCAGTGAATTAATAGAGGTGACTCATGAGTTAGTAAGGTAAAAACAATGACTGCAGATGCTGGAAACCAGATTCTGGATTTTCGAAGCTCCTTGGATGCTGCCTGAAGTGCTGTGCTCTTCCAGCACCACTAATCCAGAATCATGAGTTAGTAACTACGTTGATGTTAATTTTCTAAAATTTGCTAAATTCTAGAAAAGTTCTGTCAAGCTAGAAATTGGAAAATATAACACCTCTGTTCAAAAAAGGGAATAATGGGTCAGTTAGCTTGATTCTGTCATGGGGAAGCTTATTGGAGTTGATCATTTAGAAGGTTATAAATGAACACTTATAAAGTGGTAATGGGAAAGAGTCAGCATGATTTTGTCAATGTAAAATCATGTTTAACCAATTTATTGGAGCCCTTTAAATGAGTAAATGAGTAATATTTGCATTACAGCATCTCTGAGTAGAAAAAAAAGACATAGTATAGGGGTCTGGTTGAGAAGACCTGGGTTAAAGCCCCTTTCTGGAACATGATGGTCACCATGAGTAGCATCATGTGAAAGCCAGTTTGAGCCTGAAATATTCAAAGAAGTGGACAGCTGAGATTTAAATGTAGCATCAATGCTATGAATGGTGGAAGGTACTAGCAGTAGTCAGCACTTTTACCTTTGCTCCAACATGATTGCATGAGCTCGGAGCAACGGGGATTGAATGCACAATTGATGAGGTGAGCAGTGGAAATTTGCATTTGTAATAATATCTCTGAACAGGTTGGCTAGAAAATATCTAAAGGAATAATATTTGCATAAAAGCAGCTCTGGGCGAACGACAAAATAAAGATATAGCAAGGGGCTCTTGTGGCACAGTGGTAATGTCCCTTCCTCTGGGCTTGATGGCGCAGGTTCCAATCCTCTTTGCTTCAGATGTATGCTATAACATATTTGACCAGGTCAGTTAGAAATAAACAACAGAGTACATTCATTGCGAATAAAAGGAAGTCTGTAGATGGACTGAATTGGATTTCTAGACATAAATGTTTTCTAAATCTAAAGCTTTTCACATTTGTGACATATCTGCAAATAGTGGGGCTTGATTTTCCCAGTAGGTTGTGACAGTAAGTAGATTCTTGTTATACAAGAGAAGCAAATTTTATTTAGGGTAGATGGGAATGTAGAATTTAAAACACAAATGAATCACCAATGATCATATTGAATGGCAGGACAAGCTCAATGGGCTGATTGGCCAGCTTCTGCTCTTTAGGTTGTGTGCACATTCAGGATCAGAAATTTAGGCAGAAAGGGTAAATGTTTAGGCACAATCTTACTGATTGATGGAGTTCACTTGATGGGCTTGAGTCTATTCCTGTGTTTTCTTCTTCTTCTGTAGCTTTCTGTGGACCTGGATTATAAATCTGCAGAAGAACTACAATAAGCAATGTTTAAGCCTTGGAACCAGGTCAGCCATTGTGTCAATTCCAAAGTAATTCAAAACAGCTGTGGAATCCACCTCTAAAATCTGAACAGTGCAACACATGAGTCAGAATTAGCATCACAATGGCAGGTGATAGTGCATAGAAAGCAACGTGCAACAATTCAAGTTATGCAATGTTGGTATAAAAATATCCTGTCAGACAATGTCGTTAATGAAGAACAGCAATGGTTATTGATGTCACATCAGCCAGATGATGACAAACATAAAGCTAAGGTCACCTTTGCTAATCATAAATTTTCATATTACTATACTTACTTCACTCCAAACGTACTCCATTTATTGTAAAATATTTGGGACATGCTGAAATTGTTTAAGATACTATACAAATGCATTCCTTTCTTACTCACTCGTAGATTTTAATATGTGAACATAGGTAGCTGGCCTTCTATTAAACTGCGTCTAAAATTGTTTTTTATTTTCTGTACAATGAAGACTGCTTTGAATTAGTTTATTGATGCCTGGTAACTTTAATATATATATAAGGCTTTAAATAGCATTCTTTTGAGTTAATCTCTCTTGAAACACAACATGTTAACTGCTTCCTTTGTTCAGTGAGTGCATAATTAGTTTCAATAAAGTTATACATGCATGGGTGAGATGAAAACCTTTGGCACTTCAGGGAGAAACCCATGAGCCTACAGTTATTCTCTTGTGCTTTTATTTACATAATTTGAGTCTAACTTTATTTTTAAAGATGCATTTTTAATTTGCCATGTACTGGTTTGAGCTTTATTTGTCTTGTTGTAAAAATCTTATGTGTTATGTAAAGAGCATAATCTTTTTATTTCCATTATTTTTGAACTGTGGACTAAAAGTCAAAAATATGGCTTTAAGCAACTGTAAAAGAGATGGCTGTAGTTTTTAAAATCATATTTACAGGAGCACCTTGTAGAATGTATACAATGTTGTACCTTTTTGGGACAGTGAGGACAAAAAACATTATGGGCGGCATGGTGGCTCAGTGGTTAGCACTGCTGCCTCACAGCGCCAGGGTCCTGAGTTCAATCCCAGCCTTGGGCGATTGTCTGTGTGGAGTTTGCACATTCCCTCCGGGTCTGCGTAGGTTTCCTCCGGTTACTCTGGTTTCCTCCCACAATTCAAAGATGTGCAGGTTAGGTCAATTGGTCATGCTAAATTGCCTGTAAGGATGTGTAGATACATTAGTCAGGACAAATATAGGATAGTGGAATGAGTTTAGGTGGGTTACTCTTTGGAGGGTCGGTGTGGACTTGTTGGGCTGAAGGGCCTGGTTCCACACTGTAGGGAGTCTAATTCTAACAAAAGCAGACAGCACTGAACTGATGGCTTCTGACCTGAGGACAACTAACTGATTATCATGCTTTGATTGGCTCCTGATCAGATGAGCATGTTTTATGGGAAGGAAGTGAAGCAGATAGCTATTCAATCTGCACAAGAGAAAGCATAGAATGACTGTCTGTATCTCTCTCTCCCCCTCTCCTTCTTTTGTTGAGGTACAAGAAAGTCTCCAAAAACAGGTTGCTATCTCCATCCACCTTTATTTGAAAATCCTCTGTTGAAGGTTAAATAAGATTCAAACAAATGGAAAGGATAAATTTGCAGCAGTGAGTGGAAGAGAAAATCATTATAACAACAGCCTTGTATCAATTGCAAAATGAACTGAAAGTACGAGAAAAAATCAAATCTTGTGGTGTAAACTGGTATTACTGAATTGTATTTCACTTTTTTTCCCCCTTTTCCACCCTAGATGTGTATCTTAGGGTAACTATCTGCTAGAAAAGAGGAATTTACAAAGGGATAAAGTTCAGTTATGGAGGTATAAATTAGCAATTCACACTTCATTTTTGCCATTGGTTAAAGACAATTTATTTTTAATGAACAGTTACTTTCTTGTTAAGTTCAAAAACTTTGAGTGATTTATTTTATCCTGAGTTTATCACTCAGATAAATTGAAGACTTTAATGAACTTGACTAAATGTTTTATATTTTTGATGACTTTGGGAATAGTGTGGTTTGATTTCAGGGCATTTCTCCAGGGAGTAATGGCATGTGTTGAATGAAGATTAACAGGAGTTTTTACAATGAATTCAGTGATAATTACCAATGATCAACCTTGCTGACTTGGAACTACTTATTTCATATTTGTAGAGTGCCAAATTCAGGCAGAAGATACAGAAGTTTGAACACATGCAGCAACAGGTTCAAGAACAGCTTCATCCCTGCCGTTATTAGATGGATGAATAGATGTCTGACTTCAAATAATGTTGATCTTGCTAATGTTTATCCTGCTCCTGTTGTAAACTGTTTGACTCACCGTGTCTTAGCACTCTGATCCAGATGTCCTTGTTTGCTATGATTTGCCTGTAGTGCTTGCAAACCAAAACATTTTACTGTATTAGGTACATGTGACTGCAATAAATCCAATCAAGACAGATCGTTGAAAATACAGTAAAAATCTTGAAATGATAAATTGTGTTTAAGTTTATGATTTTTCAGTCTCTACCTTTTTCTCAGGCATATGTCCCAATTTTTATCTCACTCGATATAAATTGAGTAAAAAGTGATAGACAATCAGTGTGTTTTTTCACTCCCATTAAGAAATAGAAAGAGCTGGAATAATTGAGCAGAAGAGAGAAATAGGGTTAATGTTTCCATTTGAAAATTATTCATCTTCAGAACATTCAAAACATTTCTTAAAAAGTCAATGAAATATATTAACCCCTTTCTGTTCTCTCAAAATATCCTGTCAGGCCTGCTTGAAAATTTCCAGCACATTTTATTTTTATTTCTCATTTTCAGCACACCATATTTTTTGATACTATTTTACTTCTAAATTTGCTGCCTGTGAGAGTTGTTCAACATGATTCATTGTTTATCCTGCTTGATGAGATTAGTGTGTTTGAATGCTGAAACTGGTACTAAAATAAAATTAAGATTGGCAAAGGTGAAATGCATATCAAAAGGTTTGCTAGATCTTGGTAGGCAGCTATCTCAAACTTAATGGGCAAGTAACATTGCATTACTGTTAATAGTAAATTTTTTATTTCAGGATCACTAGTTTTTGGAAAGTATAAAAGAAGACTAAAGACTGTGAAGACTTTGCTTTGCTTATTGCTTTCTGAACTTAAATTATTAGAATAGGTAAGTATGGTAAATGTTGAGAGTATGGTGCTGGAAAAGCACAGCAGTTCAGGCAGCATCCGAGGAGCAGGATAATTGGCATTTCAGGCATGAAACGTCGATTTGCCTGCTCCTCAGATGCTGCTTGACCAGCTGTGCTTTTCCAGCACCACACTCTCGACTCTCATCTCCAGCATCTGCAGTCCTCTCTTTCTTCAAGTATGGTAAACGATTGTACTCTGCCTTATTGTCGCTCATTTGTCAGTCTGTAGCTTGGCCCTTAAAATTAGTATTACAATGTTTTGCAATACCTAGCAGCTTGCAAGAGTACTGATAATATCTCCAGTGAGATGAAAACAGTAATACAAGTTCCTACTCATCAAAATACCAAATCCTAACCATTGAAAGGAACAAGATATTGAAAACAAGAAGAATCTGCAACATCAAACATGAGATCCAAACAAAGCTTAAAATCCCAACAATGCAATGATAGAAATCATAATTTTGAGGCATCCACAGACTAGCTTTAATGATTGCAGTTTTATTGTATTGAATAGTCCAAGTAGGATGCAAATAGTCATTAGCAGAAGGTAATGGTAAAATGGTCTTTGGGGTTGATATCAGCGAATTAATTGCAGTGTATCAAGTTAATTACATCCATTTTCATTGGGTCCCATTTTCCTCTTGCAGCACAAGGTAGTTTAATAACATAGTGAACTTTTGGATTAGAAATACATAACATTGCATTAAAATGTTAACCAATACACTGCCAGTGAAAGTTAAGCATTTTAAGAGGTTATAATCATCACAAATTATCAGACACAGTCTCAGTAGCCTGTCAATATTTGAAATGAAAATATATAGGATTGTAAAGGATTCACAGAAATGAATTTGAGGTCCTTAAAGAAACAAATGACAGTGTCAACTAAGACACTAAACCCTGACAAGTAGAGCCTCCTCATAATTCATGGCTGATTGCTCTATAGTTTATTCTAGTGCAAATTGAGCTGGAAATCTGACATTATTTTGCAGCAGTCATACCATTTTTCCTGAATTGTGCTGAAATAGAGAATGCAAAAGCTCAAAACATAAGTGCTTGTTCATTTGCAGCTGAAGACTGGATTACTGCTTGAAGCATACTTACTAATGAATCGCTATTTGGATTGTACTTACGTATTGCATGTGTTTACTATTCCTTGTGATATTTTTAGCTTTCATTTAAATAAATAATTGTAGTAAATTCTGGATTCTCACCCTTCTCCTGACTTGTCTGCATCATCATGCCGCAATTAACCATCATCTACAGAGGTTATTAGGACAGGCATGGCTTTGATAGTTTTCGGGACCAATAAACAAAAGCAAGGACTAGCTGCTGGGTTACTACTATATATTAGCCCTCTGTGGATTCAGTCGGCTTCTTTTTATTTGTTCACAGGATGTGAGCTTTGCTGGCGAGGCAAGCATTTATTACCCATTCCTAATGCCTTTGAAGAAGTGATGAGTTGCTTTCTTGAACTGCCTCGGTCCTTGGAGGATTGGATCGACTCACGGAACAATTTGGAAGAGAGTCCCAAGATTTTGATCCGCAGACTGTACAGAGATGATGATATAGTTCCCAGTCAGAATGGTATGGTACATGGTACACAAGTATGGTACACTTGTCCATGCTTGTGGCCCTTATTTGCTCCCCCTGGTCTTTCTGGATGGTAAATGAAAGGTGCTGCCTAAGGACCATAAATGAGATGTTGCATTGTGTCCTGTAGCGTTATGTGGCGATTGAAGGAGTGAATGTTGAAGTTGGTGGATTCAGTGGCAGTCAAGCAGGCTGGTTTGACCAGGATGGTGTCAAGCACCATGAGTGTTGTTGGAACTGCGCTCATCCAGCCGAGCAGAGATCAATCCACCATACTGCCGAACTGTGCTGCACAGGCTTCAGTAAGTTGGTCTAGTTAAATTAGTGAGGTTGAAAGAAAAACTGAAAATAAGTATATCTATATAAGCCTTTGCAAGACCACAGCCTTCCCAAGTCCTTTACAGCCAATGGTATTTGGAGAAATGTAGGCACTATCGTAATCAATGTGGGCACAGCAAGATCCCACTCACAGCAATATGATAATTACCAATCAATTTTTCAATGTATCATATTGATCAAGGAATAAATATTGGCCAAGACACTCCTTTTTTTCAAAATTGTGCCATGGAGTCTTTTATGCCCACTTTGGAAGGGGTCCGGGTGCACAGAGCCTCAGTTTAAATGTCTTCTGAAAGATGCAGTTGATTTCTTAACTGACCCTTACAGTGGTGCCAAGAGGGATTCATGCCATCACATTCACACTGTGGCCCATAGGTTCTCCTGATCCATGCCCCACCTACAGAATCTGTGCTGAGGCCTCAAGTTTTTACACCTTAAATCATCGTCATTGACGAGGAGGGAAAAATCCGTATTGAAAAAGTAAGGTATATCGAAAGGTTTGTCAAAAGAAGGCACAAGGAGATTGCAGATGGATACAGATGTGTTAACTCTAGCAAATAGAGTATAATATGGGAAAATGTGATGTAGTTCACTTTAGCAAGCAGAAGAAAAAAGGGGGAGTCTATTAAAATGCAGAATGACTGCAAAATTGTGGATTGTTTCCAGTGTTCTAGTGGGTGAGTCACAGAGCTTATATGCATGCAGGTACAGCACATAATCATGAAGGCTAATGCAATGCTATCCTTTACTGCAGGTTGAACTAAAAATAAAAGTAAGGATGTTATCATCCAATTATAATCTTGAATACTGTCTGCAGTTTTGGTCTCCATACTTAAGGAAGAATGCAAGCGCATTGGAACTGGTTTAGAGGAGGTTGAGTAAATTGATGCCTGGAGTGAGTGTATTGCTTTACAAGAACAGGTAGGACAAGCTGGACTGGTTTTCACTGCAGTTTGGAAGAACGGGAGGTGATCTAATTGACGTATATATATATATGGTCTTGACAAGGTGGTTGTGTAAAGGATGCTTCCTCTTGTGGGTCAGTCCAGAGATAGGGGGCACTGTTTTAAAATTAATCTTAAATTTAAAAATTAATAACCTCTAATTTAAGATCAGCGATGAAGAGATTATTTTGTCTCAGTGGTTTGCATGACTTTAAAACTCTGCGTCAGTAGAGGAAGATAGATTCCTGTTCGGCAAGTGAATGAAATGTTATTGAGAGTAGTTGGGAAAGTGGAACTTGAAACACAAATAGATCAGCATGATCGCATTGAATGCTGGGTTCAGGGGGCCCAATGATCTACTTCTTCAACTACTTTGTATGTGCATATGCCCGACACTTATCTCTGTGCCAGCTGGGCATCCAAGTCCGCCCAAGTTTGAAGGGTGCCCTATGTGGGATGTTTGAGTTATTCCTGTGTGGCCTATGAATGAATTTAGAATGATGAGGAGTTGTTGTACTGGGGTGGACAAAGTTAAAAATCACACAACACCAAGTTATAGTCCAACATTGTGATGCTGGAAAAGCACAACTGGTCAGGCGGCATTCAAGGAGCAGGAGAGTCGACGTTTCAGGCATAAGCCCTTCATCAGGAATGAGGCTTGGGGACCGGATGGTTGGGGAGTGGGGGGGGTGGGAGAGCGGGGGGAGTGAGGAAGCTGAGAGATAAATGGGTGGGGGTGGAGATGAGAGGGAAAATAGCTGGGAACATGATAGTTAGATGAAGGTGGGGGGGAAGGTGATAGATCAGAGAGGGAGTGGAACAGATAGGTGGGAAGGAAGATGGACATGTCAAGTGGGCTATAACCAGGTGTTGGGTGCTTTTTAACTGAACTTAGAATGATCTTCATGCCTATCTCTTCAGGCAGGTGAGTTCAGCGTACTGACCACCTTAAACCTTTGGTTGGGAGCTATCAAATAGAGATCCAACTCAATCTAAATATTCTTTTATATGACCAATTGCTTTAAATATTATCTTTAAAATATTGACAAAACAGCTGTGCATTTTTTACTTTGAAAATTAGTTGCTTTATTTTAAAGTTCAGGTCTATATTAGACATCATTATGTGTTAGAATACATTCCCCTTGGAGAGACATTTAGCTAAGCATAGCATTATTTAGCTGTCCTCCAATGTGACAAGCAGGTATTTTCCATTACAATAGCATCACCGAGATGTCCTTTTTCTGTCAGCGTCCTATATAATTGTTTGCCCAAGAAAGAAAACAATTGAGATATAATTAGGTGCTGTTGAATAAGATAAAATGCACCTATTCACCATGGCTGGACTTTACAAAAGGTTCGAAATGAGTGTAAAATCCCATGTATCTAGTTTCATGACATCTGTGAATTAAATTACCTACATCACTTATGAACCAGAAGCTTCAGACTTAGCAAGGTTTTCTCAAACAATAAAAAAGCACGGGAAATTCTTCTCCAATCATTCAAGGGAAATGCGTCTGAAATGTCAATGTGCTCAGTGGCAGGTTTAATTCAGGATGTGCAAATTCTTTATTTACGATGGAGAAGAGCCAGAAGAGTTACATATGCTTTTACAGGATCTGCTCTTTGTACCACAAGACTGGAAACACGAGACAATGAAGGGAAATTTGTGAGGAAAATATAATGAATCTTTTCTTGCATAATTGCAATTACATTGGAGAAACAACCAGGGCAAAATTTCAAAGCACCTTCTTTAGTATTTACAGCACACTGAAGGATGCAACGGTAACATATGTTTCTCAGTGATTAAGTGATTAAAATAAATATAACAGCAGCTGCAGCAGTTCAGGTGACAGCTGATAACAGCACTCGAACCCTGCTTTACAAACTCAAATGCTGACTATCAGCCATATCCTCTAAATTACTGCAGTGTTCAAATAGCAAACAAACCGATTTGAATAAAGAAAGTCAGCCAGATTGGGGTATTAATGACCAGCTTACTTGCTCATAGTTTAGACGATTTGAAGTAATTAATCAGTCCCAGCCTCTGCTCAATGCCTGCTTCTCCATTACACGGAAGTCTGATATAACTAGTTAGGAATTTACAGGTTACCAAATCTTTGACTTCTGATTACAGATGGGAAGTCTTGTCTTAAATTGCAAGGGGAGACTGAAGTCCCTGGGTTGTCTGTTTCTTAAATTCAAAGATCATGAGGATAATTGTGAATGAGGAAAGCAATCTTACCTGATCCATCTGGAAAAAAATCCTCCTGCAGTGTTGCAGCTAAGTTTATTTTACAATTTTCACTAAGTTTTCTTATGCTACTTAGAAGTCCACTCTGTAAACTATTTCATTTTCAGCAAATATCTCCCAGATCTAAGTTATAAACTGTATATTCTGGTTCTGCTTTCACAAATTAGTTTAACATACTATCCTGGAATTACCTTCTCTTGGTTGTTTGTTAACTTATATCCACCTCCGCTTTTGCTAAATTATGAGATGGCATGTCTGACATCCAATACTGGAAAAGACATTTGGTACAATTTAACACTGGCAAAACCATTGTTTTTATGGTTCCTGCCACAAACTCCATTTCTAAGCAACTCCATTTCTAAGCAACTCCATTTTTTGCTCTGGCAACTAACTTTGACCCTGAGATGAGCTTGTAACCATATATCTGCATCCACATTATGTCCACTTATTCCCACCTCTGTAATATCTTCCAATATCTTCCAGTTCCACCACAATGTCAGCTCATGTCTAATCTATCCTTCTGTTAACACTAGATCAAACTATTCCGTCTTAGTTAGAGTCATAGAATTACACAGCAAGGAAACAGACCTTGGGTCCAAATTGTCCATACCGACCAGATATTCTAAACTGATCTTGTCCCATTTGTTCATGTCCCTCTAAACCCTTCCTATTCATGTTCGCTTCCAGATGCCTTTTAAATGTTGCAATTATACCCACTCCACCACTTTCCCTAGCAGCTCGTTCCATTCACACACCACCCTCTGTGTGAAGAAATTGGCTTTCAAGTCCATCGTAATTCTTTTCACTCTCACCTCAAACCTATGCCCTCTAGTCTTGGACTCCCCACTTTGAGGAAAAAACATCTTCTTGATAGTCTTCCACATTCCACCTTCTATTGACTTGAGATCATCCAAAACTCTTCTGCCAATATCATTCTATGCCCCTGTGTTCCCTAACTTATGTTGGCTCCCAATCAAGAAATGCCTCCGTTTTATAGGTTCTATCTTTATTTTCAACTTCTCTAAAGGTTTACCTCTGCCTATCTTTGAAATCTTCTCCAGCTCTACAACTTACTAACATATACACATTACCCTAAATTTGGCCTCTGAAGCATCTCTGATTTTAATTGCTTAGGGGCAGCACAGTGGCTCAGTGGTTAGCACTACCGCTTCACAGCGCCAGGGATCCAGGTTCGATTCCCATCTTGAGTGACTGTCTGGAGTTTGCACTTTCTCCCTGTGTCTGTGTGGGTTTTCTCCAGGTGCTCTGGTTTCCTCCCACAATCCAAAGATGTGCAGGTCAGATGAATTGGTCATGTTAAATTGCCCATATGCTAGGTGCGTTAGTCACAGGTAAACATAGGGTAGGGGAATGGGTCTGGATTGGTTACTCTTCAGAGGATTGGTGTGGACTTGTTGGCCCAAATGGCCTGTTTCCATACTATAGGGGATCTAATCTATATCAGTGGCTATGCTGTTAGCTGTATTATCTTTAAACTTTTCAATTTCCTCCCTCAGCCACTTTTCTTTCCTCCTTTAAGAAGCTCCTTAGAACCTAAGTCTTTTGCCAAGTTTTTTGCTATTTGACCAAATATTGGTTTGATGTTCAAATCTGCTTCATAGTATTCTTCTGGAGCACCTTCATATGTTCTTATTATATTGCCTTATCACAATTCATCTTTTAGATATGCTGTTAAAAATCTGCCCAAATTACATCAAATAAGGAAGGAGAAAATCTTTGTGAACTTGGGTCTGAAAGTGAAGTGCATTTAGGAATAAAGAGTTTATGTTGTAATTCTCCCCTTTCACTCCTAACAATTTTTTAAAACCATCTTCTACCTTATTTTGCCAAACCTACTTTGACATCAGGTAAATGTCTACTGTTTTAAAAAAAAATGGCTCAGTGGCTCAGTACCGGGGTCCCAGGATCGCTTCCAGCATTGGGTGACTTCTGTGTGGAGTTTGCACATTCTCCCATGTCTTCTTGGGTTTCCTCCCACAGTCCAAAGCTGTGCAGGTCAAGTGAACTGGCCATGCTAAATTGCCCATAGTGTTAAGTGCATTAATCAGAGGGAAGTGGGTTACTCTTTGGAGTGTCGGTGTGGACTGGTTGGGCTGAAAGGCCTGTTTCCACGCTGTAGGGAATCTAATCTAATCCAATTTACCTGATATCAAAATAGATCTGGCAACATAAGGTAGAAGGTGGTTTCATAACGCAAGGTGACTATTTCATTATATTATAAGTGGCACTGAGAAGATTCCTTGATTCCAAGGAATACTCACTACTGATTTGTCAAATACCTCAGCAGCATCCAACTTGATGGATCTTCCTGAAAAGAGCCAACCGTGGGCTCTTGCCATCTCTCCAGTTGATGGATGAGATCCTTGTCCCATCCATTAAATACCACCCACTGTTTCCAGTGGCAAAATGACCAATATACAAAGGAGCAGGTTTCAGTAACTAGCAAAAGAACTGCAGACAATGTGAGGATAACATTGTTATGCTCCTATTTATTACAATCCAGAATGTAATGGTTGACAAGATGAGGGAAGCAGATTTAGTGGTAACTTTCAAAAGAGCGTTGTATAAAATATTCAAAGCAGGGCTATGATGAAAAAGCAGGTTTAGGAGCCAACATAGACATGGTGGGCCAAATGCTCCTTTCTGCACACAACATTCAACAAGCTTATGATTCTAAATGTCGTAATTTGGGCCCCAGTCAAAAATGAGAGTCGGTAACTCCCCCATAAGCCAAAAGAAAAATTCAGAGACTCATTGACTTGTCAGGGAAAAAAAGAACTAGCACTGGACTCTAACATTCTAATTTTGCAATGTTTAAATGGTGTTAATCCCCATTCTGTCAAACCGAAATGGGGCAGAGATCCAATTACCCCAATTAAAAATGAAATAAGCTGAGTCAATTGATGGCCTTATACCTATTCAAATGAACATTCCGCATGTTCTTACAAGTAAAGCGTAGTAAGGTTTGGACTTTTGTTCGGTACAACGATTTGTACGAGCTTTAGGTGTGTTGCCAAAGCTGAACAGGAGGTAATTATATCAACCTCTGGTCCACTCACAAAATCAATGAAAACCACAAACAATTGTTTTATGTATTTAAGAAAAGTCATTCCCGCAACTTGTTTTGACTTTTTTCACAGACTTTCTAAATTTAGCTACTAAAAGTAGTTGTTGGGGAAAAAGGTGGAGATTATAGTACTTCCATGCATACAAGGAGAAAACTATATGTGGAAACTCTGCAATGGTAAAATACTCAAGTAAACAAGATATTAGTAAAGAGAATCGTATCACTAATATTGATTTTTTAAAAACAAATTCCAACTTTTAATTCCCCACACTCCTTTTGGGATCTAAGTTCTACCGCTCACACTGTGAGTGCTATTGAGAGATAATTGTGTCTCATGTGCATTGCACTATTGCTCAAAGTACAATATCTTTGAGTTCTGCTGGATCAATAACAATTTAGAACAAAGCAGTCAATCTACAGTCTAGTAGGAAAGCAGTTGTTGCCATTGGCTATCTTCACTGAAGGATGACTGAACAGAAAGAATCACCTTCTATATTGATGTTCACCTGTAGAAGCCACTGTGATGTAGAATGACTACATGGATGGATGGTGGTCAAGGCAGGCATGTGCATACTAAGATGCAGAGGAGCAATGATAGTGAAGAGAGGCAACTTCATGTATAAAGGTGAGAGTCTGTAGAGCATTGCAGGACAGGGGTTTAGTGAAGGGTGGGGGAGGGAAAGTTGGGGGGGTGTCATCAGTGATCACAACAATCTTGGCTTTGACAAATGACCAGCATGTGGGGTCAGAGCTCAGGGTATGAAGTTGATTAAATAGTTGGATGGGAATGTGTGGAAACTCAGTAATGATCGTGCTAATGGGATGTGTAAGAAATAATGAGAATGAATGATTGGAGTCTAATTACCACAGCTCACATGGTGAGTGCTATTGAGAGATAATTGTATCTCATGTGCATTGTACTGTTGCTCAAAGTACAATATCTTTGAGTTCTGCTGGATCAGTAACAATTGAGAGCAAAGCAGTCAATCTATATTCCACTCGTGGAGCAGTTGCTGCAATTGGCTACATTGACGGATGTAGTAGAGTCACTGGAGGATGATTGATTGGAGAGAATCATTGATGCCCACCTGCAAAAGCCATTATTAGAATACAGATTTCCAGCCTGGCTTGTGACTCACAGGATATCTTCCTCTGCGATGTCTTCCATTTTCATATGAATGCAAATGCGCAATAGAAATGGAAAATGGATGTGACTACATTCAGAGTGAGATGAGTAAGTGTTTGCTTTTGTATCTGAGCACGAGGACTCAAAGTGTGAGGGATGTGAGTCCTTCCAATGGGAAATTGCTTCAATCCAGCATCTTACTGACTATAATTTGAAGACATCTGGAATCATCCTGCTTGGGAAATGCAACTGTGTGGGTTCGGATTACAGTTTACAAGCAATCTGGACCCTGTCATTGGTCACAACAGATTGATCAGAGTCATCTCTGCGAAGTAGGAATAATCACAGGTGATCTTATCACCAGGGAATCACAAACAACAAAGACAATCCAAGATGCCATAGGCTGCATGGAACTGACTTTTTCTCATCTTGGACTGTATTTATTCAGAAACATACTCTTTTACACAATGCTGCCTTTCTTGGTTGAATTGGGGGCTGGAGTGAATATGGGAGAGCAATACATCAATAATTATGTTGAATGTATAATCCCCTACTGTATTCCCATGATGTGGTTTGTACTGTATACATCAGAATAAGGCCCTCCATGTCATAGATACATGTAGCAGCATTCTGTGGCCCTCCTTGTTGGAGTTGTCCATGTCCCACTATACGGAAGACTACACTGAAGCCATCATGTGAATGCTGACTGATCACTTTACAATGAACCTGTTCTGTTTCTGAAATTCCCCTAACAGGTTAATTGAAACCATGCTCAATAGACTCATCCAAGGTAGGGGTTATTGTAGCTCTGGCCATGGTGTTGCAAATTTGCAGAGAGATCAAAAAGAGACAAATGCATCAACCAGCCTAGAATCAACAAGATCTCCCAACAGTCTCCACATGAAGAAGTTGTGGCTAGAGGTTCTTGCAGGATGCAAAGGAGGTTCAGAGGGGCCAGAGTCAATCTTCTTCAATGTCATTTTCTCCAGATGATTAAGGTGCAGTGTCACAGACTGCGAATGTCTTGGGGCACTATCATAGAAGTATGCCATCTGGTAGAGTGGGACTTATGACTTGAAATGGTGGATGGCCATCCTATCACAGTGGTTTAGTTGACATTGAGTTGATGGCCACGCTAAAATTTTATGTAAATAATTGTTTTCAAGGATGGATAGATAATTAGCAAGTTATCTCACAACAATTAACCCACAAATGTATTAGATTTGTTACTAATGCAATTTGAGCCAGATCATGCTTTCAATTTTCTGAAGAAGAGTCATACCAGATTCGAAACATGAACTGGTTTTCTCTCCACAGAGGCTGAATTTCTCCAGGGTTCTCTGTGTTGTTTCCGATTTCCAGCTGTATTTTTGCTTTCATCTCATTTCTCCCTGATGAGGTCAGTGCTGCAGCCTGGGCAGTAGGCTTTGCCAAAATAGCTCACTTTCCCCATGGTTAAGGGTGCTTTAAATGGCAGCAGACTTCATCAACAGAAACGGTTCACGTTCCATCAATGTACAAGTCATCTCTGTTTATTGGTACCACATCTTAGGAGCCTGTACCAGACATCATGCAAGTTACCATGATATTCTTGAGAACTCTCAACTTCCAGCTTTGCTTCAAATTCTAGATTCTTTACAACAATGGCTGCTGGGGAAATAGGGCCATCCTTGAAATCATGGCTGATGACTGCATTATGCAAGGCCATGGCTAAGTCTGAGCCCATGCATTCCCATTGAAAGTTAAATATTTTAAGAGTTGATAATGATCACAAAGTTTCAGGTGCCTTAACAGTAGGCCATCAATATTTGAAATCAAAATATATAGGATTATAAAGGATTCACTAAAATGAATTTGATGTCCATAAAAAAAAACTCATAGAATCCTTACAGTGTGGAAGCAGGCCATGTGGCCCATAGAGTCCACGCCAACTCTCCAAAGAGTCTTCCACCCAGATCCACTTCTCTACCCTATATTTCTTGTGGTTAATCCACCTAACCTTCACATCTATTGTCACTATGAGGCAATTTACCATGGTTAATCCACGTGACCAGCGCATCTTGGGACTGTGGGAGGAAACCCATGCAGACACAGGGAAAATGCACAAACACCATACAGACAGTTGCCCAAGGGTGGAATCAAACCCAGGTCCCTGGTGCTGTGAGGTAGCAGTGCTACGCACTGAGCCACTACATGACAGTGTCAAGCAAGGCACTAAATCCTGATAAGTAGAGCTTTCTCATGATTCGTGATTGATTGACCTATGGTTGGTTCTGGTGCAAATTGTACTGAAAATTCTACATTACTTTGCATCAGCCATACAATTTTTGGCAGAGCTGTACTGAAATAAAGAATGCCATTAAGCTAAAACTCAAAGTATTAGTGTTTTACATCTGTCATTTGCAGCTCAGATATAGATTGCAGATATATTGTGGCTTGTTCTTCAACCAAGGCCAGTGATAGAGCAGATGATAGACCTCCAGAAATTATAAATTCTCCATTTCTCACTGAAAGGGACCAATATTTTTTCTCTTTACATACCTGTAGAAACATTTACAATCAGTTCTTATGTTCCCCACAAGCTTATCTTATACCCTGTTTCCCTTTCCAAATCAATCGCTTGGTCCTCTTTTGCTGGTTTCTAAACTGTTGCCACTATTCAGGTTGATTGTTCTTTCTGCCATTTGCATAAAGCTTACATACAAGTGCAGCAGATAATAAAAAGGCAAATATGATATAACACAATACAACATAGGAACAGGCCTTTCGGCCCACCAAGCCTCTGCCAATTCTAATCCTGGTTTAGACCTACCTAGTTATTGCCAATCTGTGGTTTCTATTCCTCTATTTGCCTCCCATTCAAGTGTCTACCAAGATGCACCTTAAATGTTACTAACATGCCAGTTTCCATCAGCTCCACTGGCAGTGTGTCCCAGGCACCTACCACCCTCTAGGAGAAAGTGAGGACTGCAGATGCTGGAGATCAGAGCTGAAAATGTGTTGCTGGAAAAGCGCAGCAGGTCAGGCAGCATCCAAGGAGCAGGGGAATCGACGGGCTCATGCCTGAAACGTCGATTTCCCTGCTCCTTGGATGTTGCCTGACTTGCTGCGCTTTTCCAGCAACACATTTTCAACCCACCACCTAGGACCAGTGAAAGACTTTTCCCTGCACTTTTCCCCTAAACTGTCTCTCTCTCACCTTGAAGCTGTGCCTAATTGTAGTCAACCTTTCCATCCTGAAAAAAGCCTTTAACTATTCACCCTATCTATGCCTTTCATAATTTTGTAGACTGCTATGATGTTGTCCCCTCAGCCTCTGACGTTCCGGTGAAAACAATCCGAGTTTATCCAACATCTCAAGGCGGATGGATAGGGGTAGTAGACAAAGTATTTCCCTGGGGTGTGGGAGTCCAGAACTAAAGGGCATAGGTTTAGGGTGAGAGGGGAAAAGATTTAAAGGACCTAAAGGGCAGAAGGTGGTATTTGAGCTGTCAGAGGAAGTGGTGGAGGTCAGAACAATTACAACATTTAAAAGACATCTGGATGAGTATATGAATAGGAAGGGATTATAGGGATATGGGCAAAGTGCTGGCAAATGGGATTAGATTAGGTTAGGATATCTGGTTGTCATAGACAAGTTGGACCAAAGGGTCTGTTTCCATGCTGTACATCTGTATGACTCTCATAACTAAATGCTCTAGACCAGGAAACATCCTGATAAACCTTCTCTGCACCCTCTCCAAAGCATCCATGTCCTTCTGGTAGTATGAAAATGTGTTGCTGGAAAAGCGCAGCAGGTCAGGCAGCATCCAAGGAACAGGAGAATCGACGTTTCGGGCATAAGCCTTTCCTGAAGAAGGGCTTATGCCCAAAACGTGGATTCTCCTGTTCCTTGAATTCCTGAAGAAGGGATCATGCCCGAAACGTCGATTCTCTTGTTCCTTGGATGCTGCCTGACCTACTGCGCTTTTCCAGCAACACATTTTCAGCTCTGATCTCCAGCATCTGCAGCCCTCACTTTCTCCCTTCTGGTAGTATGGTGACCAGAACTGCAATGCAATATTCCAAATGTGGTCTAATTTAAGTTTTAGACAGCTGTAACATAACTTGCCAACTTTTAAATTCAATTTCGCAGACGATGAAGGCAAGAGTACTATATGTCCTTCACCACCTTACCCACCTGTTTTGCCACTTTCAGGGATCAGTGGACCTTTACGCTCACATTCTTCTATATGTCAACATGTTGACCTATATTTCAAAGGGAATGGAATGTAGAAATAAGGAGGTCTTGTTAAAACAATACCAGCCATTAGTCAGACCAGACCTGAAATATTGTGAACAGTTTTGGTCTGCTTATTGAAGAAAAGACATGAGAGCTTTGGAGGCAGTACAGAGAAGTTTTATTATGTTGGTCCTGGGTATGGAATAACTATCTTTGAAAGAGGTTGAGTATGTTGGATCTATATTCATTAGGATTTAGAAGAATGAAATTCTTCAATTATTAGGTGCAGAAAGGTTGTTTCCCTTGTGAGAGTCTAGGACCAGAGGGCATCATCTCAGAGTAAAGGGTCACCATATAAGTCAGAGATGAGGACTAATTTCCACTCTCAGAGGGTGGTGAATTTGTGGAACTCTTTACCATAGAGGATTGCAGAGTTTGGGTCGTTAAGCATATTCAAGGCAGAAATAACCAGATTTTTAATCAGTAAGGGAATTAAGACAGAAATGTATAGTTGAGGATTATCAGATCAGCCATGAATAACAGAACAGAGTCAGTGGCCTGTGTCTTATTGTCCTATGGTGATGTTCCCACATTGAACAATGAAGAGATGCTATGTTAAGCTGGTAGACAAGCTAAGTTCATATCTAATAGTTAATCTTCTATAGTGAAATTTTAGTGGTGTCCATGAACCTCTATTGATATTTGCTGAGGTAAGGCAAGTGAATTGTATTGTTCACTGCAAGATTCACTTCTAACATGTCCTTGGATTCTGGCCATGTGGAGGGGAAACATCCTATAAAGAGAACAAGAATATAATCAAAGGAAATTGTGAGGAAGCCATTTTCATAAGCTCTTGAGAATAAACAATGTTGGGATATAAAATATATATTTGAATTTGTGTTGTTTTTCAATAGTGCATTGCATTTTTGCTTTTTACTGAGAGACAGCTCCCATCTCAACTCCTGTACATGTTCCAGTTTGAGTGATCCTAACAGTTCTGGTTCTCTCCTCTCTTGTGCATCCCTTCCTCCCTTTATGCTACTATTGGTTGGGCCTTCTGCTGCTTCAATCATCCTTGAATAGCCTCCTTGCAAACCACTCATCTTGACTGAATTATTTGTCATTTTGATTTGGTATCCCCTGGCTCAGCATCTGTTTGATTTTAAAGATATCTCTGTGAAACACCTTGAGGCTTGTTGCTTCCTTGGTACAAACATATGTGATCAAGTGATCTTTTGCTGCTTTGTTGATCATGCCTCCCCACTACCCTTACGTTTTAAATGAAAATAAAGTCAAAGGCTGGCCAAAAGGTGAGCTATTCATCTTCAAGGATGTGCATCATTTTCAAATATGTTTGATCATTCTTGTAAGCTGTGTGGTTACTTATAGAATGAGATATGTTACACTGAATAACAATTGCAATCTGTCTGCATATTTAACTGTGCTTTAAAGTGGACTATCTTAATACTCTAAATGAGACAGAAGGTTAAGACTCAGTAGATTACAAATCGGAGGTTGATGCTTTGGCAGTAAATTACTTGGTAAACTTGTTCCAAATGTGTTCATGCCTGACAGCTCAAAATTACCAGTTCTATGTTTAGCAGCAATATCTGAAACTAATGAATTAGGCATGAAAACTTTGGAACAAGAAGTGTTTATTTTGTGTTCAAAACTCAGTACCATTTCCTTGCTAGGGTGTGTCTGAACATGCACGTGTATAGTAGATTTTCCAATCAATTACTCCGAATTATATGGGTTTTCACACAGAACATAGAACGCAGTAGCAGGAGAAGGCCTTTTGTTGCTTAGAACCTGTTCTGTTAGTGAATAATATCATGGCTGATCTGATTGTTGCCTCAACTTTACTTGCTATGACTCTCTTTTTGAAAACTTTGTCTAAGTCTGCTTTAAGTAAATTCAATGATCCACTGTTATCTGGGAATGAGTGGTCCACACACTAATGACCTCTAAAAAAAAAGGAATCTCTTTCTTATAAGGTTAAAAATCACTCAACACCAGGTTTTAGTTCAACGGGTTTATTTGGAAGCACAAGCTTTTGGAGCACTGCTCCTTCATCAGGTGGTTGTGGAGTGTAATGTTGTGGGACACAGAATTTATAGCAAATGTTTACAGTGTGTGTGCGGGGGGGAGGGGGGGGTGGGGAGGGGTGGAGGGGTATGACTGTCTGTGCCAATGTTTGTGTATATGTATGTGTTTGTGTGTGTAGTGCAGTGGGGTCACCTGCAGTGTGACATGAACCCAAGGTCCCGGTGTGAGGCCAACCCCATGGGTATCGAATTTGGCAATCAGCCTCTGCTCGGTCACTTTTCGTTGTTGCCTATCCTGACGTCCGTCTTTGAGGATGGTCACCCGAAGGTCCAAGGTTGAACACCCTGGAAGCTCAGGTGTTCTGTGAGTGGAGGGAACACTCCTGTCTGTTGATTGTTGTGCGGTGTCCATCCTACGAATTGTCATGGTTGAGGATAAAGCAGATGAGTTGTAACTTCATCCTTGATCGTAACGTTTTCACCTTTGATAACCTGTTCTTCATCCAGACACACGGAACAGCCATGGGGACCAAACTTGCACACCAATACGCCAACATTTTCATGCACAAGTTCAAACAAGACTTCTTTTCTGCACAGGACCTCCAACCAACAAGAGACACCACTTATATTGACAAACTTTTCTTCCTCTGGACCCATGGTAAGGAATCACTGAAAGAACTACACAGTGATATCAATGAGTTTCATCCCACCATCAAACTCACCATAAACTACTCTCTCGTATTTGTCTCCTTTTTGGATACATGCATCTTCATTAAGGGTGCGCACCTCAGCACCCCACTCTACCACAAACCCACGGATAACCTCACGATGCTACACTTTTCCAGCTTCCACCCAAAACATGTTAAAACAATGACCCCCTATGGACAAACCCTACGCATAAACAGGATTTGTTCAGATGAGCGGAATGTGATGTACACTTGGAAGTACTCAAGGATGCCCTCATAAGAACGGGATATGATGCTCAACTCATCGACCACCAGTTCTGACATGCAATAGCCAAAAATCGTAATGACCTCCTCAGGAGGCAGACATGAGCTGCAACCAACAGGGTACCCTTTATTGTCAAGTACTACCCAGGAGGTGGAAAACTACGCCATGTTCTTCAGAGTCGGCCATGCATTATTAATGAGGCACCTTGCCAAGACCTTCTGCACGCCTCCACTTCTCGCCTTTAAACAGCCACCAAAACTCAAACAGATCATTGTTCACAGCAAATTGCCTGGCTATCAGGACAACACTATACAAATTCATCATGGAGGACGCTGCAAGACGTGTCAGAATGTCGGCACGGATACCACCCATTACATGTGGGGACACCACCCACCATGTACGCGGCAGGTACTCATGTTGTCTATCAAATACGCTGCAGGCAAGGATGCCCTGAGGCATGGTACATTACTGAGACCAAGCAGAGGGTACGGCAATGGATGAATGGACACCACACAACAATCAACAGACAGGAGTGTTCTCTCCCAGTCGGAGAACACTTCAGCGGTCCGGGCTATACAACCTTCGGGTGACTGTCCTCCAATGTGGACTTCGGGACTGGCAACAACGCAAAGTGGCCGAACAGAGGCTGCTTGTCAATTTTGTACCCATGGGGATGGCCTCAACCGGGACCTTGGGTTCATGTCATACTGCTGGTGACCCCACTACACCACCCACACACACACACACACACAAACACACACACACACAAGTTTGTGGGGTGAATTTGTATTTGCAGAATTACATTTTATTTTGCTCAAAACTGCATGTATCCATGTAAGAATCTGCAAATCCCTTTTTTAGATTAGAATCAGTCTGAACATTGGGGCACAGACAGCCTCACAGAGGGTACCTCACACCTTCAATGCATTATCTGGGCCAACATGGCACCTATTGTTAACGTTTACTTGAGAATGTAACTTTTAGAATGTTCTGGAATTTACATATGAAAGAGCTGAAACCAACATGCTCATTCTAAAACATGAGAAACTTAACATACAATCCAGGTCTTTTTCAATTACATCACACTGTAAACTTTTGCTATAAATTCTGTGTCCTATGATCTTGTACTCCACAACCACCTGATGAAGGAACGGCACTCCGAAAGCCAGTGCTTCCAAATAAACCTGTTGGACTATAACTTGGTGTTGTGTGATTTTTAACTTTGTACACCCCAGTCCAACACTGGCACCTCCAAACCTTTCTTACAAGGGAAGCCTTTTATTCTTAAACTGTGTCCCCAATTCTAGTCTTGCCTACAAGAGAAAACATTCTCCTCGCATCCACTCTGTCAGGTTCTGTCAGGACCTTCTACGTTTCAAAGTGATTCCATTTCATACTCCCAAATTCCAATGGATGTAGACTCAATCCGTTCAGGTCTTCTTCCTAAAGTAAGCCCTTCATCCCAGGAATAATAGTGAACTTCCCTGAAATGCTTCCAACCCAATTGTTTCTTTTCAAATGGAAACAAAACTGAAGATGGTATGTAGCAATAGTCTCACCAAGGCCCTGTTTGTCTGCAGTAGAACTTTTCTACTTTAATATTGCATTCCCTTTGCAATAAATGGCAACATTCCATTTAATTATTCATGTACCAGATTACTCTGCACTTCTAAGTCTCTCTCCATTTAAATAGTGTACACTGCTTTTTCATTTTTCCCACATTATACAGCAACTTTCAATTTTTTTTTTGCCAACTCACTTATTCTATTTACAACCCTTTACAGACTCTGCTTCTTCTTGACAACTTGAATTCTAATTTATCTTGGCGTCATCAGCAAATTTAGTGACCATGCATTTGGATCCCAGTCCAAATAATTGTGTGTATGTGATGCCTCAATATTGATTCCTGTGATACTCAAAAAGTTACAGCTTGCCAACCCAAAAAGAGCCATTTATCCCTCCTCTTTGCTTCCTGTTAACAACCATCCTTTGTCTATACACATGTCACCTCCTACAACATTGTTCGTATCTTGTGTAGCATTCTTATCAAATGCCTCTTAATAATCCAAGTTCATGACAAGTTTCCTTTCATCCAACCTGCCCATAACCTCCTCATAAAATCTCCAATAAGTAGCTAAACATAATTTCACAAATTCTGTAACAACCTTGGAATCCAGAATGTTCCAAATAAGTTGTAACTAATTTAGAAAACATTATAGGTGACCTTTGACCTTTACATTTACATACCACGGTTTCAACAACTACCATATTTCACGTTTTTGCTTTTTCTGATTTTATTTACAACAAGGTTCGGAGTTTGGCTTATGAAATTAAGAGAACAACATTTTTACCTAATTTTGACATCATCCATACAAAGCATAATCATTGGCTGGAATATCAAGACGAGGATAATTGGAAAAAAATGTATAATTCCCCTTCTTTCTGATTCCATTTGCTTGTTTGGACAAGATTACAAAAAAAAAATTGCATTCTACAAACACATTTCCTGATCACTGGACATCTCAAAGCATTTTACAGACAGTAAAGTACTTTTGAACTGCAATCACTGATGTAATCAAGGAAACAAATTTAATAGCACTTAGCAAACCAAGTAATCAGCTGATACAAACTGTCTCTGAATCCAACTTTTCAGCTAGTGTTAACCCCTAAAAGTAAACAGCATAGTAAGAAGACCTCATTTTTTGAACTGTGAGATTTGGAATAACACAGTGCTCTATCAGACTGTTAAAATCATAGATGGAATGAGACATATTCACCTTGATCACCTGTTTTAATGTATCTCAACATTGAAACAGATTTATGATCTGTTTTACTCATTTTGGTCGTAAATCTCACTCCAACATTTCCCCAGTTCCAAACAACTACATCACCCAGCCCTCGGCGATTCTCACTTCAGACACCCGATAATTCACTCCACGCTTAAAACGGGATGAATTCTGATTAGTAAGATTGTTCATTTCCTTTCATTTGTCACTTTTCATCTCTATTTAATTACCTTGGATGTTTCTGGGTGGTTAATTGTTCCGCCAGTGAGCTAACTCTGATTATTTACTCAGGTCTTGTGGGTTACCATGATATCTTTTACCTACTTACTGAGAACAATGTCAGAGGAATTGTAATTCTGCAGTAGCATCATTCACTTATAATTGCCAGCAAGTAGAAATGTGCATCTCAGCACGTCAAAGAATTTGTGACTACTTTGGATCTAGCAGACCACAATTAATGGATGTTTATTTATAAGCATCAGATTCAACTCCCAAAATGAATAGCCCTTTTCACTAAAGAATGCTTGCAAGCTCACTTGAAAGTAAATAGATTGTTGCATGAAAATAAAACAGCATGTGGCATGTCTCAGTTCTCAGTCTGCCTCTATGGGTCACATTATAATTTGTGCATTCACTCCTCAGTGTAAAACATTGCTGGTGGTTAAAGGACTACACTCAATTAGAGAAGGCAGCGTTTTCATTGCTTATTGTGGAATTATTGCAGGACTTTTCAGTAGCTACTTTGATTCAGCACTTAGAAATCAATATGACAGATACTTAATAGTGGGAGTGTGGAGGGCAAAACTTCAACAGCTGGGAAAACAACTTGGAGAATCACCTAAGTCCAATATTTCTGGCATAAGCAGCAAGTCACTTGCCAATTATCAGCATTGGAGTGTGCAGTGAGTGTCGTCTGTGCTGCTGAGCATTTCAGTGTGGTTCAGAGGCTCAGTGATTAGTTCTGTTGCCTTATAGCGCCAAGGACTCGATTTCGGTCAACTGTCGGTGTGGAGTTTCTTCCTGTGTCAGCATGGGTTTCCTCCTGAAGTCCAAAGATGTGCAGGTTAGGTGGATTAGCCTTGCTAAATTCCCTTAGGTGTCCAGGGATGTGCAGTCTACGTGAATTAGACAGGGTGATAGGGTAGGGAGATGGGTCTGGGTGGGATGCTTTTCAGATTTGTAAAATTCAAATTAAATTTGAAAAATAAACAAACTGGAATTAAAAGCTAATGATATAATCATTATTCTTTCCATATGCTCCTTCTAGTTGTTAATGATATCCTCGTCAACTCTGAGTGACAAAGAGCAAGGTATTGCAAATACCTTTAGCTTCAGGGTGGAAAGAGGCTGATCTATGAAAAGAATGGTCATATTTCACTTTCATAGTTACTACCAATGCAATCAGTTATCAGTCTAGCCTGAGGTTGTAGGTAGATTTCAGTGAGAACAACCTTACTTAAATGCAGATGTCTGACACATTGTTCCTTGCTGAGTTTCAGTTGGAGAATTGATTTCTGAGCAGAAAGAAAACCTGAAAGAACTGCAGATGCTGTAAATCAGAGACAAACATAGAAATTGCTGGAAAATGGAGGAAGAGGGAAAGGCAGAGAAGGGTTCTCAACCTGTGGTCCTTAGAAATCTGAGGAAGGGTCACTCAACCCAAAATGTTAACTCTGATTTCTCTTACAGATGTGGCAGAACTACTGAGCTTTTCCAGTAACCTGGCCTGCACAGAATTTTTTAAAAATGCTTTGAGGAACTCATTGCTGAGTGAGCATTTATTGCCCATTATTGTCCCTAATTGCTCACAGGGAAGTTAAAAGTCAACCTTGTTGCAAAGGGTCTGTAAAAATTGATCATCATCTGGTTTATAAAAAATGATTTTCCCTAAACAAAGTGTAGGTACAATGTAAGAACTCAGTCTAGGTTCTAGCAAAGCTATTTGACTCCATTGCTCAGTGCAATACTGGTCCAACCAGGCAAACAGGAGCTGAATTCCAGGAGGGAGTTGAGTTAGCTTAAACATTAAAGTAACATTTGGCCAATTGTAGCATTAAGGATCCAAGACTTTAAATCAATGGAAACCTTGCTGGAGTCAAAACTTGCACAAACGAAGAGGGTGATAGCTTTTTGGAAGTCAATTATCTTGCTCCAGTATATAGCAACATGAGTTTATCAAGGCAATGATCTAGGCCCAAACATCTTCAGCTGACTTATCAATGTCCTTTCTTCCATGATGACGTGAGAAACAGTTATACTCACTGATGCTGGTGATTAATGCACTTTCTGATTCCCCAAAATCATTTCGCCATCCGCAAGACATAAGTCAGTAGTGTGATAGAATATATCCACTTACCCAGGTGAGTGCAATTGCAATAGCACCCAACAATTCAACAACATCCAGGACAAAGCAATGCAAAAAGAGTCATAGAGTCATAGAGATGTACAGTGTGGAAACAGACCCCTCGATCTAAATTGTCCATGCTGACCAGATATCCCAATATAATTCAGTACCATTTGCCAGCACTTGGCCCATATCCCTCTAAAGCCTTCCTAATCAAATACCCATCCTGATGCCTTTTAAATACTGCAATTGTACCAGCCTCCACCACTTCCTCTGGCAGCTCATTCCATACACGCACCACCTTCTGCATGAAAAAGTTGCCCCTTAGGTCCCTTTTAAAAATTTTCCCCCCTCACCCTAAGCCTATACCATCTATTTCTGGACTCCCCCACCCCAGGGAAAATAATTTGTCTATTTATCCTATCCATGCCCCTCATGCTGGGTGTGGGGCGGCATGGTGGCTCAGCGGTTAGTACCAGGGTCCCAGGTTCAATTCCAGCCTCAGGTGACTGTCTGTGTGGAGTTTGTACATTCTCCCCATGTCTGCGTGGGTTTCCTCCGGGTGCTCCAGTTTCCTTCCACAGTCCAAAGATGTACCGGTCAGGTGAATTGGCCACGCTAAATTGCCCATAGTGTTAGGTGTATTAGTCAGAGGGAAATGGTTCTGGGTGGGTTACTCTTCAGAGGGTCGGTGTGGACTTGTTGGACTGAAGGGCCTGGTTTCACACTGTAGGGAATGTAATCTAATCTAATGATTTTATAAACCTCTATGAGGTCGCCTCTCAGCTTTCAACACTCCAGGGAAAACAGCCCGGCCTATTCAGCCTCTCCCTGTAGCTCAAATCCTCCAACCCTGACAACATTCTTGTAAATCTTTCCTGAACCCTTTCAAGTTTCAGAACTTTCTTCTGATAGGAGGGAGATCAGAATTGCACGCTATATTCCAACAGTTGCCTAATCAATGTCCTGTACAGCTGCAACATGATGTCCCAATTCCTATACTCAATGTTCTGACCAATAAAGGAAAGCATACTTCACTATCCTATCTATCTGCGACTCAACTTTCAAAGAGCTATGAACCTGCACTCCAAGGTCTCTTTGTTCAGCAATACTCCCTAAAAACTTACAATCAAATATAAAAGTCCAAATCTGATTTGCTTTTCCAAAGTGCAGCACCTCACATTTGTCTAAATTTAACTCGATTTGCCACTCCTCAGCCCATTGGCTCACCCGATCAAGGTCCTGTTCTAATCTGAGGTAAAGGACCGCAATTTCCCCCCAGACGTAGTCGACGATGCCCTCCATCAGGTTCCTCTATCTCTATCCATTCCAGCATGCACACCTGCTATTCAAATGTTTCATTCACTACAAAGTTCGTTTCATTCGTAAAGACCGAAGCAAAAAACTCATTTAGGGATTCTCCTACCTCCTCAGACTCCACGCACAAGATCCCTATGCTATCCCTGATTGGCCCTACTCTTTCTTTGACCATTCTCTTATTCCTCACATAAGTGTAAAATGTCTTTGTGTTCTCCCTAATCCGTTCTTCCAAGCCTTTCTCGTGCCTCCTCCTGGCTCTCCTCAGACCATTTTTGAGCTCCTTCCTCGCCTGCCTGCAATCCTCTAGAGCTGAGCTTTACCCTAGCTTCCTCCACCTTTTGTAAGCTACCTTCTTCCTTTTCACGAGAAGCTCCACCGTTCTCGTCATCCAAGGTTCCTTTATCTTAACCCTTATTGCCTGTCTCAGAGGGACATATTTATTCATCACTCGCAACAACTGTTCCTTAAACAGTCTCCACAGGCCTATAGTGCCTTTACCATGGAACAATTGTACCCAATCCATGCTCCCTCACCTTGACCTCCCTCCACCTATCGCATTTCCAAAGCCCCTCCCCTAAGTCCCCCCTCCCTGCTGGACACACTTTCCTCATTCCTGAAGAAGGGCTTATGCCCGAAACGTCGATTCTCCTGTTCTTTGGATGCTGCCTGACCTGCTGCGCTTTTCCAGCTACACATTTTCAGCTCTAACCTTCTTCACTGTCCACTACACTTCCAATTTTGGTGTCATCTGCAAACTTACTCACCACCCATCCATCATAGAATCCCTACAGTGTGGAAGCAGGTCATTTGGCCCAACATATATACACCAACCCTCCGAAGAGATCCCACCCAGACCCATTCCCCTGCTCTATTATTCTACATTTCCCCTGAATAAAGCATCACACCTACACATCGCTGAGCACTCTGGGCAATTTTTTTTTAAGCTTGGTCAATTCACCTAACCCACACATCTTTGGACTGTGGGAGGAAATTGGAGCAACCATAGGAAACCCATGTGGAGAATGTGTAAACTCCACACAGATAGTTGCCTGAGGCTGGAATCAAACTCAGGCCCCTGGCGCTATGAAGCAGCAGTGCTAACCACTGAGCCACCGTGCTACCCATTTTCACAAAGCATCTTAACAGTCACTACCTGAACAACTTGTACAAAGTGGCAACAGTATCTAACATCAAAGGATCCACTACAAGAACTCAGCAAAGCTTTTTCAGCAGCACTGTCCAAACCTGTGACCTCAGCCATAGGTAAAAAGCCGGTCACTGCCCATTTCAAATCCCTCAACCGCTCCCTTTCCGACATGACCATCCTTGGAACAATACCTCACCTTTTGCCTGGGCAGCCTACAGCCCAGAGGACTCAACATTGAGTTCTCCAGTTTCAAATAATATTCCTCCCCATCCCCCGACTCACTTCCCAGCCTCTTCCCCTCCCTGCCACCAACCGGATTCATTCCTCCCATTGACCAACCAGGTTGTACCCTCTGCCTGTCTTCACTTATCCCCACTTCACCACCCCCTTTATCTGCAGCTCCCCCCACACCCATCCCTAGTCATGAAGAAGGGTTACACCTGAAATGTCAACTTCTACACTTCCTCCTGATGCTGCCTGGCTTGCTGTGTTCTTCCAATCTCCTGCTTGTCTATTTTGGATTCCAGTGTCTGCAGCTTTTTTTGTCTCTATAGGTAAAATGGCAGCAGGCATGTGATTATGTCATCACCTCCAAGATCACTTTAAATTTCACGATACCTTCACAAGAAGCATTGTGCAAGTAGGTGTACCACATGGACTGAAGTTATTCAGGAATGATTTGGAAGTGCCGGTGCTGGACTGGGGTGGACAAAGTTAAAAATCACACAACACCAGGTATCATCCAACAGGTTTATTTGGAAGCACTAGCTTTCAAAGCACTGCTTCTTCATCAGGTAGCTGTGGAGCAGTATAAGACTTTATAGCAACAGGACTGCAGTGTCATGGCATGTAATATTTAGCAAATTTAGCTTAAGTCTTTCATCTTTCAGAATGATCACGTTAGTTTTGATTCCTTCATATATAAATCCCAGAACTTTTTAGACATTACATTCTCAAGATAACTTTTAAAAATAGGCGTCATCTCAACTCAGATGGCACTGTAATCCTGTTGCTATTTTTTAAAAGTTGCTGTTATAAAGTCTATGTCTTATGATTCTGTTCCACAACCACCTGATGAAGGAGTGGCGCTCCGAAAATTAGTGCTACCAATAAAACCTGTTGGTCTGTAATCTAGTGTTGTGTGATTTTTAACGCTATTCAGAAACATTAGAAACGTTGCATTCAGTGACAGATACCAGAGGCTGAAGATTGTTTGGCCAGAGTCTAAATATATACTTGTCTCGTCAGAATGTTACTGCAACTCACACATCATGAAACACCACCACAATGATTAATTGATCCTGATACATGCAGATATGAAGGCACAGAGTTCTCATCAATTATCTCCGAATTAACAATATTCCCCCTTCGCTGTGTTTGCTCTCAGGCATCCCTATCTGACCCTATTAGATGGTAACTTTCACATCAACTTCGAAAGGACAGTCAGGATGGACAATAAATGCTAACTTTGCTCGTGATTTTTACAGGCCATGAAAGAATGAGAAAAAGGTACAGTAATCATGACACATGCACTGATCAATTGATGTGACTGTAAAGGCATAACGATAACAATAGATAAAATGACTGGTGTAACACTCACCCAAAATCTTTCAAGCAAAGTGTTTGAGTCATGATTTTCATGTTCTTCAGATAAGCAGAAAGTTGGTTCAGAATGCCTTTTGCAACGTTCAATTTTGCGCCTCCTCAGTTACTACCATAGTTTTCTGGGCTATTGCCTTATTGTGTATAATCTGAAAAAAATCTCTGCATGAAGTTCAAATATAGTGCAACCAATTTATAACTCGCATGTCGTGTAACGTAGAGCTATGTTTTATCCCGTAGAGCTGATGTCTAATCTCGAATCTGCCATTTTCTCCTTCTTCCAAGTTCTTCCTCTATGGAAGTTTAAAGTGTGGTGGCTGGCTGTAGGATTTCAAGGCAACTCAAATGGAATTCAGCTGGGTCTGGTGTATGTTGTTGAAATTGCCCCATGATTCATTCAGTTTCATCTGCAGCACATCCATGAAACTGCGTGAAAGCAGTGACTGCTTCAGGTTTCTGCTAATCTTATCCATCAGCACATATAGTCAGACAAGTGCAAGTCTCATAAGTTTGAGTTGAAGGCTTTATTAGCAACAATCTGAGTATATATGAGAACTATTCTGAGTTGAAGATTTGTTCCATTGAAGGTCCTACCTCATGCATCCCCTCAGATGGCCCTCCCTCCTGGGTAGACTGAGTTACAAAGAGCTGTTTTTTGATGAGCTGTGATAGCGCTCAACACTTCTTTTTTTATATATTTATTCTTAGGATGTGATGAAGGCTCATCTTTATTACCCATAACTAACAGTTGTTAACATTGTTTAAGGATTGACAAAAAGAAGGAGAGAAAGGCAGTGATTTACATTTAAATAGCACCTTTCGTGATCTCGGCACTTCCCAAAATACATAACAACCGTTATTTTACTTTCCTATGATAGGAATACCTCTTGTAATCAATACTGCTCAGAGAAAAATAAAATCATTCTTATATGATAAAGCCCTCTTAAATTACAATGTTTGATTCCCAGTTTGGGTGCTTTTTGTGCAGTGAAGCTGTCGTAAGGAGCATTGGTTGAGAAATTGCAGACCAGAAGCTACCAATTTTCAATTTATTTAGGTTCATAGAACTGGAAGTTAGTGACTTCCGGGCCAATTCTCCCTGTAAACTCTGCTTAATCCCAGAAGTCCCCAATCTGGGAATCAGCAGAGTATCCAGTTTATCTGCCATCACCGTTGATTCCACTCACACATACATTGTGATTGCTCCATTCCTATCTTCCTAAGTTAACCTTTTATATCCTTGAGAGCATGTATAGATGAAGTAAATGGGTACGAATCATCCAGGGCGCAGTGCGCTGTAGTTCAGATTGAGTCAATTATGCAGCTCTGTTATTAGTCTACAGAAGCAGAAGATGGAATAATACATGCTCCAAATAACACTTGAAAATGGTCGATTCCATTACGAATGTGATGTCTTGTGGCCAGGTAATGTCTCTGTATCAATAAGTGAGTACAAAATACATGACAATAGTAAAATGACACTCATTTGGTTTCCCTAGTTTTTTGATACTCAAAGATGTCAGGATCTGATATGATATTCAAGGTGAACTTTTAAATGGTGTAAAGAGCTTGGAGTGCTTAAGGCCTCCTATCTGTTTTGTAAAACAGTAATCTCCTGAAATTTCATGGAACTATAAACTAATAATTTGTTGTTTAGTTTGTTTACTATGAGGTTTCAATCAGTTCTCTAGTGCAATGTTGCAGCTGCAGACTACTGCTAGCTAAGTGGAATTTTCAAGGCCATTGTGTGTTTGTTGCTATATGTTGGATGACAATAGAATAAGGTCATGTTCAAAAGGAAACTCATGTTGCCTCAATATCGACCTCGACACAGTAATTTCATTTATTACCTGCTTAATCATCATATAATTACTATTCATATTTTATTAATGGATGTCTTGTTTCTTAAGAATCTAAAAATATCATAGCTATTAGATTTCAAGTATCTGTTTTCCATTCACATGTTCATCATTTTCTTTCATAAAACAACATCATAAGGAATTGACTAAGACAGTCTGTGTCACCAACTCTATCTCAGATAATACCAAATGACATACGCATCGAACAGACAAATAATATCGAATAATCTAATCTTTCTCATTTAGTTTCTAGTGCTGAAACAGAAATATAAGTGTCTTATGTGTAATGTCGATGGCCTGATTTTGTATGAGAGCAATGCATTATTGGTAATACGTGATAACGTTTTGCTGAGGGGATGAATTAGAGTTAATAGTCAAAATCACAAGTGTTAGGAGAATGGCACCTAACCATTTGGAATGACAGAGATAAAACAGAAAGTTCAAAACCTGGGATGACCACCTAACAAGAAAGCAATTTATATTTCATGTAATTAACCATTCTAATACATTTCACAGGAACATTATCAATCAAGATTTGATACTGATTGTGAGAGTAAGATAGGTGAAAAATATGAGTTTCCAGAACCATACTAAAATGAGAGGAAGAGGTAAAGAGTCAAAAATGGCTAGAAAGTGAATTCAAGAAAGTAAGGCCTAGGAAGCTGAAGATATGGATGTCAAGAATGGGCTGATGAAAATCAGGATGCTCACAAGGCGAGACTTGAAGCAGTGAAGAGGTCTTGGTGCAGGAGAGCCCAGGGAGGTTAGAGGTAGGACTACATAAGCTCAGAAGCTCTATAAATGGAAAACTGCAGAAAATTGCTACACATAGGGACTTGCGGACATTTGTGCATGAAACACAGAAAGCTAGCACAGAGGTGCAGTTGGTAATCAGCAAGGGTAAGGCAATGTCAGCCCTTATTTCAAGAGATTGGGAGTATGAGAGTAGAAAAGTCTTACTGCAATTGAAAAGTTGCTGGTGAAACCACATTTTGATCAGAAGGGAAATCAAGTGTTAGGGAGTAAGGTTTGGAAAGTGGATGTGAGGAATGTTGAATCAGCCATAATCCTATTAAATGATGAAGCAGATATGAGAAGGGAATGGCTACTCCTTTTTCTACTTCTGCTAGTCTTATGATTATGGAAGATCCTGGCATTCATTAGTATCCCCATCACTGAATCCTTCACTACCAACATCCTAGGCTTACTATTGACCACAAATTGAAATGGATATGTCATGTCAGTACTGTGGCTACAAAAGCAGGTCACAGGCTATGAATCTTCTAGCACAGAATTCATCTCCTGTCCTCTGTCTAGAAGACACAAAGAGGGTGAAGGAATACTCCATGCTTACCTAAATGAGTGCAGCTCCAAAAACACTCAAGAGGCTTGACACCATCTCGGAGAAAGCAGTTTGATTGGCATCACATCCACAAACATTCACTCCTTCTACCACTGATGCTCAGTGGTAGTTTTGTATACCACCTACAAGATGCACTGCAGAAATTCACCAAGCATCCTTAGACCACCTTCCAAATCCATGAGTTCAACCACCTGGAAAGGCAAGGGCAGCAGATACATGGAAACACTTCAAAGTGCAATTCCCCCCCCCACCACCAATCATGTTCTCCCTAATCTGTTTCTTTTACTGAGTCCAGAGTGAATACAGAAATGTCAAATAAAGGAGTCTGGCACAGCTTGTCTGACTGGAGATGGAGACAAGGTCACTATCAGCTTCATAAAGACCTACACATAAGGCAGAAGGAGGAGGCTTACCTCACGAAACCCGCCAAAGTAAGGTGGCTGGACAGTTTCTGTGTTAACCTCTTGTTTTAACTTACATTTGATCATAGTGTGCCAGCTGCAACGTATTCATAGATATGGTTATTCCATAATGGACAGTGTTGACCACTTACAGCAATGCTTTACCAGTGCAACCATCTCTCTAAATAGCCAATTAAATGCTTACTACTGGATGACATGCTGCTACATGACACATAGGTAAAAGCCAAAATTAACTATCAGATTGAAATCTAGATGGATCTTGACATAGCAAATCCCTGGGAGACGACCAAATTATATTTGGCATAAATATTTACTGTCAAACTGATTGGGTTGCAAGAAGGGACAGATGAATCATGTAACCCTGTTCCTCGAAATGAGGGCATGAACATGTCTCTGCGTGAATGCTCCGATATATCAGACTTCGAACCTGCATTCCTAAAAATCCTACAAGAACAGATATCAGCTCCTACTCCCCTTATGGCAGAAGATTGCACAGGAGTAAGGTTGCACTTGGAGTATTGTGTTCAGTTTTGGTCACCTTGTTTTCTGAAGAACGTTATTCAACTGGAAAAGAATACAGAAGAAATTTTCAAGGCAATACCCCATCTGAGTTATAGGGAGAGGTTGGACAAGCTAGCACCTCTTTCTTTAGAGCGTAGGAGACTGAGGGGGAATCTTACAGAAAGGCATAAGATCATGAGAGGCATGGATAGAGTGAATACACTCAGTCTTTTATCCCAGGGTTGGGGAATCGAGGACCAGAGGGCATCAGTTTAAGATTAGAGGGGAAAAAATAAAAGGGAACCTGAGGAGCAATGTTTTTACACAGAAGGTGATACGCACATGAAATGAGCTGCCTGTGGAAGTCATTGAGGTGGGTACATTAACAGTACTGAAAAGGCAATTGGACAAATACACAGATAGGTAAGGTTTAGAAGGATCTGGGCCAAGTGCAGGGAAATGGGGTTAGCGTGGATGGATCTTTTAGTCGGCATGGACCAGTTTGGGATGAAGGGCCTGTCTCCTTGCTGTAAGACTCTATGACTCTCTAAGATTCCAAATAAACCAGTTGGACTATAACCTGGTGTTGTGTGATATTTCACTTCATCCACCCCAGTCCAACACCGGCACCTCCAAGTCATGACTCTCTGAGATTTACTGTGATTGCATAAGATTTTAGAATCAAAATTCCTATAAGATGCAGAAGAAAGGAGAACCCAAAGTCAGAATTATCCAATCGAGTAGGTGAAGAGAGCATCCAGGCACAGTCAGCATCATCTTCCCCGGGCATTAGAGAAACATTGAACTTGTGAGGAAGCAGGTCAGAATGGGAAGCTACAAATCATGAATAAGTTTCGAGATCTACCTCATTTACTCAGCAGTAGGACAAGTACACTGTTTACCTGTTCAGAACAGGCCCAGCCTGAATTCAGAAGTTATACATAAGGGGCCATCATAGAGAATCCTGCCTCCAATTCAGACACCTACAATTTTCACAGAGAGGAGGAGTGGGGTCAGGTTCCAATTTGTAGATCTGTAGTACATGGAGACAACCACTTGTGTTAGAAACTACCTCAGGTTGATCTGATTGTGGCCAGTGGGATTTACAAAATATGAGCTGTATACTTTAGATCTGTTAATGAAAGGTCTAAAACTACCAGAGTTCTCCGCAGATGTAGAGTACTCTTTTGGAGAGGTAAGGCATCCTTGTGGTTAGGGTCCAGGGTCTTCTTTAAGAAAGATTAGGTACCATTTAAAAGTAGACATAAATGTTCACAAAGAATGCTTAAAATTATTGCAAGTGTAAATCTCATTGCAATGTCAAGATCATTTGAATTGTCAAGATAGCTGCCAAAAGCAACTGTCAAATTTATAGTTTTTATTCATTCCTGAGGTGTAGATATTCCTGCCAGCTCTGCATTTATTGCACATCCCTAATTATCCTTGAAAAGGTGGTGGTAACCCACTTTCTTAAACCATAGCAGTCCTTGAAGCGTAAGTCATTAAAATTGCTGCTTTCTAGTAGAGTCATAGAGATGTACAGCATGGAATCAGATCCTTCAGTCCCACTTGTCCATGCTGACTAGATATCCTAAACTATCTAGTCCCATTTGCCAGCACTTAGTCCATATCTCTCTAAACTCTTCCTATTCATATACCCATCCAGATGCCTTTTAAATGTTGCAATTGTCCCACTTCCTCTGGCAGCTCATTCCATACACGCACCACCCTCTGCATGAAAATGTCCCTTAGGTTCCTTTTAAATTTTTCCCCTCTCACTTTAAACCTATGCCCTCTACTTCTATCCCATCCCAGGGAAAAATCTTGTCTATTTACCCTATCCATGCCCCACATGATTTTATAAATCTCTATAGGGTCACCCCTCAGCCTCCGACGCTCCAGGGAAAACAGACCCAGCCTATTGAACCACTCCCCACAGCTCAAACCCTCCAACCCTGGTAATATCCTTGTAAATCTTTTCTAAACCATTTCAAATTTCACAACCTTCCAATAGGAGGGAGACGAGAATTGCACACAATAATCCAAAAGTGACTTAACCAATGTCCTGTACAGCTGCAACATGACCTCCCAACTCCTGTACTCAATACTCTGACCAATAAAGGAAAGCATACCAAACGCCTTCTTCAATATCCTATCTACCTGATTTGAAGAAAGTGATTATCTGTTGTTTAAAAAAAATCTTAGTCAGCACTTGCTATTTCATTCTGTCTATTGACAGATGTTTGAGGGTTATCCATTACAGTATTGCACAACTGATTTATCAGGGTTTCATTACTGCAGTGGGTGACTATCAGTCTGCAGTTTCATCCACAGCTAAAAATGGTTTGTCATAATGTGGAGGGTTTGGTATTGGACTAGGGTGAACAAAGTTAAAAAAATCACACAACACCAGGTTATAGTCCTACAGATTTATTTGGGATTTGAAACACCTTGAAAAACCTTAAAACTTCCAATGCTTATTCTTCAAGAAATTATGATGAAGATAAAGGCAGTCAATGGGATTTTGTCAACGATAGATTTTTTTAACAAGTTAATTCATCAATAGACACTGAAAAATGTTGTAGAATCTTTGCATGAATTGAAATCTGCCCATATTGGACACCGTCTAATTTGGCATGGTAGGTGGAAAGGCAAAGGATGGTTGGTCAGTAGCATGAGGTGGGACTAAGGTGATGTAGTTTAAAATATAACGTTTGTTTTGTAGCCAATTTGATATCCAACATGCTGTCGGATCCTTGGTTCCACATTCTAGGAGTGTAGAGCATGTAGAGTTAGAGGTCATAATTGAAAAATAAGGGGGTGCCCATTTCAAACAGAGATGTAGAAGCCTTTTCTGTCTGTCTCTCTCTCTCAGAGAGTTATGAGTTTGTGGAATTCCCTTCCTCAAAGGTAGTGAATCCAGAAAATATATTTAAGCTTTATTCTTGATTACCAAGGTGGTGAAACGTTAATGGGGTATGCAGAAATGTAGAGTTGAGGTTAAAATCAGACCATCTGTGATCTTACTGAATGGCAGACCGGACTCATGGGGTCAGGTGGCCTACACTTGTTACTTGTTTGTATGTTCTTATGTTTCCCACAGCCCACTGTTGTGTTTAAAACCTGCAATCCCCAACTTCCTCAGAAATAAACTCCAATGTTTGAGGGCAATTTCTTCTGGGTTGGTTTTATGGATTCAGCAATTGTCCTAAACCTGCACCATCCAACGCCGAATGCAAAATTTCTGGTTTATGTTTCTTCACAGCATTGATTCTCACTGTGGTGCCTAAATCTGTGAACTTACACTGTAATTGTAGTCATTCAGCATTGGTTCAAGCAATGTGAGTACACATATAATTATACACAGCAACTTTAGCAGCCAGTACATCAATGCACATCCCTCAATAGTGGGTAGAGAGGAGCTGTTGTGCCAAGTCCAAAGCATGTCTCCATGTAATTGAAAAACAAGTCCAACAAAACAAAGTTAGGAGTGGTTGAATTCAGGAAATATGTTGTTGGCCAAAAATCAGTCAAGCTTATTGTTTGCAAAATGCCAAGGGTATGGGAGTGGAGGAGGTATTTTAACCAACACATTTGAATGCATTTTTGGACATTGATGTGTATTCCTACGACATCGATTCTAATTCCATAAGGATATGCTAAAAGGCTTACATCTGCCCTGCAGTAATGCTGATTATCTTATTTGGTTGAAACACTTAGATGCCAGCGAATTGGTATTCAAGTAAAAAAAAAATCACATTTTTTCTATTAGTATAAATTTAATCCTTACTGGGCATCCTGCTAGCTTTGAGATAACCCACTGGTAAAGAGGAAGCAACCTGGCAAACAGCTCAACCATGCTGAGTAGTAGGACAAAGAAAAGAAGATCAGACTACACTTAAATGCTTAATTGAAAGCCACAGTCTCTATTCTGTAAACATTTTGGTATGGTATAAATTACCACCAGGAGTGTCACGAGAAAATAATGCGACAAAGTGTCAAGATAGATAGTGATAGGAAAATATTCTCAGCATCTATGAGTGACTGGACAGTGATTTTTCAACATTTTGTTTATGTTCTTGTGAGGTGTTTCAAGACTCAAGAAGCTTGCAATGATAAATACATTGGAAAATGATTCAAGGTATCTTTATTCCCCATAAGGCAATGCATCAGAGTAAGTTATTAATTCACTTATTTTGATTTATAATTATTTCATTCTGACATAATTATGGTATTAGTAAAATTATCCCACTCAATACAATTTTGAAACCAATATAAAGCAATTTAGAATACCTGCACTGAACTAATAATAAAAGGTCTGTCAGAAATTTGCTTGTGCACTTCGGTCATGCTATTAATTGCCTCTGCTTATTATGTGTAATTGAAAAGAACATGTGAACATACTGACCCAACTCTGCAAATTGGCCATAGTATTAATTTTGCCATGACAAGCACAATAGGTTCTAATATACAAAAATGGAGAACACAATTTGAATCTATTATATGTGTGCCTATTTCTACTTTTACAACATCAGACTACCATGAAGTCCAGCCATCACATTTCTCTGGATTTCTATGGTTCCAGTCTTAATAGGTTTCTAGGCTCCTTTCACAGTCTGCCAAATCCTCTACTGCTCCTTGTGGATATTGGGACTGTTAGGAATGTATACATCTGGTAAATGTCCTTCTTAAACTTTGTTGGGAATTTAGCTAAGGAATCAGAGATCGGGACAAGAGTTTAGTCATCCAATCAAACAATCCCAGGCAAAGTGTAAGGAACAATCTCCTCAACCGTGACACCAATTAATAAACATGTGTGAGAACTTCCCAACTTCAGTGCTCAGCATGAGAATGAACTAAACGTTTGGCACCAGTTTAGGGGCGCAGTTTTGTGCTCTGGGCTTATACCAATCTAAAACGTTGAAAACGTTTCAATTTTGAGAAATCATTCATTCCACCTATCTGGCTGGATTTCTGCCATTTTAAAATACTGGAACTAATAAATATGACTTTCCCTATTGTGTCACATACAGGCATCAGACCCTATTGTGTCACATACAGGCATCAGACATGAAAGAGATTCATAGGAAACTACTGGCATGAATTAGTCCAATGCCTACAATTGGAAAAATGATAAATTCATGATCACTGAATGAAAATGTGACTACTGGAGGCATGTATCCTGAGTTGAAAAGTGTGACGGTGGAAAAGCACAACAGCATCTGGGGAGCAGGAGAGTCGACATTTTGGGCATAAGCCCTTCAGCAGGAATGTCATGTATGTTGAGTCAGACAAGAAAAATAGAACTTTCCAAACTTTTATTGTCAGGAATGTACATTCTTTAAAAAAAATTGCTGTATAACCACAAATGCAATTTAAGTTGATTGTTAAAATGTAGGCTGGAAATGTGCTTAGTTATTTTCATAATGTGCTATATGTGCAAGATTAAACCCTCACATTTCAAGGAAGATGTCTACATAGTTTTCAGTAAGGCATTTGATAAGGTTCCGGAGAATAGATTGTTTGGCAAGGTTAGATCAAATGAAATACAGGGAGAACTAGCCATTTGGATACAAAGTTGGCTTAAAGGTAAGAGACAAAGGGTGATGGTGGAGGGTTGATTTTCAGGCTGGAGGCCTATGACCAGTGGATCAATGCTGGGTCCATTGCTTTTTGTCACTTATATAAATGATTTGGATGTGATTATCGGAGGAATGGTTAGTAAGTTTGCAGATGACACCAAAAGTAGTGGACAACAATGAAGGTTACCGTAGAGTACAACAGGACCTTGAGATAGGCCAATGGGCTGAGGAGTGGCAAATAAAGTTTATTATAAATAAATAAGAGGTGCTGCATTTTGGTAAGGCAAATCAGGTCAGGGCTTATACACATTCTGGTAAGATCCTTAGGAATGTTGCCAAACAAAAAGTCTTTGCAATGCAGGTTCATAGTTTCTTGAAAGTCGAGTTGCAGGTTAATAGGGTCGTGAAGAAGGCATTTACTAGACTCGCCTTTATTAGTCAGTGCGTTGAGTATAGGAGTTGGGAGGTCATGTTGAGGCTGTACAGGACATTGTTTCAGCTGCTTATGGAATACTCCGTGCAATTCTGGTCTCCCTCTGAGACGAAAGATGTTGTGAAACTTGAAAAAATAGATTTACAAGGATGTTGCAGGGTTGGAGGGTTTGATCTATAGGAGACAATGAATAGGCTAGTTTTGTTGGAGCATTGGAAACTGAAGGGTACCTTATAGAAGTTTATAAAATCATGAGGGTGATGGATAGGAAGATAGTGAACGTGTTTTCCCCAGGCTATAGGATTAAAGGGCACAGGTTTAAAGTGAGGTGGAAAGATTTAAAAGGGACCTAAGGGGCAACTCAATCACACAAAGGATGGTACATGGATGAATAAGTTGCTAGAGGATGTGGTGGAGTATTTGGATAGGTATATGAATAGGAATATGGGCTAAATGCTGGCAAATGGGACGAGATTAATTTGGGATATCCAGTCGACATGGACAAGTTTCACATTGTACACCTCTATGACTGTATGACTAAGAATGGCATGAAAACAGAAAAAAAAAACAATAACTTTAATAGTTATGTGATGTATTATCTTAGATAACCAGGAGCTGCATTACTTCCAGTTCTTATAAACACTGTTGAACCACGCATGGAGGTTTTGATGCCAGAAGTTATCCTTTGTTAAAACTAAAATCTCTTATTCTATTCTTGGCCTTCTGGCTTAGGCCCAGAATTTGTGAGGAGTTTTGGCATTGAACTGTCAATGTTCACTCTCATCGTCCCATTGAGTCTGACCCCACCTTCAGGATTTAGCGCAAACACAGCTTAAAGTGGAAATTCTAAGGTTATGGCCTGTCATTCAGTGCTCTGGGTCCACACTCACTCCAAGTCCAGCAATCATTGAAATTATTTGATGCAATGTATCTTTGTACTTTTCCACTTCCACATCTAAATAAAAGTGAAATGTAACTGGATTTTTTTAACAATGTTCTGAGTAGTGTTATGAAGATTTAGGTGTACTGTATCTTTAAGAGAGTTAAAAGCTAGCAGAACTACATGACAGCACCAAGTGTTCTAAACAAGATATAACGTAACATGTGGCTCAGTAGCTAGGGTAGCTGGTTGCCTGGAAACGACAAAACAGGTTTGAATTAGGTCAATCAGTTTAAATTATACCCCCAAAAATACCAAACTCCAATCAAGTTTGAAGTTAGTACATTCACAATCTTAAAAGCCAATGACATAATCTGATGCTTTGAGGGTATAACACCGGGGAAAATTGAACAATGGGGAGGACAACTGCCAAGCCACCAGCATCTGCTGACTGCCCGGAGAATAGCTCTCTTAAAGGTAACTTTATCGATCAATAACCTGTGAAGCAGAAATCCCAAAGAAGAAACAAAGAAGATGGAGGAAGAGAAGATTCAACATCTGTCTGGTTTTTTTGAAAACTTGAATTTCGGAAGATCTTAATCGGGTGTTTTATCAGACTAGCATTGTAGAAGGGGAAAGTAAAAGATAGGTTGGAAGAAGGAGTTGTAAATAGTTGTTAGTTAATTATTCTCTGCTGTACCTTAAGAAATAAAGTTGTTAATTTTTACTTCAAAATAGTTCCTGGCCTCTTGAATTTTCATAGATTACTGCGCAGGATCAATCTTTTCTGTGTTGCTGGTTTAAATTAAGCAGGAGGGTTTACCCCGTGTAGTAACAATACAATTAACACTAAACAATAGATATGACTCTGAAAAGTAAATTTATGTGGATGAAATGCTGACAAATTTCACAGATCTTTAGATCAGATTTTCTGAATAATCATATCTTTTTAAAGTTAGCTCATGATTTTCGAGATTCTACCTTCCCCTCATGTAGAGATTGAAATCTTTATTTCACACTGTAAATTTTCTAAAAATGATCATTGATCATGATTGGTGGTCCATAAGAACTCTTTAATGTAATTGGCTACGTAGGAAGCTTGTTGACTTCACTGCAACTCCAAGACAGAAAGCCCCATTAAACAATACTGCAATCAAATGCATGCCAAAAGGGAACATTCTCTGCCAAATCGCAAAATCTTTCAGATCAACTTCCTTTGAGATATGCTTGATCACCACTGTTTCATCATTTACCAAAAACCATGGGGCATAATCATTATCACTCTCATGAACTTTATCATATTTATTTTCTTCCTCATTTTGGTTTCTACATTGTGACTAGTTTTAACCAGGTATCAATACATTTATTGCAGGTCACATTTTTTAGCTTCATATTCATATGGAATGTGCTTTCATAGAACATAGAACAATACAGTGCAGAACAGGCCCTTCCATGTTGGATTTTGTGCCAACCTGTGAACTAATCCAAGCCCATTCCCCTGACACTATCCCATCATCATCCACGTGCTTATCCAAGGATTGTTTAAATCTCCCTAATGTGGCTGAATTAACTACATTGGCAGGCAGGGCATTCCACACCCTGACCACTCTCTGAGTAAAGAACCTGTCTCTGACATCTGTCAGAAATCTATCACCATTCAATTTGTAGCTATGCCCCCTCATACAAGCTGACGTCATCATCCAAGGAAAAAGATTTTCACTGTCCGCCCTATCAAATTCTCTAATCATCTTCATTTGGCTCAGTTAAGAATTGGGAACATAGTAGCCTAGATAAATGACTGGCAGTTTTGAAACTATGTTGGTTTTCACACTGGACACTTGGACTTGCACTGTTTATTATGGAGTAACTTAGAGAGTAAAGAGCTTTCAGTTGTAATTTGTCCACAATTATTGACTTTTTGGGCATAGGCTTTGCACAGGGATTACGGAGATTTCTATAATTTCCTGGATGAGCTGACAGCACCATTTGGCTCTAAAATTAATTTAAAATATGTTGTATAATCAATAATTTTTTTGCAAGCATACTATTTCTCAAAAGTTAGATCAGCAGGCCTTTTAGAAGGTGTCAATATTTTTAGCAGTCCCCCGCACAGAAGAAGTTTGATAACTGGTGGGAAGTGTCTACCATTACTTGTTCCTGTGAATATCTATTTTGTACTGTGTACAAGCTGGTGTTGTTTTGAATCCCATTTTATTTCCTTGCACATGAGCTAGTTTGCATAAGCATCTTTGCAAATAATGAATGCATTAAAATAATTATACCTAAATTGGTAAGGCAGATGATGGATGGGTTGCTTGGAGGGATATATTTGATTTACAGACACAATGGAGAATAGAAAACCAAATGATGCTTTTTTCTGCCATCATTTTCAAGCCCTTTCCTCAGGGCTGTGAGTAAGTGATTGAGCACGTATCGAAACATGAGCAACTCCCAAGAAAGCAGAGATTCCTACTCTCCTTTGCTTCTGCTGGTACAAGATAGTTTGTGAAATATGGAACATCATTACCCACGTACTTGTTCACCTTCCAAAACCTTAGCAGAGGTCATTCATTTCATTCAAGTTGCTGTTTACGACAAGCAATAGCTTGTACTGCTGGTTACTAGGTAATCATTGCCCCTAGCTGTCAAACGTCTTGTCAAAACAATCTTCCAATGAAAGGAGTGGATGAGGGGGGGGAGTTAGGAGGAAGTGACACCTGAGGTCAAGAATTTTATGTGGATTCCATCACAATCAGATAAGGTTATTCTTTTAAATCATGTTTGCCTTCGGCTTTTTTTGCCGCAGTTGATAGTCTTTATGAAGTTAAACCACAATGATGTACTGTATCTAATGGCATCCTGTTTAACTATGGTTCATTTGCCTTCATACTAAAGGATTGGTGCTCTGTGTGGTGAAAGATGAATCCTTCAGAATTGTCCTTCATTATTACACAGGTGGAGATTTTTAAAAAATGTGAGTCTAAATACATAATCTGTATGACAGCTTAAAAAAAAGGCTTACTTTAGAAAAGTCACCATGTTGCCTAAATCGACAATACTAACTTACATTAATGCAGCTCCTTCAACATAGAAAATATTTCAAGACTACTAACAAGAGCAGAATCAACCAGCTTGCCACTGGTTGGTGCCACGTTTAGCATAAAAGGAAGTAGTTGTCATTGTTGAAGGTCAATCCCTGGGTCACATCTGCAAAACTCCTGGATTCAACCACTCTCACTCTAAGGTGAGAAGTTGGGATGTTTGCTGATGACTATGAAATATTCAGTATGATCCACAACCCCTCAGACAAGATAGCAGTCCAAGCCTACCATTGGCAAGATATGGACAACATTTAGCCTTAGGCTGAGAAATGGCAAGTTACCCTAATTCCACATGAATACCAAACAATGACCATCTACAATACAAAATAATCTAACTGTCTCCCTTCAACATTAAATATCATTACAATGGAAGCTTCAATCATCAACATTTTGGGACAGTTAACATTGACCAAAAATTGAACTTGACCAACAGCATAAATGCTTTGGCTTTACAAGCAGCTCAGTGGCTGAAAGCTCTGGAGTAACTAATCAATCTCTAATTCCCCAAATGCTACTCACTGTTGATAAGGCAATGTCAGGAATATAGTGGAATCTTCTCTACTTGCCTGGATGTATGCAGTTCCTAAAACATTAAAGAAGGTAAATGCCATCCAAGATGAAGTAGCCTGCTTTACCGGTGAGCCATCCACCATCTCCATCACCAACACACTCTGGCAGTTGCAATGTGTATCATATACAAGATGTACTGCAGCAAATCACTGAGGCTCATCTGATGGCACCCTCCAATGCTAAGAGCTCTACCACCAAGAGGCAGCAGACACATTGGAACCTGAACATGGTGGAGTTCCCATCTAGATGTCATCGTGTCTTTGAGCTTTATTGCAGTTTCGTTATTGTCATTGAGTCAAAATCCTGGACCTCTTTTGCTAACAGCAGTATGGGTTACAGCAGCACCACATAGACAGTAGTGGTTCAAGAAAGCAACTTACCACCACCTTCTCAAGGGCAATTATAGATGGACAACAAAAGCTCATATTCCATGAATGAATAGAAATAAAGCTATACACAGAATAATCTGCCTTCGGCAGTGCCTCATGATTTTCTGCAACAGAAGTTTGTAAATATGTTTTTTCTTAATCTGCAACTCAAAAATTCACGGATACAACTGTCCAAGCAAAGATTACTAATGCTCAACTTCTATAACACTGGAACCTCCTATCACCTTAAGAAGACATCACAGAAATCAGCCACATGTTCATTCACTGCTCTATTCAATTCCTGCAAATTGAAAGATTTATTGTTCCAAGACTGTGAAAATGCTATTTAAATGATTCTTAATGCATGTTAAAAGTGTGATTGCTTGGGAGCATCAAAAGACATCTCTTCTGAGATACTCAAAGTTCAGAAATTTGGTTGAGGGAACAAATGTTGATTGTGGCTTTTCAGGGAGACAGCATAGGTACTGCTGGAGTGGACACCACAGAGAAAGAGACACTTGGTAAAATAAGATTCTCACTAATTATCAATAGATTGAATAATGGTATATCAAATTTTGGAACACAAGGAAAAAAGTCACAATTTGTCCCAGAGAGAGTCATCAAAGTTCTGACAGTGTGCTGAATAATTTTGCTACAGCCAGAGGTTATCATAAAACATAGTCACAAATAGTGGAAGACAAGGAGGAGAAGAATTCTTCCTCTTTGTGGCTATTCAAGAGTTCTTGACAAAATAAAAAGGCTCTTGTCGATCTGTAGAATGGACCAATAGAATTGTGCATCATTTATCTTCTCACCACTGGTACTGGAAAATTGCCAAATGTGTTCCCCAGCTAGCAGAACAGCGTCCAATTTTTTCTGGATAGGGGAATAGTTTAGCATCAATTTGCAGGCTTACTTGTAAATTATATCAAAAGAGACTTGGCTGTCCAATTGTGTCTTATCCCCTCTCCACTGATTTTGCAAACATTTTTCAGGTCAGAATCAGTTAGTTGAAACCAACTCTAAAATGCCTTAAATTTAAGAGGCAATTCATCATCTGAAACAGAATTGGATAAGCTTTTTCCAAGAAGGGATATGGAAGGATATGAGAAAGAGAACTGGGAATTAGAGCAGGAAATGTAGTTGTAGAGCTGACAGTGGTGCACGATTGGTGGGACAAATGACTTTTTATCCAGTGACTATGATTTCAGCAAGTACTTAAATGTGATTAATTTGTCCTTTGGACAATTAACAGTTCTGCTTTCACAATAAAATATGCAATAAGAGTTTCATGATATGTTTTGTTCACTGAGCATAGAGAGCTTTCTCATGCTTTTGTCTGAAACTGGGTCCAGTACCAGATCCCTGTGGTGCACAGTTCTTCATATTATCCTACTTGTCGTGGGTGGACATGCTGGGAGATTTCGGGTTCCTTAGTGCCAGTGCTATATTTGAAGTCCAGCTATGCATCTGGTCTTGTGCTGCCAGTCTGGAGTTGCCTTTTACCATACATCTTCGTGGGAGAGCAACTACAAACTAATGCTTCTCATTCCACATAGGAGGTAGAGCTGACAGTTCATTGAACATAGAATTGCACAACCTTACTGTTATGAAAAGACAAATTGAAAGTTCTGATGGTGCCACTTTCTGCAGGGTGAGGGGGTCCTCAGATGTCCACCTTTTCCCTCAACCAAAGATTGCTTGCTCCTTTGTTTGGATGGCAGTGTTCACTGTGTTGGACCCATCTCTTGCACTTCTGCCCTCACTTCCTCACTTCCCTTCCACAATTCTGATCCGGTTCTGAAATCAAAAAATACTGAAAATCACAGCAAGTCAGGCAGCATCCACAGAGGGAGAGCAAACTAATGTTTTGAGTCTAGATGACTCTTCATCAGAGCTCCCCGCTATCCAAAGCCCTAGCCACACTTTCCTATTAAAGCAGCAATTGACCTGTGCTTCATTCAATCTAGTCTGCTGTACACGCTGCTCACAATCTGGTCTTCTCTACACTGGGGAGATGAAACATAACCTGCGTGTCTGCTTTGTAGAACATTTACACACTGTCCACAAAAACCACCCTGATTTTCTGGTTGTCTGCCACTTCAACACACCACCATGTTTCCTGGCCAACATTTCTGTGTCTGGCCTGCCTCAGAGCTCAGCACAAGCTCGAAGAACAGCATCTTGTTTTCCAATTGGCGACCCTGTAGCTTTCAGGACTTAATACCAAATGCACTTGAGGGCCTGAACACCTTCTTCTATGTTATTTACCCACATCCACACCCCAGCCCCAGTCATTGCATGGTTTGCTTCTGGAAAGGTAAAAACAAGGACTGCAGATGCTGGAACCAGATTCTGGATTAGAGTGGTGCTGGAAAAGCACAGCAGGTCAGGCAGCATCCGAGGAGCAGGAAAATCGACATTTCAGGCAAAAGCCCTTCATCAGGAATACAGGCAGAGTGCCTGGAGGGTGGAGAGATAAATGAGAGGAGGGTGGGGTGGGGAGAAAGTAGCATAGAGTACAATAGATGAATGGGGGTGGGGATGAAGGTGATAGGTCAGAGAGGAGGGTGGAGTGGATAGGTGAAAAGGAAGATAGGCAGGTAGGACAGGTCATGGGGACAGTGCTGAGCTGGAAGTTTGGAACTGGGGTGAGGTGGGAGAAGGGGAAATGAGGAAACTGGTGAAGTCCACATTGATGCCCGAGGGTTGAAGCGTTCTGAGGCGGAAGATGAGGCGTTCTTCCTCCAGGCATCAGGTGGTGAGGGAGCAGCGGTGAAGGAGGTCCAGGACTTCCATGTCTTCAGGAAAGCCAATTCATTCTCAACTACTTCTGGTCTCCATTAGTCACTTTTCTTACTTTCTGGCTTACCATTATCCATCTCTGTCTAACTACCTTTCTCTCCATCTGGGCTCTGTTTTCACTATTGTTTACTACCGCACCACTGTCTTCAACACATAAACCTCTTTTTCTGAGCTGCTATCAGTTCTGAAGAAGGGCCAATGGACCCAAAACATTAACTCCGCTTTCTCTCCACAGATGCTGGCTGACCTGCTGAGTTTCTCCAGCAATTTCTGTTTTTGCTATCTTGCAGTTATTGCTACTTAAGGGCCAAGCCACACAGCTTATCTGTCCTTCGATTCATCCCATCTCATGACTCTAAGTGAATGCTGCTCTTTCCCCAGTGCCAAAGTGTAACCTAACATTTTCTCCTTCTATGTCTGACCATCACATACAGCAAAAACATCAAATGGTTACAAATAAAATCACTTTTATTCAGCAACAGCAAAAGTGAACAAAACTAAAATGGACAGAAGCTGTATTTGTCTCTAGAAACAGAAAAGTGCTGCTTGTCTTTCAAGCACTCGCACAAACTTAAACAATGAATGAACACTGCACTCAACTCACGTTTCCTGGATGTCAATGAAGTCGTGCTTGGTTTGTTGCGCTTCATACTGCTGTACTCTATCAGGAAGAAGATGATGTTCCTCCTGCACAAATCCTTATCTTCCTCCTTGGAAAGCTGCTGCCACTGTCTCAGCTCTTCAGAGTTTATCATATCCCTTTGCTGTGCTAGGATTATATGACATGGTCTGTTTGGAGTGTTCTGCAAGGTGCCCTCCCTAACTGATTGAAGCCTCAGAATACAATCTTCAGGTGGCATATCATCTTTTCCATGTGGCTCTGAGTGAAAAATAGACTATATCATATCTATGCTTAACCTCGGTCAGGGTGTTGTGGTCACAGCCAGTTTACATCTGCAGTGCACATTTACAATTGCATGAGTATGGAAGGCAAAGCAAGGCAAGCCTGGCAGTGTGAGTGTCAGTCTCAATACAATAATCAAAGGCTGGCAAATCTCCATGTGCCTTTCATCCAGACACTCCCTGTTGAGTCTATCAGTACTGATCCTCCCAACATTCCTAAACACCACTTAGAATTAAGTCTTTAGCTGTGAATGCTACTGCCAAGCCCAGTTTTATTCATGTCCAATATTATGCTGCACTGTCCTCCCATTGAGGCCACAGTTGCTGACTCTTGACAACCACCCATCATCCCATGTCTTCCTTTTGTATGTTGAATATTCCCCACTTCACAATTATTTTCCTCTCTCCATCCCAGCTCCAGTCGCTGGAATTGCGTTTCTCCACTTGCCTACTGCAGCAGTAGCCCCTGATAACAACCCTTGATTTTCATTGAAAGATGTAAAATACTATCCAGCACATATCTACCCTGATGACTGATCATTGCTGGCAACCATGATAAGTTCTCTGACTTTGTGTGTGCGCTAAAAGGCAAGTCAAGACACAAGTATGCTTTTAACTTCTGGCTGAAGGGGCAAAGTACAAAATGGCATGGTCAGACAAGGCAAGGCAGGATTGCTGAGAGGATTGCATGAAATGAGTGAGCACTGAGACACTAAGTGAGCTGTCCTGAGACACTCACTGGTCAAATTTATGCAATGGATCCCTGACTCTGTGTGCAAAATATGGTGGTAGCTGCCATATAATTAAAGATGTGCAGCATTGAAGTGCAATATTGAAATATTATAAGTGGGTCAGTAATAGTGCCACTGAGGTTAGCTTTTCTCAGATGCCAAGGATGTGGATGTGATGTAGATGCTGATCATTGAGTATACCCTGAGATATTAGTAAGGTAAAAACAATGACTGCAGATGCTGGAAACTAGATTCTGGATTAGTGGTGCTGGAAGAGCACAGCAGTTCAGGCAGCATCCAAGGAGCTTTGAAATCGATGTTTCGGGCAAAAGCCCTTCATCAGGAATAAAGGCAGTGAGCCTGAAGCGTGGATAAATAAGCGACATTTCCGCCACTTCCAAACAGACCCCACCACCAGGGATATATTTCCCTCCCCACTCCTTTTCGCCTTCCGCAAAGACCGTTCCCTCCGTGACTACCTGGTCAGGTCCACGCCCCCCTACAACCCACCCTCCCATCCTGACACTTTCCCCTGCCACCGCAGGAACTGTAAAACCTGCGCCCACACCTCCTCCCTCACCTCTATCCAAGGCCCTAAAGGAGCCTTCCACATCCATCAAAGTTTTACTTGCACATCCACTAATATCATTTATTGTATCCGGTGATCCCGATGCAGTCTCCTCTACATTGGGGAAATTAGGTAATAATAAGCTGTTAATGCATGCTAATGTATAAAAGCTAATCTGCCATGAATCCTTGACAGGAATCTCATTTCACTGTTCAACACTTGGGTAGAAATAAAACATTTTGTTCTGGTTGAAGCTTCTTACTAATCTCATCAGATTTTCCCAAGTCTCTGACCAAAGCCCATGTTGTTGAGTTCCTGGGAAGATTTTACCCTGAATTATGAATGAGACAGATTTCTTGAAGATTATTAACAATGCTAATTATTTACACTGTTATGAGATTTGTGTCTTACATATGGTGTGATGACAGGCTTGCTGATAGTACAGGGTCAATAGGTGGTGGGAAAAAAAACAGCAGGTCAGGCAGCATCTGAGGAGCAAGAGAGTTGACATTTTAGGCTTAACCTTTCATCAGGGCTGGCTGATAGTACAGCTACATCATATGAGTGTAACACTAGACACAATTGACTGACTACACAGATAGATTTGCATTGTGATCTCTGAAGATGAGGTGAGGACCTTTGCATTGGCACATTACATGCTCTGATATCATCGAATCATTCAAAATGTTTGCTGTCTTTCTGGGATCTATGCAATAATGTTATGTAAGTATACCTTGTGTTCATTGTTATTTTGAATACATGAACTTACCAGCATCAAACTTAGAAGAAAGTTACTGCAGACAATGGGCCACCTAACTTCAAATTATATTAGAGGAGAATTATCAAATTGAGTTGAAAAAAGTGGAAAAAATGTAGAATTAGTGAACTGAAGCAGCTTTTATCCACCTTACGGTATGCCAATAAACCTTTGTCAATCCCAATGGCCATAGGAAATAAACAAGATTATAAAGATTTCAAATTGATTTACGTAAGCAAGTAATTCTTGCATTGAACCACAGTTGCCAGGAGCACATACCTGTATTGAGCAATCATAGGCACGGTCCTTGTGAGCTTTTTTGTTAATCAATACTTCTGAGGGCGGCACTAATGTTTTCCCAGTCAAATCCTACGCTCAAGGCTATGTGCCACAAAGCCAAGTTTGGAAAAAAAATATATTTTGCACAAACTATAGAATTATCAGGAGAGATAAATTGAGGAACAGGATTGCCACGGAAGACTAGTTGCCAGTGAGCCAACTTTCCAAACAATAGTGCCTCAGTTAAATGGATCATGTGCTTGGGTCAACAGATTGCAGGATATGTGCCAGGAACTCGACTGGTAGATGAAGAGGGAACGGAAGCAAAGACAGCCAAGAACAAATTGGAAAAGCTCTTGTGTTCAATGTCACAGAAAAGGTATCACTTAGGAAGTGGTGCAAAAACTTGTTGGAAAAAACATGTTGGAGTGGAAAAGGGTGTACCCAGATGATTTACCCTTTGAGTCCTGAACCTCTGTGGTCTTAGACTGGTGTCCTATTTTAAAGTGCATCTGGCTAAGGATGTAGAGATTTGTTGTTCATACATTTGGTGGGGCAATAGATTCAGTTGATCCATCAGACTCTAAAGTTGTTTTCCTCTAATCATGTTAACGCGAACCCACTTTACATCCAAAAGCTCAGTCCAAAGTCATTTGTGAGGTTAAAATATTTGATGCAACAAAAAAATCAGGTTTTCTTCCTGATGTCTTAATTTGCCTAACATGCAGACAATAGCTCAAACTCAAAATAATCTGTGTGACACACTTCAAGACATTGAGATGTTGCATGGTGCTACAAAGATACAATTTGTTTTCAGCTCGTTTGCAACTGACTGAATAGTGAAGCAGATCACTGATACATTGTTCAATGGGCAGACAATTTAATTGCAATTAGATTGAAAATACTGCAAAGCCACAAATCAACTCCAACCCTCTCCCTCTAAAATTCCATATCACTGAGACGAGTTGCTCACCATCGATTCACACGATTACTGGGATCACCTATTTTATCTTTGTCAATGATATACATTGCTTAAGCTTATCTGCAGCTGAAGCTTGTGCACATACTTCTGTTTATCGTTAGACTTTGCATCCTGAAGTTTACAACCGAACACACATGCTTTCAGTGGCAGTGGGGTGAGGGAATGTGGTATCGGAAGGGTGAGCAACATGTTAAATATGTAAGGTGGCTAGCCCAGCACCTTCCTGTTCACCCTGACCCAAATGCTATGAAACTGAGGTACAGAGACCCTGCCTTTAGGCCTGTCAGGGCAATTAATCTCCACTTAAGACCTCCAATATACCTTTATTACGATAAGGTGGGAAGATTGAAAAGAGTGATTTCTCACCCAAGGTAGAAGGTAGGAAGGAAGGGATTGGAATGGATGCTTTCTTTATGGAGATGCCACAAACCCTCTCTCCACCCACAAGATTGTACACTTTTTTTTAATCTCCTACTTGGACTTCAATATTCAACCCCATAAATCCCTCTCCCCAGTGGGTGACCATCTGGTGACCATCTTTGATCTCCATAGACCTCTTTGCAATTCCAGTATTGCCACAACTGAGCATGACTTGGTGTCAGTCATTGTTTAACTCTCTGAAAGATGTGTTCAAACATTTTACTGCATTAAAGGTGCTATGTAATAATCGCGACAAAATATAACAAACTATTACAGTGATTTGTTTACATCCCATGTGCCTTTTCCAACTCTACTTCATCTAGCCATTTAGCCAGGCCTTTTATTTCTCTCTTTTATGTGGCAATCTAACTGGTCCTTCAAATGTATTGCAGTTACTTTCCAATTTGTAACTGTTCTCTACCTGAAGAAATTCACTAGCCACTCATATTTGTCAGATGCAGAAGTGAAAGGATGTGAAATTATTTTGGATGGAGGTCTTGCTCAATATGCAAGAATTTTGATAATAGTCATAACATATTCCCGCACCAAACTAACCCCCTACCTGCTTGCTTTTGTTGTACAAGGGAATTCAGTGCATCAAGGTCATCACTGTCTGTGATCAATTAAAATTGGAATGTGCAGGTGAACATTCTGGGCTGTAGTCAAATGACACAATTTTGTGGCAACTTATGGACCCGGGATTATGTGATAATGAACAGATGTAACTTTGGTTTCTATAGAAGCAGAGACTTGGCTCATGGCCGTCCTGAGACAGCAACAGAAAGCTGCCAAGCTGAATATCTCATTTCAATGTAACCACCTAGATCATAGTCAAACACATTAACAGTATCTTGGAAGCAGTGTATCAGATGTTTAGACAAATCTGTCAGTGGCATAGAATACAATGCTGCCAATTGTAATGTGCTACATGCAAAAACATAGAAACTGTGTGCAGCTAGAGGATGAATTTTAAAAGGGAGTAGGACAGGAACCTGAAGATGAGGGACAATGAGGGTTATAGACAAAAAGGAGGGGGCTGGAATTAAGTGTGATGACACTTCAAAGAACCATTGGAGACACAACTGGGCTATTTCTGTACTAATGTTCCAAGATAACAACTTGGGGCCAAAAACTGAACAGAACGATAATGAAGAACTATAATTTTGCAGAGAGCTTGGGTGATATGATAGGGACTGTCACAGTAGTAGTCTGCCAAGACAATGAGTTACAAAGCTGACACATCTGTGCTATACATCACTCAAATATATTCTCACTAATATGGGCCTCTGCACTAACTGAACTACAATAGATCCTATTCACGATTCTAAAAAAAATCTCTTTTGACATATACTGAAACATGACTCCCTATTTTAGAATTTCTTGCCTTTCTGTCAGCAGAATACCTAATAAGTTTAGATCTAAAATGAAAACAGCAAGTGCTGGAGAAAATCAGCAGGTCTGGCAGCATTTGTGGACAAAGTTAAAAATCGTGCACACTAGATTAAAGTCCAACAGGTTTGTTTGGAGGTACTAGTTTTTGAAGCACTGCTTCTTCATCAGGTGGTTCATCAGGTGACAACCATCTGATGAAGGAACAGAAATCTGAAGGCTAGTGCCTCCAAATAAACCTGTTGGACTATAATCTGGTGTTGTGTGATTTTTAATTTTGTCCACCCCAGTCCAACACCGCCTCCTCCAAATTGTAGCATTTGTGGAGACAGAAACAGAGCTAATATTTTTGAGTCAAGTTTGACTTATTTCTGGAATCAAGATTAGATTAAATGTATCTCCTGGAAGCCATTTCAGCATTAGTTCTGTGATTATGGATAGACCCAAAAAATAGATTATATTATTTTTATTTGTATAAGGTGGATTATTGGAGGGTACCTTCAGATATTGGTGCTAGTGATGCTGGTCCTTATAGAACGGACAACCCCAACTCAACTTTCTAGCCTCTGGTAGAAGTTAGAGGCATTCCATGGTGTTCTTTGTTGGCTCCTCCATATCTCACTCTATGCAGGAGGATGCCAGACCTTTATTCTTTTTGTGATGTGAATTCTGACCTTAGAAAGGACCTGTGCTTTTTCTGATATTTCCCCAAACACAATGATTGGAAGCGTGACCAATGGATCCAGCCACAGCAGGGATTGTTGTTGCTGATGTACAATGTATTGACGGCGTAGAGAAATGGAGGAAAAATGCATGTGCCAGCAAGCCCAGGATCAGCAGCAAACTCCAGCGAATGCTAAACAGCCTCCACATGATGGGGTTGAACTGAAGGTCCTCTCAGTAGCTACAGGATGCAAAGAGTCTCTCAACCTTGATACCATTTTCTCCAGATGAGTGAAATGCAGTGTTGCTACAGGCCGAGGATATTCTGGGATACTGTCACTGAATTATGCCATCTGCTGAAGCAAAACCTGTGATAAAAGGGTTAAGGCTTCAGTCAAGGTTAGTGATTTGAAAGAATTGGTGGCTATTCTATTATAGCGGTTATCAAGTGGACAGTACACTAAATCTGTATTTTACTGTCTGCTTCCAAGGAGTCACTGAGGATCTCTCAATCCTCACTTCCCAGTTGCAGAGGGGCTGATACTGATGCAATCTGTGCCAGTCACACATCTTCATTTTGTTTCCCTGTGACATGATCAGTGCTGCAACCTGGAGGGTGAACTTCGGTAATATAACTCTCTTCAGCCATGTTCAGGGCATGATAGGCTGTCGGCATGTCACATTGAAGGTACTATATCGCAATGCAGCTGAGTTTATCAATAGAAGAGCACTCCATTCCATTAATGTGCAAGACATCTGTGATCATCATTAATGTATCTTGGTTACCTGTGCCAGGTGTCCTGGGCATTGCCATTATTCCCATAGCCCTGAGAACCCCCATGTTCCTACTTCATTTGAAAAGCCAGATACCTTTCTGGGACTGGGAGACAAAGGCTACCCTCTGCCACCACAGCTGGTAACATGACAATGGTGGTACAATGTAGATATTTCTTTGACTGGGAGCCTGGTGAAGCAAATGATAGGTGCCCTGATGAGGTATTGATGCTTGGATCAATCTTGCGGGGTTCCTGAACTATCGTCCAGGTAGAGTGTGCTGCATTATCCTAGCATGCTGTTCACTGCACCCCTAGAGCATTCAGCAAGGGGTTGTGCTGGATCCTGAAAAGCTGTCAGATTGGCAGCAGTCATCTGAGGGGAAGATGAGAACATTGAGCTTGAGGAACATTGGAACATAAAAACAGGAGCATAGTAGGCCATTCAGCCACTCAAAGCTGTTCTGACATTTAAAGAGTTCATGGCTGAGCTGTGGCATAACACCATATGCCTGCCTTTGGCCCCAATCTCTGAATACATTTGCTCAATAAAAAATTAACTCCCTCATATTTAAAATTGACAACTTATCCAACATTCACTGGCAGTTGTGGAAGAGAGATCCATATATTTACTACCCTTTGTTGAGACAAGTGCTTCCCAATTATAACAGGCTGTTAGTTTCTAGTCACTGTTTCAAGACAGTAGCTTTTCGTTCCAGACTAATTTGATTAATTGAATTTAAATCCCCCAGCTGATGTAGTAAGACTTAAATTCGTATCTCCAAATCGTTAGATCAGACCTTAGGATTTCCAGCATAGTAATATCACCACTGTTCTAGCATGCCCCATATTATCTTCTGCGCGATGGAGCACTGCAGCATCAAGTACAACTTGGCAGACATGGCCTAACTAACACCTTGTTCCAGTAGATTCAACCTGGGGACAGTGATCTCTCATTGATTGTATTTTTTTTCATTCTGAAAAGGCAAGCAATCATTGTCTGTTTCCAAAGATAAATACAGCTTCTGTCTGTTTTTGATTTTTTTTCGTTCGCTTTTACTGTTGTTGAATACAAGTGAATGCTTGAACCATTTGGTGATTTTCGAATTTGTGACAACCCCACTTTGAAGAATGAGAAGATGTTAGTCTACACTGGACATTGGAGACAGAGTCGTGGTCTCTTAGTCAAGGTTGTAAGATGGGATCAGGCTAAGGATGGGTAAGCTAAATAGTGTGGTCCTTAAAAAGCGATTGATGAAACAATGTGTGCTTGGACGTGAAATAATATTCAATCTATGTGCCCTGACAAGCTTTTGTTTTGGGCTGCCATCCCACTATGTGCACAGTTAATGGTGACTCTAGACAATCATCTCTTGGCCATGTACATGGCTGGGTTTTAAAAAGACATTGACCTTAGGGATCCTGAGATGTCCCAGTTGTGGTCAGTACTGGCGACAGCATGTTGAGAATACATTGAGTGGGATGCCATATGGGTGTGTTGCATAGGTAAGGAGGCAAGTTGGGGAAGACAGAGTGAGAAACTCACTACAGAGGAACATCGATTATCCGAAGGACATGGGTGGGGAGCACTTTGTTTGGTTAATCACATTCCAGATCATTGAATGCTGGATAACATAGTTTAGTCAAGCATCAGGACCTTGCAATCTCGCTGGATAATCCGATATTCAGATAATCAAATACCAGATAACAGTGTGGCCGACCTTGTGATCTTGCTGAATAATCGAATGCCAGATAATCGAGCTTCCTCTGTACATGGGGAGAAAGTCTCCAAAATTGACAGCCAATTTCTGGTAACATTTAGCCCAATGCCTACTTCAAAGGACTCCTTTCAGGTCGTCCATCTGTGACAGCCATTTGTCAAGGTCCAGTATTTTGCATTTCTTAATGTCTTCCCAAGGTTGTAAGGAGACCATCATTTATGACCCAACCCTCAGGGTGGTCCAGTGGTTTGCTTACCTTCATCTTCCAGGAGCATTGCAATTTTAAGAAATTCGCCTTATCTCCGTGAAATTCACTTCAATTCCAACCAGCTCAAACTTTTAAAAAACATGTCTTCAAAAACAGCTCATGACTCACAAAAATTTATCCAGAAATGTGTCACCAGTTATTCACCATCATTCGGACATAGTCCTTGCTCTCTTTAGCTAACAGACAACAGGAGTGTGCCACATGGATTGCAGCAGTTTAATAAGGTGGTTCACGACCTCCTACATCCCTTTCCCTCGTGGGACTTATCTGTGTCTGGTGACCATCCTTGATCTCCATGGACAACTTTGTAGTCCCAAAAATGCCCACAACTGAGTGTAACTTGGAGTTATTCATTGTTTGTTAACTCTCCACAAGATGTGTTCAAACAGTTTATGAAATTTAAAGGTGCTATGTAATAGTATAAACACAATATAACAAACTATTAAATGTTTTTATACACCACATATGCTTTCTCCCACGTTACTTCATCAAACCCAATTAGCAAGTTCTTCTATTTCTTTCTCCTTAATTGACCAATCTAGCTTTCCCTTCAAACATAATGCAAATACTTGCCTCAATGAGGTGGCAAGTTTCACATTTTTATTATTCTGTATCTGAAGAAAGCCACCAGCCACTTATGTTTATGAGGCGCAGAAATGGAGGGATGTGAAATTAGGTTAGGTGGAGGGATTTGCCAGTATGTAGGCCATAATTTGATAACATTCATACATAGCCCTACATTTTCAAATGATTTTAAATGCAAAATTCTCTTCCTTATCTTCCTTCAGTGCCTGTGCATATAAGACAGTACCCAATCTCTGGACTTATTCCTTCCAAGAATCTATTTCTATTCTTTAATGAAATGGTTTCCTGGGAAACCAAAGCAGATAGCCTGTATTGGTCACAGTTTGTATAAGAGGACACCAAGCTTCTATCAGTAAATATAAAGCTGACCTGTTCTTTCCTAGATATATTTGTTCCTCTGGTGCTCATCAAATAATGTACTAAAAAATCCTTTTAAATAGCAGTTGCAACCACAAAAAGTCACAGCTGCACATCTTTTTATCAAGTACCAATATCAGCAAGATCCAATGAAAGACCACTCCATGCTGGGAGATAACAGTGCAGTTACATTCCCAGAACCAATGTGGCACTGTGGAGAATTGCCTCAGTTTATCCTGCCCACACAAAAAAAAGCAGAATAAATTCAATCCAGCCAATGACTTCCCATTCACCTAATCTCAATCATCAGCAAAGTAAAGGAAGGGGTCATTGACAGTGCAGTCAACTGGCACTTACTCAACAATATCCTGCTCATTGATGCTTCGTTTGGGTTATGCCAGTGCCACTAAACTCCAGAGTCTAGTTCAAACATATACAAACCACCTACTCTCAAGAGGGGAAGACTGGATGAGTCAATGGCAATCAGAAGTAGGAGTTCTTCAAGGTGATGCCCCCTCAACCCAACCATCTTCAGATGCGCTCTGTTCCATCACAAGGTCAGAATTGGGAATGTTCACTGATGATTACACCATTAACAGCTCCTCAGTTACTACTAAAACCACTAAAACCATTAAACTACTAAAGCAGTTCATGTCCAAATGCAGCAGAATCTAGACAACATTCCGTCTTGGGCTCATAAGTGGTGAGTAATATTAATTCCACACAACTGAAAAGCAAAGACTATCTTCAACAAGACAGAATCAGACCATTGCTCCTTGAAATTCAATGGCATTATCATCACTGAATTTCCAACTATCAATATCCTGGGGGTTGCCATTGGCTGAAACTGAACAGGACTAGCTAAATAAAGACAGTGCATAAAATGCAGGTCAGGGTCTGGGAACTTTGCAGCTGACTTCCTGACTCTTCAAAGCCTTTCCACGAACTACAAATCACAAGTCAGGAGTGTGATGGTATATCCCCCACTTGCCTGATGAATGCAGCTCCAACAACACTCAAGAGGTGACACCATCCAGGACAAAGCATCCATAAACATCCACTCCCTTCACCACCAATGCTCAATATCAGCAGAGCGTACCAGCTACAAGCTGTACTTCAGCAACTCACCGAACATCCTTCGACAACACCGCCCAATTCTTCACCTTTGAATACCTAGGAGAGCAGGTACATTTACAAGTTCACCACCAAGTCACACACCATCCTGACTCGGAACTATATTGTTGCTCCTTCACTGTCAATGGGTCAAACTCTTGGAAGTCTCTTCTAACAGCATTGTGGATCTACCAACACCACTAAATGAACAGCAGTGGTTCAAGATGTCAACTCACCACCACCTTCTCAAGGGCAATTAGGAATGGGCAATAATATTGATAGGTGTAGGACAGATGTCAGAGGTAGTTTCTCTATTCAGAGAGTAGCAAGGGCATGGAACACACTACCTGCAACAGTTGTAGACTCGCCAACTTTACAGGCATTTAAATACCTTCTCAAGGGCAATTAGGAATGGGCAATAATATTGATAGGTGTAGGACAGATGTCAGAGGTAGTTTCTCTATTCAGAGAGTAGCTGGGGCATGGAACACACTGCCTGCAACAGTTGTAGACTCGCCAACTTTACAGGCATTTAAATGGTCATTGGATAAACATATGGATGAAAGTGGAAGAGTGCAGGTTAGGTGGACTTCAGATTGGTTTCACAGGGTGGTGCAACATCGTGGGCCTAAGGGCCTGTACTGTGCTGTTCCATTCCGTTCTGTTTCGTGTTGGCCTAGCTAGCAATGCCCACATCTTGCCAATGATGGTGTTTTTTTAAAAAAATTGGCTGCAGGTGTCCACTAACCTAACTGGTTCTAATATTTTGGTATTAAGGCCAGATAATTCCTTTGGTATCGCTGTGAAACACATTTACTCAAGCAGCTCATGCAAACAAGTATGAGGAAAATCTTTACAGTGAAAGCCATCTGTTGCATGAAGATTGTTCAAAAATAAATGCAAACCAGAGACAGGGTGCGCTTGAAAAGCACAGTAACACCTCCTAGATTTTAAATAAAGCAAAAACTTCTCATTCCATGCAATAATTGGCTATTTATACTCCAGGCCTGAAATCACTCAAACTGTTATCAGTTTTTAATTAAATGCAGAACTATTTAAACGTTCCAAAAAGACAACTAATTGAAATTAATGCTTTTCACTGATATTGTCACTTCATTAATCGTAGCTTGCAATTTCTACAGCCACAACATAGCTTGATCTGATGCTTGTACTGAAACATTTCTTTGGAGTAGTTGAATACCCATATCAAAGTGATGATAGCTTGTAGCTTATTTAAACTAAACCAGAGGTAAATTACTACATATTGAAAATATTTAATCATTTTGCCTGATAGGAGCATCTCAGTGTTATCAACAAATATAAAATAGACATTCATAAAGGGATGAATGATGTAGTTTTATACTGAGGCTTTTGAAGAATATAAGAACTAGGAGCAGGAGTTGGCCATCTGGCCCACCAAGCCTGCTCTGCCATTCACTAAGATCATGACTGACCTGAGCTCTCACTATGACCCTCAATTCCTTTACTGTTCAAAGAATTGTCTATCTTTGCTTTAAAAACATTTACTAAGGAAACCTCAGCTACGTCACTGAGCAGGGAATTCCACAGATTCACAATGCTCTGGGTGAAGAAATTCCTTCTTAATTCAGTCGTAAATCTGCTCCTCCTAATTTTTAGGCTATGCCCTCTTGTCCTAGTTTCATCCTCTCTAACTTTATCTTATCTATTCCCTTCATAATTTTATATGTTTCGATTTCTAAATTTCAGTGAGTACAATCCCAGTCTACTCAGTCTTTCCTCAACCCCCTAAACTCTGGAGTCAACCAATGAGCCTCCTCTGCCCCCTCTCCAGTGCCAGTACATCCTTTCTGAAGTAAGGAGAACAAATCTGCATGCAGTACTCCAGGTGTGGCCCCACCAGCACCCTATACAGCTGCAACATAACCTCCCTGCTTTTAAACTCAATCCCTTTAGTATTGAAGGATAAAATTCCGTTTGCCTTCTTAATTACCTGTTTTACCCACAGACCAACCTTTTGTGGTTCATGCATAAAGACACTCAGGTCCCTCTGCGCAGCAGCATGGTGTAATTCTTATACATTCAAATAATAGTCCTTTTTTCTGTTATTCCCACCAAAATGGATGACTTCACATGTATTAACATTGTACTCCATCTGCCAGACTTTTGCCCACTCACATAAACTATCTATGTGACTTTGCAAAGTTTCACAATGCTCTGCACACTTTGCTCTGCCACTCATCTTAGTGTCATCCGCAAATGTCAACACACTACACATGGTCCCCAACTCCAAATCTTCTATGTAAATTGTGATCAATTGCAGTCCCAACACTGATCCCTGAGGCACACCACTAGTCAACCAGAAAAATAGTCATTTATCCCTACTCTTTGCCTCCTGTTAATTTAACTAATCCTCTATCCATGCTAATACATTGCCTGTAACATCATATATCTTTTTTCTTATACAGCAGCCTTTTGTGTGGCACCTTGTCATAAAATTAATGATCTTTTAAAGGAAACTTTGCACTGACAGAGATTTCTATGTCAGATGCATAATTTAGCAGCTTGAAATAAACAAATGTCATTTGAAAGAAAATTATACATTCTTGCTGGGCTTGTGCTCTTCTTTAAATCTGTCATTACATATGACTTGTGTATTATGATTGCTCTTACTGCCATTTAGCCCCACATTCAGCATTCCCTGGAAAGACTCTTTAGTGAAAAGCATTAGACACACCACTTTGCTTTGTAAGAGGGGTTTCTAAGGCAGCACAAATATTACCCCTGCCACAAGATCAGCCAGAGTTCATGGAGAAAGCAACCACTGTAACCTTCTGAGTGCAGACAGTGATTGCCAATAAAATCAACTTCACCAGATGTTGCTCACATTCTGATAATATCTGTTTAAAAATGAACCTTCATAACAGGAACGTAAATAGCTCTATAGTGCAAGTCAAAAGTATTTAGAAATCAGAGCTCGTTCAGAAGAAATATCACAAAATGTGATACTCTGTGAGTGCATACCTTGTCCATCTGCTTCATTCAGAGTGTCTGCAAAAGGCTGGAATATGTGCTTTCCACTTTTCCCAATGGCAGTTAAACAAATAGGAATTTTAAAGGGATTATTTCAATCTGGAATGAATCTCCATATATGCACACTTTAGGCAACCGAATCAGGCTTTTGGGTCAGGAGGAAGGACGTGGAAAAGTTTGCATTGGGACTTGGGGTTCAGCTGTCTATGTGAACTGAGAGTAGCATTGGGTCGAAGTGGAGGTAGAGTTGGTCAGGTGTTTGCAAGTTGAATTTGGGATGGGACAGTTCCGGTTGGATGTCGAGCCGCGAGTGGTAAGTCAGGTTGGGTGCAAAAAGGGGAGATTGTATGGTTGTTGGGGAGAGTCAGGATGGGAGGGTGTTCACAGGGGTTGTCATAGAATCAGAGAGTCATAGAGATATACAGCACAGAAACAGACTCTTTGGTTCAACTAGACCATACCAACCAGATATCCTAAATTAATCGAGTCCCATTTGCCAGCATTTGGCCCGTATCCCTCTAAACCCTTCCTACTCAGATATCCATCCAGATGCCTTTTAAATGTTATAATGGTGCCAGTCTCCACCACTTCCTCTGGCAGCTCATTCTATACATGCACGACCCTCTGTGTGAAAAAGTTGCCCCACAGGTACTTTTTAAATCTTTCTCCTCTCAGCTTGAACCGCACCTTCTAGTTCTGGACTCCCCCACTACAGGGAAAAGGTCTTGCCTATTTACCCTATCTATATCATGCATGATTTTATAAAACTCTATAAAGGTCACCTCTAAGCCTCCAACATTCCAGGGAAAACAGCCCCAGCCTATTCAGCCTCCTTCTACAACATAAACTTCCATCCATGGCAACATTCTTGTAAGTCTTTTCTGAGCCCTTTCAGTTTCACAACATCCTTCCTACAGCAGGGAGACCAGAATTGCACACTAATGTGAGTAATTGGTTGGTTAGTTGTAATACTAGCCATTATTTAAGGCAGGTTTTAATTCCGCTAACATTTCCTAGCAACCTATTCAGATGAGTCAATCAGACCCCGATGAGGAATCCAATGCTTAAATGATAACTTCTTGGGTAATTACCACAAAGTCTGTGCATTGATGCTTTACATGGTCCTGATGTGCATTTTCTGTGACACATCTGGTGTGTCCTCGCAGCTACTTTCATTCTCCACACAGGCTATTTGCATTCCTAACTTTATAGTAGCAGCAAATTTAGATATATGATATTGTTACTTCATTTCAATAAATATCTCAGGCATTGACCCTTGTGGTAACCTGCTACTTACACTGTATTAGCCCAAAAATGATCTATTTATTTCCCCACATTTTTTATCTGTCTGGCCACCAATATTGAATCCAGTTGCAACTAACTGGATGCTTTTTGAAATTCCTATTGCTATTCACCCATTGTTTTCCTCTAATCCAGCCCACTAGCCTCAACATCAAAAAACCAACCGGTTTGTTACACATGACTTCCAATTCCTAAATCTGCCTTGGCTTGGTCCAATTTTATTATCATTCTCTCAGCACTCTTTCAAAACATCCTTAATAATGATTCAATATTTTCCTAACTATTGAAGGTCAGGCTAACTGACCTAAAGTTCCCCAATTCTCACTTGAACAATAAGGTTACAGTTACTACTTTAAAATCCATGGAGACTGTTCTAGGCCCAGAAATTTAGAAAAATCAATGCCAATGTGATCTTTGTCACTGGCACTTCTAAAAGCTTAGGATGAAGGCTATCAGTCTGGGGACTTGTCAGTTTTCAGTTCCATCAACCTCTTTCGTATGCTATATTTTCATTCCTAATACAGTTCCTTTAAATTAATTTTTCTCAATAGAACCTTGGTTCCCTACTTTCTGAGATTTTAAAAAATATTTTCTCTTTCGTTTAATATCTTTTCCACTTAATTGCAATTTCTCCTCTGTCTGCCTTGAAGTGGCCCACTATTTAGCATTCACTAATCTCTTTGTCTGCAGAATGTTCTGCAATATAGTTTTATGTCTCTCACTATTCATTCTCATATTCTGTTTTCTTACTCTTTAACAATTGTTAAATCCTTTGCTAATTTCTAAAATCCTTCCAGACCTTCGGCTACTCCTCTTTTTTGAAACTATTATAAGCCTCTTCCTCTAATCTAAACTTGTTAGGCATGGTTAGATACACTTCCTAATGGTTTCTATTTTTTTAGTGCAATCTATATTCATTGTGAACTATGGATTAATTCTTTAAACTTCTACCATTGTTTTTTTACCAAGATATTTTTAGACTAGCTCACTGACCTATGTTGGGCAACTTGTTAAAGCTACATTTTGTTCAAATCTGAATCTGGTTTAGGGCAACTAAATCATCCTTCAAACTTAACATCAAATTCAACCTTATTATAATCACTCTCAAGTGCAAAGGTTTCATGCTTCTCCTACTTTTTCCAATTTTGGGCAGCATTAATAATAGAACGTAGAACATAGAAAAGTACAGAACAGAACAGACCCTTAGGCCCATGATGTTGTGCCGAGACTTAATTCTAATGTAAAATATAGTAACTTAACCAACGCACCCCTCAACTCACTGCTATCCATGTGCATGTCCAGCAGTCGCTTAAATGTCCCCAATGACTTCGCTTCCACCACCACAGCTGGTAACGCATTCCATGCATTCACAACTCTCTGCGTAAAGAACTTACCTCTGATGTCTCATTTATACCTTCCTCCTAATATCTTCAAACTATGACTTCTCGTACCAGTCCATCTTGCCCTGGGCAAAAGTCTCTGGCTATTGACTCTATCTACTCCTCTCGTTATTTTGTACATCTCAATCAGGTCTCCTCTCTTCCTCCTTCTCTCCAGAGAGAAAAGTCCGAGCTTATTTAACCTTTCTTCATAAGGCAAGCCATCCAGTTCAGGCAGCATCCTGGTAAACCTTCTTTGCACCCTCTCC
>NC_057719.1:21970411-21980559 GCF_004010195.1 Chiloscyllium plagiosum
TATGAGTAAAATGCCTTTGGGTTCTCCCTAATCCTTCTTGCCAAGCCTTTTTCATGCCCCCTCCTGGCTCTCCTCAATCCATTTCTGAGCTCCTTTCTAGCAAGTCTATAATCCTCCAAAGCTGTGCTAGATCCTTGCTTCCTCCACCTTACGTAAGCTGCCTTCTTCCTTTTGACGAGAAGTTCCTCTGTTCTCGTCATCCAAGGTTCCTTAATCTTACCCCTTCTTACCTGTCTCAGAGGAACAAATTTGTGCATCACTCGCAACAAACGCTCCTTAAATAGTCTCCACTAATATGAAGCAATGTACTGGCACTTTGTTTACCTGAGGAAGTGTCATTCATAGAGTCATAGAGATGCACAGCATGGAAACAGACCCTTCCGACCACATTGTCGATGCTGACCAGAAATCCAAACCCAATCTAATCCCACCTGCCAGCACCCGGCCCATATCCCTCCAAACCTTTCCTATTCATATATTCATCCAGATGCCTTTCAAATGTTGCAATTGTACTAGCCTCCATCATTTCCTCTGGCAGCTCATTCCATACCCACACCACCCTCTGCGTGAAAAAGTTACCCCTTAGGTCTCTTTTATATCTTTCCCCTCCCACCCTAAGCCTATACAGTCTAGTTCTGGACTCCCCGACCCCAGGGAAAATACTTCATCTATTTATCCTATCCATGCCCCTCATGAATTTGTGAACCTCTATAAGGTCACCCCTCAGCCTCCAACTCTCCAGGGAAACCTCTATAAGGTCACCCCTCAGCCTCCAACTCTCCAGGGAAAACAGCCCCAGCCTGTTCAGCCTCTCCCCATTAGCTCAAATCCTCCAATCCTGGCAACATCCTTGTAAATCTTTTCTGAACCATTTCAAGTTTCACATCTTTCCAATAGGAAGGAGACCAGATTTGGACGCAATATTCCAACAAGTGGCCTAACCAATGCCCTGTACAGCTGCAACATGCATCAATGGTTACAATATTTCAAAGAAGAATCAGAATGGACCTGAAATGTTAACTTTGTTTCTCTGCCTACAGACCTGCCAAGCTCCAGCACTTCCTGCTTTTATTACAGATCTCCAGCATCTTTGCTTTTATTTACAACATCTATTTTGCTTGTTTTAGTTGTTGCAGATATAAAACAGAACTTGAATATTTTAAGGACTTTAAGTGGCAAATTAGGAATTTGCAGCCATGGATTATTTATACAGTACAATTTCAAAACTGATTGCTCTTTGCTAGAGGCCAGCTCAACGTAAAAGAGGCAAACCGCATTTAACGTCTTTGATTTTGGTGTCCTCTGGGCTTCTTTTTCCCTTTTCATGTTTGTTTATCTCAAAAATTCTTTTTCTGGCTGCATGAATGAACAAACAAGACAAGAATGTTTCTTTTCTTGACTGACTGACAGAACATCATTGAAAGGTCCTATTGAACAACTTTAGAGGATTGGTATGTGTTAATTACAATCTTAGATTATTATCTTTGGGTGAGGTATAAGAGGGCAGCACATTGCATGAAGATGAATAAGTTTCCCCCAAAGTTTTCTAACTGTATATTTTTACGCAGTGCTTGGATCACTCAGCCCACATGAGTTACATCCTTTGTTTGACAAGGGATATCCATTATCACCTATCATTATCTGATGATAGATTTAACTTGACACCTTGCTTATAACTAGCAAATAGACAAATGTCAAATCTCATGGGACCAATTATATCGGTTTTGTGCCACTGGAATTGGATCGCACCCCGTTGATTTTGCTGTAATTTGTGAAAATGTCTTATTTAAATATCCAATAACGATGCTTTAATACAAATCCCAAGTCAAACAGAAGCAATGAGAACTGAGTGCATTGAAATTACTGGGTAGCGTTTGCAAAGAGAGCTGATACTGTAGATTGCAGCAGCACCATTAATAAGGAGGTATGTCATGCATAACAAGAGGGGGTAATCCAAAATAGTAAGAAAAATGGGCCAGTCAGTACTCAAACCTGTTTTGTCCTTCAATAAAATCATGATTGATTTGCTACTTCATCACCACTTTCTCGCACTATCCTGTATCCCTTAATCTACTCCATCTTCAAATGCCAATAAATCTTGCTCTTGAACATACTGAACAAATGACTATCCACAGCTTTTGCAGGTAGAGAAATTTAAAGGTTTGCCATTAATGCTTTGAAGACATATCTCCTCATTTAAGGGCAGATCTTGGCTGAAAACTAATGCCCTCCATTGTTGCAGGGTTGGTGAGTTTGGGATGGGTAAGTATTCAAGTTGGATGGTGGTGGATGAGACCACACTAACTTCCTGTCCCAAATAAATGGTTAATGGCAGTTGACCTGCTCTACTTGCAACTGAGACCCATTTATGGGCATTCACTGAGTAATGGGTAGGGATTCAGCATTTGAGAAGTCCAAAAATCAAAGTTTGCTGGGGTTGTTTGCAGCTGTGGGAGGCAGGTGGTCTCTTCACTGTCAGACATTTGTTGAGGGATTGAGGGTTTCCAACAATAGGACATATAAGGGTTGGATACAATGGCGCCCACTGAGGATCATGTCCTTGTTTTTGTGGCTGAAGAAACTGCTCACCCAATTGCCCATCGCCACTTTATCATAGCAAAGGTCTCTCGGCAATCCAGGTTGCATTACCGTCTCAGTACCATTGCCTAGCCCAGCTGACAGCCTCTGTTTTAGCCTGGGCTTTCACAGAGCAGGATTTCTGTCCTGCTGACATCCATGATCCCAGGGAAGACCTATTGCGTATGCGCCTGACTGGCATTTCATTTAGGGACCTTCTCAAAAGTAGGCAGCATGAGACAGTCAACATCTTTCCAGCCATGGGTAATATCCCCCATCATTTATGTTACATTCTGCCACTTAAACTGCAGATGTGACCACTAGATCATGCTCCATCAGCTATGGAATCATTCCCTGAGCATTGACCCTCTCAAGCCCTTACGATTTTATCTATTTTAATTAATCAACTCTCAGTTTTCAAAGCTCTAAGGTCTATAGATCCAGTCTACTCTCTCATTCTTCGTAGGATAATCCCCTCAACCGAGAAATCATTTTAGTGACTTTCTGTTGCACTCCAGGTTAGGCACATGCATCTTTAGTTAAGAAGACCAATATTGCACATAATCCTACAACTGTGGTCTCTCCAGATTTCTATATAATGATTGTTAAGTTTCTTAAATCATATTCCCAACCTCTTTGTAACAAAGATTACTTTGTATTTGTTTTCTAGTTGCATGCTGTATCTGAATGTTAAATTCTTGTAATTGGGGATTCCCACGTGCCTTTGCATAACAATGCATAACTGACCTCTCATTATTTAAATCCTATTTTGCTTTCTATTTATCTTTTTAAAGATAAATTCATACATTTCCCCAAGATATGCCATCTGCTTCATTCTTGATCCTCTACTCCTTGGAAACTCTTTTTGATTTGATTTATTTATTGTACCAAGTAACAGTGGAAAGTATTATTTTTCATGTTAACCAGACAAATTGTACCTTACATAAGTACACAAGGATAACAGAACAGAATGCAGAATATAGTGTTATAGCTACAGTGATGGTGTAGGGAAAGATCAACTCTAACATATGAGAGGTCCAGGTACATGAATGGGATAGGTATGGAGGCATACTGATCAAAATCAGGTAAATGGGTCTAGATTAATTGTGAAAACTGGGTGGCATGGACAAGTTGGGATGAAGGGCTTCTTTCCATGCTATAAACCTTTATGACTCGATGACTATAGGTCCGTTCAAATTCATCCTTCCCACAGCTTACTTTCTCGTAAAACTTTGTATCATCAGGCAGTTTGGAAATACTACATTTGATTTTATTATCCAAGTCATTAAAACAAATTATTAACTTATAAACAACTAAGGACTAAGCATTGGGGCTTCCATAGTTGTTTCTGAATTAATTGTGCTGGCATCATATTCATTTTCTGCCAACATTTAAATGAGTAACACCAGCTAAACCGGGCATGGTTAACTGAAATAGTAGTCCTGACGATGAAAACTTTGAAAGGTATGTCTTGAAGAGTTTACGTGATGAGACTGTGATAATTTTATTTTGCCACTTGTTCCATTTTGAGATTGTTCTTGGGAAGAGGAATTATTGATGTACTGTTTTGAAACAAAACTTTCTTTATACTTTATTTAGATGGTTACCCGTCAAGTTTTGTCATTGCCGTAAGGCACCAGCTACTTGTTTCTGTCTTTATACTGGTTCATTCATCTTGTTTTAGAACATGGTTAGTCATTTTTTACTTCTCCTTTGCTGTATTGATCCCCATTCCAAATCTTTAATCAAGGATGAGGCCCTGATGTATTTCCCGCAAAGAATCTGCAACAAATCTTTGAATCACTTCAATCTTATTTATATCTCTCAACACATAAGGATTCCATGCACAACTTGCACGCTCCAGGTTTGGATGGACAATTATTTGATAAGCGATAGCCCTGAATATTTTTGTTACAAACCAGTGATTCCTCCTCAAACATCCATGAATTTAGTTCACTTTGGATATTATCTGCTGATTATGGAATGCTCTATGAAGATTTTTTTTGACAAAACTTCAAGAATGCTTATGTATCTATGTGTTGGGGGAATTTGATTAGTACACTTAAAGTTATCCGTTGGTGGATCCTACAGGCTGGTTATGAACTTGACCTAGAATTTTTGAAGTTTGTTGTAGCCTTCTGGACCAAAAATGAATTGGTTATTTTGCTGCTCCGTTTTTTTTTAAGCCAAAGAGACATTGAACTTAAAAGCAGAGATAAGCCAATCAGCACATCAAGCCTGCTCTACCATTCAATAAAGTTATGGATGATCCAGTACATTACTGACTTACTTTTTCCTTCTTGTAAACTCCTAAAACCCTCAACTCCTCTGTCCATCAAAAATCTACCTAACTCAGCCTTCAATAAATCCATGATCCTAACTCCATTGTTTTTGAGAGAAGGCAATTGTACAGAGTAACAACTCTGTGAGGAAGAAAATGAAAATCTCCAGTTGGAAGATCAGTAACTCAGGGGTCATAAGTTCAAGACTGTCAACAAGCCAACCAGGAGTGAAATGAGAAGGAACCTCTTTACTCAGAGAGTTGATGGATTTGGAATGCACTGTCTGGAAGGAGGTGGATTCCAAATGAGATCAAAAGAAAGCTAGACATATATTTGAGATTTAGTGAACTACAGATAGAGGACTGGAGAGTGAGATGAGCTGATTAGTTCTATCAGGAGCCAATACAATTAAGATGGGTTGAGTGGCCTCCTTCTGAATTGTAAATTCTATGATTCTATGATTTCCATTTAAAAATGAAACTCTTTATTCTTAAATTGTATCCTTTAGTTCGGGTCTTTTTGACAAAGGGAAACATCCTTTGAGAAGTCACGCTGTCATGTCCGCTCGGGATACAGGCAGCCCATGGGTTGTGACAGGGTTCCATTCTGGAGTCTGTTCACAAATCGATTTGTGCGCAACTCAGAGCACAATACAGGACAAGAGAAAATAGGTGCTCATATGTACAGGGAATGCTCATATGTTGCGTCTTTAAAAGTACAAACATGAACAGGCTTGTATTCATAAGTACAAGCATTCATAGGTCAGACCTCCGTTAGTCTGGGACCCCCTATATTTTGATACGATCACTTCTCATTTTTGTAAACTCCATTGACTAAAGGTTCAACCTGTTCACCATCTCTTCATGAGGTAAGCCCTTCATCCCAGGAATGAGTCATATAAACCATTTGAGAGTTGCTTCCAATGCGATTGTATCATTTCTTTCAAAAATGGAAACTAGCTTTGTACACATTACTCCAGATGTGTCTCAATTGTGCAACTGTGAGAAAGTACATTACCCCATTCCAACCCCCAAATTTGATTAACAAACTACTACATGCTTCTAATGGAATGCTTTTGAAAATCTCTGTACACGATATTCATTGGCTTTTAGTTTTCTATCCTGCTCGGAACAACTGCAAAAGAAAATCAATGGATTTGTCAAACACCATTTCCCTTTCCAACTGTAGTCCAATTATCCAAAGGCCCTGTTAAAAGATTCCATACCACTAAAGTCAGGCTTACTGGTCTATAGTTCTTTACTTTCTTTTCCCTGTGTTTCTTACACAGCAAAATTAGATTTGCAATCTTTCAGTCCATCGAAGTTGCTGTAGAATCTAGAGATTAGTGGATGGTTTAAAACAAGGCACCACAAACTCTGTAGTTTGCTTTCTTTTTCAAACTCTTGAATACAGGTCATCAGATCTGAAGGATTTGCAATAAAAGCAGCGAGTGCTGGATATGCTCAGCACGTTTAGCTATGCATTTGGAGGAAGAAAATACATTAATGTTTCAGAACTAAATAATTTTTTGATGTTTATGGTCATTAATGTCTACAGGACTATTTCCTTACAAATACTTTAAGTTCCACATTCTTGCTAGATACTTGACTGTCGACAATTTCTAGAATGTATCTTAACTACCATGCAGTCAGCCACAGTATTCATTTAAGACTTCAAACATTTCCTCCTGTTTCCAAGGACCTGAGTTTTTAAAAAAATCTTTCCCTTTTTGATTAGCCGTGGGAGATTTTCCAATTTAGTTTATTATTTTTGCTAGTTAATACTTATATTCTCTTTTATTTTTATTTTATGAATCTCTTTTTGTCAAGCACTCTATTTTTTGGTTATATTTTAAAACTGCATAAGCTCCTTCCTTACTTTTAACTTCTTCTTTTGCTCGTGTTGGGACACCTTTCCAGTAAGGTTTTCAGCTGGAATACTATGAATAGTTTTGGGCCACTTACCTAAGGAAAGATACATTTGCATTGGAGACAGCCCAGAGAAGATTCATTAGTGTATATGCCCCTTGCTTTATATGGAGGAGATTGAGTAGTTTGGTTTGGTGCTCACTGGAACTTAGAAGAGGAGATTTTGTTGAAACATAAGAATCTTAGGGGACCTAGAGGTTGAGAGTTTCTTCCTTTTGTGGGACAGTCCAGGACCAGAGGGCATAATCTCAGAATAAGTGGTTGCCCTTTCAAAACAGAGATGACAATTTCTTCTCTCAGGGAGACTACTTTGTGGAATCCTTTGCTGCAGAAGACTGTAGAAATTGGGTCATTAAATATATTCAAGGCTGAGATAGACAGATTTTTAAACAGTAAGGCAATCCAGGATGTTGAAGAAAGGCAGGAAAGTGGAGTTAAGGATTTTTGGATCAACCATGATGTCATTGAAGGATGGAGCAGATTCGATGAGATTCACAGCTTGCTTCTGCTTCCTTGTATTTTTTATTTTATTAAACAAATTACAAAAACAGTTTACAACAAACAGTTACATTTACAGCTGCATACAAGAGACAGCAATTTTACAAGGGAGAGGAGCAGCAAAGCCAGGCCCCAAACCCTACCATTCAAACAGTTTACAGGGACATGAGGACAAACCTCAAATCCCAGTTTCACATAAAGATATAAAGAGACACCAGCAATGACAGTTGTACATTACACAGTACTGTTACATACAAAAGTGCAGACAATACAGACCCAGCAAGCCCCCATCCCTTGCTTCCTTGTATTTTGATCTTTGATCATTACTCAAGGAATTTGTTGAAAAATTGTGAATTAATTATTTAGATTGATCATTGCATTAATTGTGCATTGCTAATTTTGAACTTAAGTCATGCTGAGAAATTGGTAATATTAGTTCATCCATCCGATTTACTAAGAACCATGCATCACAGAAGGATAGAAGGATTTCATGTCCCTATTTGGGACATGTCCCTATTTGCTCTTTGAAAGAGAGTTCCAAATCGCTGCTCTTTCCCAATAGCTTTGTAAATGTCTCCTTTTCTCGTTTGCTAGTCAGCTGTATCCATACCCTTCCCAAAAAGATCCATTCTACATAAGATCGTACAGCAATGAAAATCATTCTCATTTCTCTGCTAGTTTCTTTTTACTAATTCTTATGATTAGAAAATTGCGGGTTATACATAATGCACAGTTGAATTGGCATCAACCTATTTGTACGATTCCCCAAATTTCAGTCGACATTGGGTAAATTGATGTCAACTTGCTGCACCACTAGGCTTGTGTACAATGTTGTGCCTAATTTCATGAATGCTTTTCACTGGAAGACTTGCCACAGATAACTAAAGAGAGAACAAATGTTATTGAACACAGCACAGGAAACAACATGCAGGATCAATTAAATTACCATCCCTACCTCCCTGGATGAATCTCTGCAGTAGGAAGGCAATTGAGTAGATGACACAAAAACAAATAGTTTTCATGCTTTGTGGAAGAGGGTGGTGGTTTCACTTATTCCCAGATGGCACAGCAGTACAGCAAAATGTTTTATAATCTGAATGGAGGAAATTGTGATTAGTGACCTTAAGAGAATTGTGGGGAAACTGTACTTGGACTTTGAGAATGGGTTGGCAGGCAAGAAGGCTGACAAATGGGTGGGGGGAAGGAATAAAATCAGATTGCTAACCCAAAATCATCCTGCCACCAAGTAATGTTGGTAGTGGGGGAAAGGTGTCATCCAACATTCCAGCCTCACCCAGACCCTCGTTGAGGGATTTAAGTGACCTGGTAAAGAGCATTCTGAATTTGCTGGGTAAACCCTCTCAGCCTTCCAACAGGCACTGTTTGTCCACAGAAGTGTTTCCCAGCAGCAACAATAAAACATCTGCTTTACTGAGTCTCCACAATGTCTCTCCTAGCCCACATTGGAATGACTTAGCAGTCTTAGCTTGGTGTAGTGGTCTTCCACTGTGATGGTCTCCCGGTGTAGGGGAGTATCAGTGTGGCAGTCTCTCAGTGTGGCAGTCTCTCAGTGTGGCAGCCTCTCAGTGTGGCCGTCTCTCAGTGTGGTGGTCTCTCAGTGTGAGGGTCTCTCAAAGTGAGGGTCTCTCAGTGTGGCGGTCTCTCAGTGTGACGGTCTCTCAGTGTGATGGTCTCTCTGTGTGACTGTCTCTCAGTGTGGCGGTCTCAGTGTGGCGGTCTCTCAATGTGATGGTCTCTCAGTGTGATTGTCTCTCAGTGTAATGGTCTCTCAGTGTGATGGTCTCTCAGTGTGACTGTCTCTCAGTGTGGCGGCCTCTCAGTGTGACGGTCTCTCAGTGTGACGGTCTCTCAGTGTGACAGTGTCTCAGTGTGGCGGTCTCTCAGTGTGGCGGTCTCTCAGTGTGACGGTCTCTCAGTGTGGCGGTCTCTCAGTGTGATGGTGTCTCAGTGTGAGGGAGTCTCTTGATGATGGTCAATCAGTGTGATGGTGTCTCTGTGTGGCGGCCTCTCAGTGTTAAGGAATCTCAGTGTGGTGGTCTATCAGTGTGATGGTCTCTCAGTGTGACGCTCTCTCAGTGTGATAGTCTCTCAGTGTGATGGTCTCTCTGTGTGCCAGTCTCTCAGTGTGGCTATCTCTGTGTGACGGTCTCTCTTTGTGACAGTTTTCCAGTGTGGTGGTCTCTCAGTGTGAGAGGTCTCAGTGTAGTGGTCTCACAGTGTGATAGTCTCTCAATGTGACAATTTCCCAATGTGGTGGTCTCTCAGTGTAGCATTCTTTTGGTGTGGTGGTCCCCAGTGTGGTGGTCTCTCAGTGTGGCGGAGTCTCAGTGTGATAGTCTCTCAGTGTGGTGGTCTCTCAGTGTGGTGGAGTCTCACTGTGATGGTCTCTCAATGTGACGGTCTCTCAGTGTGACCGTCTCACAGTGTGACCGTCTCATAATGTGATAGTCTCTCAGTGTGATAGTCTCTCAGTGTGATGGTCTCTCAGTGTGAAGGTCTCTCAGTGTGACCGTCTCACAGTGTGACCGTCTCATAGTGTGATGGTCTCTCAGTGTGATGGTCTCTCAATGTGACCGTCTCTCAGTGTGACGGTTTCTCAGTGTGGTGGTCTCTCAGTGTGACGGTTTCTCAGTGTGGTGGTCTCTCAGTTTGGTGGTGTCTCAGTATGACGGTCTCTCAGTGTGACAGTCCCTCAATGTGACCGTCTCTCAGTGTGACTGTCTCTCAGTGTGGCGGAGTCTCAGTGTGATGGAGTCTCAGTGTGTGATCTCTCAGTGTGACAGTTTCCCAGTGTGGTGGTCTCTCATTGTGGGGAAGTCTCAGTGTGGTGGTCTCTCAGTGT
>NC_057719.1:21981243-21983887 GCF_004010195.1 Chiloscyllium plagiosum
CTCTCAGTGTGACGGTCTCTCAGTGTGACGGTCTCTCAGTGTGACGGTCTCTCAGTGTGACGGTCTCTCAGTGTGACGGTCTCTCAGTGTGACGGTCTCTCAGTGTGACGGTCTCTCAGTGTGACGGTCTCTCAGTGTGACGGTCTCTCAGTGTGACGGTCTCTCAGTGTGACGGTCTCTCAGTGTGACGGTCTCTCAGTGTGGCCGTCTCTCAGTGTGACGGTCTCTCAGTGTGACAGTGTCTCAGTGTGGCGGTCTCTCAGTGTGGCGGTCTCTCAGTGTGACGGTCTCTCAGTGTGGCGGTCTCTCAGTGTGGCGGTCTCTCAGTGTGGCGATCTCTCAGTGTGATGGTGTCTCAGTGTGATGGTCTCTCAGTGTGGCGGTCTCTCAGTGTGGCGGTCTCTCAGTGTTACGGAGTCTCAGTGTGGTGGTCTCTCAGTGAGGCGGTCTCTCAGTGTGATGGTCTCTCAGTGTGATGGTCTCTCTGTGTGGCGGCCTCTCAGTGTGAAGGAATCTCAGTGTGGTGGTCTATCAGTGTGATGGTCTCTCAGTGTGACACTCTCTCAGTGTGATAGTCTCTCAGTGTGATGGTCTCTCTGTGTGCCAGTCTCTCAGTGTGGCCATCTCTGTGTGACGGTCTCTCTTTGTGACAGTTTCCCACTGTGGTGGTCTCTCAGTGTGAGAGGTCTTAGTGTGGTGGTCTCACAGTGTGATAGTCTCTGAATGTGACAATTTCCCAATGTGGTGGTCTCTCAGTGTAGCATTGTTTTGGTGTGGTGGACCCCAGTGTGGTGGTCTCTCTGTGTGGTGGAGTCTCACTGTGATGGTCTCTCAATGTGACGGTCTCTCAGTGTGACCGTCACACAGTGTGACCGTCTCTCAGTGTGATGGTCTATCAGTGTGATTGTCTGTCAGTGTGACGATCTCCAAGCGTAACTCTCTCTCAGTGTGATGGTCTCTCAGTGTGACAGTCTCTCAGTGTGATGGTCTCTCAGTGTGACGGTCTCTCAACGTGACGGTCTCTCAGTGTGACGGTGTCTCAGTGTGGTGGTCTCTAAGTGTGACAGTTCCCAGTGTGGTGGTCTCTCAGTGTGGTGCTCTCTCAGTGTGACAGTTCCCAGTGTGGTGCTCTCTCAGTGTGGTGGTGTCTCAGTATGACTATCTCGCAGTGTGACAGTCTCTCAGTGTGACAGTCTCTCAGTGTGACAGTTTCTCAGTATGACGGTCACTCAGTATGACGGTCTCTCAGTGTGATGGTCCTTCAGTGTGATGGTGTCTCAGTGTGACCGTCTCTCAGTGTGACTAACTCTCAGTGTGGTGGTCTCTCAGTGTGGGGCAGTCTCAGTGTGGCGGTCTCTCTTGATGATGGTCACTCAGTGTGACGGTCTCTCTGTTTGGCGGCTGCTCAGTGTGACGGAGCCTCACTGTGGTGTTCTCTCAGTGTGATGGTCGCTCAGTGTGATGGTCTCTCAGTGTGATGCTCTCTCAGTGCGATTGTCTCTCAGTGTGACGGTCTCTCTGTGTGACGGTCTCTGTGTGATGGTCTTTCTGTGTGACAGTTTCGCAGTGTGATGGTCTCTCAGTGTGAGAAGTCTCAGTGTGGCGGTCTCTCTGTGTGACGGTGTCTCAGTGTGGTGGTCAATCAGTGTGGCAGTCTCGCAGTGTGTCAGTGTCTCAGTGTGGCAGAGTCTCTTCGTGATGGTCACTCAGTGTGACGTTCTCTCTGTGTGACTGTCTCTCAGTGTGATGGTCCTTCAGTGTGACCGTCTCTCAGTGTGACGGTCTCTCAGTGTGATGGTCTCTCAGTGTGACCGTCTCTCAGTGTGACTGTCTCTCAGTGTGATGGTCCTTCAGTGTGACCATCTCTCAGTGTGACGGTCTCTCAGTGTGATGGTCTCTCAGTGTGACCGTCTCTCAGTGTGACTGCCTCTCAGTGTGATGGTCTCTCAGTGTGACAGTCTCTCAGTGTGACGGTCTCTCAGTGTGGCAGTCTCTCAGTGTGACGGTCTCTCAGTGTGACGGTCTCTCAGTGTGGCGGTCTCTCAGTGTGACGGTGTCTCAGTGTGACGGTCTCTCAGCGCGATGGTCTCTCAGTGTGACGGTCTCTCAGTGTGACTGTCTCTCAGTGTGACCGTCTCTCAGTGTGATGGTCTCTCAGTGTGACTGTCTCTCAGTGTGGCGGTCTCTCAGTGTGACGGTGTCTCAGTGTGGTGGAGTCTCTTGCTGATGGTCAATCAGTGTGATGGTCACTCAGTGTGATAGTCTCTCAGTGTGATAGTCTCTCAGTGGGATAGTCTCTCTGTGTGCCAGTCTCCCAGTGTGGCGGTCTCTGTGTGACGGTCTCTCTTTGTGACAATTTCCCAGGGTGGTGGTCTCTCAGTGTGAGAAGTCTCAGTGTGGTGGTCTCTCAGTGTGACGGTCTCTCAGTGTGGTGTAGTCTCAGCGCGATGGTCTCTCAGTGTGACCGTCTCTCAGTGTGACTGTCTCTCAGTGTGGCGGTCTCTCAGTGTGGCGGCATCTCAGTGTGAAGGAATCTCAATGTGGTGGTCTTTCAGTGTGATGGTCACTCAGTATGATGGTCTCTCATTGTGCCAGTCTCCCAGTGTGGCGGTCACTGTGTGACGGTCTCTCTTTGTGACAATTT
>NC_057719.1:21985384-21991412 GCF_004010195.1 Chiloscyllium plagiosum
TGGTCTCTCAGTGTGATGCTCTCTCAGTGTGATGGTCTCTCGGTGTGACAGTCTCTCAGTGTGGTGGTCTCTCTGTGTGATGGTCTCTTTGTGTGACGGTTTCCCAGTGTGGTGGTCTCTCAGTGTGAGAAGTCTCAGTATGGTGGTATCTCTTTTGGTATGGTGGTCTCTCAATGTGATGGTCTCTCAGTGTGGCGATCTCTCAAAATGGTGGTCTCTCAGTGTGGCGATCTCTCGGTGTGATGGAGTGATGGTGTGGTGGTCTCTCAGTGTGACGGTGTCTCAGTGTGGTGGAATCTCTTGGTGATGGTCACTCAGTGTGACAGTCTCTCAAAGTGGAGGTCTCTCTGTGTGGTGGCCTCTCAGTGTGATGGTCTCTCAGTGTGATGCTCTCTCAGTGTGATGGTCTCTCGGTGTGACAGTCTCTCAGTGTGGTGGTCTCTCTGTGTGATGGTCTCTTTGTGTGACGGTTTCCCAGTGTGGTGGTCTCTCAGTGTGAGAAGTCTCAGTGTGGTGGTATCTCTTTTGGTATGGTGGTCTCTCAATGTGATGGTCTCTCAGTGTGGCGATCTCTCAAAATGGTGGTCTCTCAGTGTGGCGATCTCTCGGTGTGATGGAGTGATGGTGTGGTGGTCTCTCAGTGTGACGGTGTCTCAGTGTGGTGGTCTCTCAGTGTGGCAGAGTATCAGTATGATGATCTCTCAGTATGATGGTCTCTCAGTGTGACCATCTCTCAGTGTGGCGGAGTCTCAGTGTGGTGGTCTCTCAGTGTAGCATTCTTTCGGTTTTTGTGTTCTCCTGGTGTGGTGGTCTCTCAGTGTGGCAGAGTCTCAGTGTGATGGTCTCTCCTCTGTGTGGTGGTCTCTCAGTGTGGTGGTCTCTCAGTGTGGCAGTCTCTCTGTGTGACGGCGTCTCAGTGTGACGGAGTCTCAATGTGACGGTCTCTCAGCGTGAGAAGTCTCAGTGTGGTGGTCTCTCAGTGTGGCGGTCTCTCAGTGTGACGGTGTCTCAGTGTGGTGGTCTCTCAGTGTGACGGTGTCTCAGTGTGGTGGAATCTCTTGGCGATGGTCACTCAGTGTGACAGTCTCTCAAAGTGGAGGTCTCTCTGTGTGGTGACCTCTCAGTGTGATGGTCTCTCAGTGTGATGCTCTCTCAGTGTGATGGTCTCTCGGTGTGACAGTCTCTCAGTGTGGTGGTCTCTCTGTGTGATGGTCTCTTTGTGTGACGGTTTCCCAGTGTGGTGGTCTCTCAGTGTGAGAAGTCTCAGTGTGGTGGTATCTCTTTTGGTATGGTGGTCTCTCAATGTGATGGTCTCTCAGTGTGGCGATCTCTCGGTGTGATGGAGTGTCAGTGTGGTGGTCTCTCATTGTGACGGTCTTTTAGTGTGATGGTCTCTCAGTTTGACAGTTTCCCAGTGTGGTGGTCTGTCAGTGTGGTGAAGTCTCAGTGTGGAGGTCTCTCAGTGTAGCGTTCTTCCGGTGTGGTAGTCTCTCAGTGTGGCGGTCTCTCAGTGTGGTTTTCTCTCAGTGTGAATGTCTCTCATTGTGATGGTCTCTCAATGTGACGGAGTCTCAGTGTGGTGGTCTTTCAGTGTGACAGTCTCTCAATGTGGCGGTAACTCAGTGTGATGGTCTCTCGGTGTGGTGGTCTCTCAGTGTGGCGGTCTTTTAGTGTGGTGGTCTATCCATGTGAGGAAATGTAGAGGTAGAGGAATGGGTCTGGATGGAATGCTCAGGAGGGTCGGTGTGGACTTGTTGGGCCAAATAGTTTGTTTCCACACTATAGGGAAGCTAATCTATGATACCATTAATTTCTATTTTAGTCTACTATATCTTGATTAACTCTCATGCCCCACTTGACTTTGAAAACCTATGGCCACTATTTGCCCACATCCTCTGAGTGCAGTGCTAGTAGTGACCATTGCTAGCAGTGGCACTGTTGAGATTGCTGAGCTTCGAGCCCTCTGATTGGCCTTGGTGGCATTGGTCAGGCGGTCATCCTTAGTACTGATGACAACGTGCCAGCAGCCAGTTCAGTGCAGCTCGAGTACTGACATCCACTAAAGCAGGTTCAGCTGCCCACTTTCCACTTCTGGACCCATGGCAAAGTTTCAATCTGATGCTTTATCAGTCAGGAGTGTGAAGGAATATTCCCCTCTCACCCGGATAAGTGCAGCTCCAACAACACTCAAAAAGCTTGATACCATCCAGGACAAAGGAGCTCACTTGGTTAGCAGTACATCCATAAGTATCCACTCCCTCCACTCCTGACACTCAGAAGCAGCAGAATGTACTATCTACAAGATGCACTGTAGAAATTCTCCAAAAGATCCTCAGACAGCACCTTTCAAACCCACGACTATGACCACCTAGAAGGACAAGGCCAGCGGATATATGGGAACATTACCACCTTCAGGTTCCCCTCCAAGCCACTCACCGTCCTGATTTGGAAATATACCATTTCTTCACTGTTGCTGGGTCAAAATCTAGGAATTCCCTCCCTAATGTGGGTCAACCCACAGCAAGAGAATTGCAGCGGTTCAAGAAAGCAGCTCACCACCACCTTTTCAAGGGCAACTAGGGACGGGCAATAAATGCTGGCCAGCCAGTGATCCCACAAATGAATATTGTTTAAAAAATAACATTCATTCTACTAGAGGCAAGTAGTGGCATCTCTGGAAAGCTACTCAATCCCTGAGAAAAGGAAACGGTAAGAGCTGGGGGAGAAAAAGGAGAGAATCCTCTTTGACCGTGATAATAGCTGTTAAGAGCTGAAATTAGATTAGATTCTCTACAATATGGAAACAGGCCCTTTGGCCCAGCAAGTCCACACCGACCCTCCAAAGAGTAACCCACACAGACCCATTCCCCCAGCCTATTTTTACCCGACTAATGCACCTATCACTATGGGCAATTTCGCATGGCCAATTCACCTGACCTGCACATCTTCGGACTGTGGGAGGAAACCAGAGCAAACACGGGGAGAATGTGCAAACTCCACGCAGACAGTCGCCCAAGATGGGAATCGAACCCAGGTCCCGGGTGCTGCGAGGCATCAGTACTAACCACTGAGCCACTGTGCCACCCCAAACACATTTCAGCATGAAGGCAAGCAAACACAGAGAATACTGGAGAAACTCAGCATGCCTGTCTCCATCTGTGGAGATAAATAACAGAGTTAACATTTCAAGTCAAGTATGAACTTCCCTCTGAATGAAGAAAGGTTTGGAAATTTTGTTTTACTTTTGACAGAGGTGGTGGTGGGTGGGGGAGGGATGAAGAGAACAGATGGTGCAAAGGCCAAGTGCAAATGACGAATGTTTTTTTTCGTGGTGGTGAAAGAGAAAAAGAGATGGTCTGTTAGGAGCAAATATGCAAACAAGACAAGGCTAGAGTGGAGAATGGAAGCAATATGCAGAACAGACATCATGTGGTCAGATTCTGAAGTTGTGTGGTTCAATATTGAGTCCTAGAGGCTGTAAAGTGCTTAAGTGGAAAATTAAGTGTTGTTCTTTGAGCTTGTGTTGTCCTCACTGGAACATTATAGTACGTCCAGGACAGAAACATTCGAATGAGAGCAAGTTGTTTTATGTTAAAAATCACACAACACCAGGTTATAGTCCAATAGGTTTAATTGGAAGCTCACTAGCTTTCGGAGTGACGCTCCTTCATCAGGTGGTAGTCACCTGATGAAGGAGCGATGCTCCGAAAGCTAGTGTGCTTCCAATTAAACCTATTGGACTATAACCTGGTGTTATGTTATTTTTAACTTTGTACACCCCAGTCCAACACCGGCATCTCCAAATCAAGTTGTTTTATGTAATAGCAAGCAACTGGCAGATCAAGTTCATTCTGATGGACAGAGCGAAGTCTCAAAGCAGTCATCCAGGTCACCCAGGATCACAAGGAGGATATTGGAAACATGGAAACATACCCCGTTATCAACCATCCAGTCCACAGCACAAAAAGGTGTGGATTCAAGATCAAATTTGCAGCACTAAGACGGACAAAAAATTTGATCAGTTAGGTTATGAAACAATGTCAGTTGAGTGGAATGAAGATATTGGTCTGTTACAAAAGCATAGAAACAGAGAAAGTAGGTGCAGGAATATGCCATTTGGCCTTCCAATCCTGCACCACAATTTAATATGATCATGGTTGGTCATTTAATTTCAGTATCCCACTCCTGCTTTCTCTCCATATCCCTTGATCCCTTTAGCCGCAAGGTCTCATTGAATGTATCTAATGAACTGGCCCCAACAGTTCTCTGCAGGAGTGAATTTCACAGGTTTCACAACTCTCTGAGTGACGAGATTCTTCCTCATCTCAGTCCTGAATAGCTTACCCTTTACTCTTAGACTGTGACTCCAAGTTCTGGACTTTCCCAACATCAGGAACATTCTTCCTTCTACTAACCTGTCCAGTCCCATCAGAGTTTTATATGTTTCTATGAGGTGTTTCCTCATACTTCTAAATTCCAGTGAGCAGGACACATTCGATCCAGTCTTTCTTCATATGTCAGTCCTGCCATCCCAGGCAGGTGAACCTTTGCTGGACTCCTTCAATAACAAGAACATTCTGCCTTAGACTAGGAGACCAAAACTGCACACAATATTCAAGGTGAGGCCTCAGCAAAGCCCTGTATAACTGTGAGCAAATTGAACATGAAACAAGTTCAAGCAAGCTGAATGGTTTAATCATGTATTTTTGTTTGCTGGGTTTCAAAATGCACAAAATAAACAATACAGAAAACAAAACAAATAAGAACCTAAAATTAGAGAGAAATAATTACAAATAACATCTCAACGCTAAAGTTGGATTTTCCACTCCTTTTTCAGTTGTATTTTCCATTTTTCTTCAGCCTTTCCAGCAACAGGAATGTAACAGAAAACCAATTAACTGAGTCACTTTCACAATGCTTTCACTTGTCCTTTATTCCATATGAAACAATTATATAAACAAATATGAGCATATGCTTTGTCTGTCTTATGCGTCATTACTCTTGGGAAAGCCTCTTACATTTAAGCCAAAATTTTTCCATCTCATGGTATTTATCTTCATTTAAGCTCAACGTAAACTGGTAACGCTTTGAGTCCACAAATCACATCGAGAGACTGCCTCTGAGTAACAGTCGACAGATCCACACAGACAGCTGGAAGATAAAACTTGACAAGTTAGTGCCAATGCTTGTAGGAATTCAAACCTCACCTAAATAAAGTACTTAAGGACAAGTTGTTATGTAGCACCTACAATATTCGGGAAAGGTTTCATACTACAAATGCAAAAATGATCAGCATCTGCATTTTTTAAATTCGGTCCTATTTCCTGTTCCATCACTCACCATTTCTCAAAACTATTGCAGCCTTAACTTAATTGGATGCTTTTACCTCCCCACTATTGCTTATCAGTCTAAACATTACATATAAAGGGGCTTTAACAGACGATCACTGATGTTAAACCTGTGTTCCTTGTGTCTGGGTTTTTTTTAACTGCAAAAGCCAACAGTTGTTTTAACATTTAAATAACCACTAAAGAATGTTTTATATCTGACATGCAAGTAACATTGTGAAAAAGAAAAATATCATGTTAAATATGTGATAATGGGGAACTAATATGAATTTGTTAAAAAAAATATGCAAAAGTATGAGAGTGTACATCTGCATATGTGACAGCTTCATGTGTATGTACCTCCATTTCTACCTCCCTTGCCAAAATAGGGCGACACGGTGGCTCAGTGGTTAGCACTGCTGTCTCACAGCACCAGGAACCGGGGTTTGATACCAGCCTTGGGTGACTGTCTGTGTGGGGTTTGCACATTCTCCCTGTGTCTGTGTGGGTTTCCTCTGGGTGCTCTGGTTTCCTCCCACAATCGAAAGATGTGCAGGTCAGGTGAATTGGCCATGCTAAATTGCCCGTAGTGTTAGGTGCATTAGCCAGGGGTAAATGTTGGGGAATGGGCCTGGGTGGGTTAGTCTTCGGAGGGTCGGTGTGGATGTGTTGTGCTGAAAGGGCCTGTTTCCACACTGCAG
>NC_057719.1:21991912-21995200 GCF_004010195.1 Chiloscyllium plagiosum
GAGTGTTTCTTTTACTCTCTCAACAGTATCCCCACCCAGAAGCCAGCCTGATCGAAAAGTTTCAAGTCAAAAAGTTTGGCGCTGGAAAAGCACAGCCAGTCAGGCAGCATCCGAGGAGCAGGAGAGTCGAAGTTTCAAGTATAAGCTCTTCCTCAGGAATGACATTCCTGATGAAGAGTTTATGCCCAAAATGTCGATTCTCCTGTTCCTCGGATGCTGCCTGACCTGCTGTGCTTTTCCAGCACCACACCCTTCAACTCTGATCTCCAGCATCGGCAGTCTTCATTTTCTCCTGATTGAAAAGCTTGCCTCCCTGCATCAGAAACTGCAAGTTCCAAGTTCAAAGTGACGAAAACAAAGATTACAACGGATGGATATGTATATTAAGTATTGGGACATCAGGGATAATTGAGGGGCAAGTTCTGGGAGGGAGGAGGTCTGAAAGAAATTCAGGGCAGAGATGCAGCTTGGGTAGGGAGAGGGGCAGGTGTTGGATTATGGAGGGGGCTCAGTTATTAGTTTCTTGATCACCTTGGAGAACAGCTTATTGACTTTAGACAGACCCTGACTATTGACAGAGAGGGAAAGTGATGGTGAGACAAGGTTACTGATCATTTGGGGTTGCCCAATCATGGGAAGATGTGGGTTTGTATTGCCATTGGATGGGTTGGTTACTCCAGAGGCAGGTCCAGTTGTGGGAAGTGAAGGACCTTTGTTTGGGAGGGGCTGAGCAAAGTCACCAAGATGCCTAATTTCCCAGGGTGGAGGGGTTAATTACTAGGGGACACTAGAGTTCGAGGTGCAAGCGTGGGATGTTTAAGAGAGATGTGCCCGGCAAGCCTTTCACACAAAGGGTGGTGAGTGCCTGGAATGCATTTCCAGAGGAAGCAGACACAATAGCAGCACTTTAGAATCACCTCGATGAATAAATGAATAGGAAGGGAATAGAGGGATACAGATCCTGCAAGTGAAGATAGTTTTAGTATGGAAGGACAAAATGTGGCAGTGCAAGCTTGGACGGCCAAAGGGCCTGTTCCTGTGCTGTATTGTTCTTTGTTGCTCCTCTCCTGACCGACTGGGAAGAGGCTGAATAGGTTGAAAAGGCTGGAGCATTGGAGGTTGAGGGGTGGCCTTATAGATGTTTATAAAATCATGAAGGACATGCATAGGGTAAATAGACAAGGTCTTTTCCCTGGGGAGGGGGAGTGAAGAACTACATGGCATAGGTTTAGGATGAAAGGGGAAAAAAATCAAAAGGGACCCAAAGGGTAACGTTTTCACAACTCGGATGGTGTATGTATGAATGAACTGCCAGAGAAAGTGGTGGAGACTGGTACAATCACAACATTTAAAAGGCATCTGGATGGGTGGCCTGATGAAGGGCTTATGCCCAAAATGTCGATTCTCCTGCTCCTCGGGTGCTGCCTGACCTTCTGTGCTTTTCTAGCTCCACACTCTCGACATCTGGTGCAGCATTTTGGCTCAGTGGTTAGCACTGCTGCCTCACAGCTCCAGGGACACGGGTTTGATTCCCATCTCAGATGACTGTCTGTGTGGGGTTTGCACAATCTTCCCATGTCTGCATGGGTTACCTTCGAGTACTCCACTTTACTCCCACAAATGTGCAGGTTATGTGAACTGGCCATGCTAAATTGTCCATAATATTAGGTGCATTAATCAGTGGAAAGTATAGGATTGGGGAATGGACCTGGGTGGGTTACTCTTCAGAAGGTTGATCTGGATTTGTTGGGCCAAATGGCCTGTTTCCATACAGTACAGAATCTAATCTAATCTGGATGAGTGTATGAACAGCAAGGGTTTAGAGGGATGTGGGCGAAGTGCTGGCAAATGGGACTCGATTAGTTTAGGATATCTGGTTGGCACAGACTGGAGGGTCTGTTTCCATGCTGTACATCTCTATGACTTGATGGCTCTCTGACTTACCTCTTCCACAAAGATGTCTTGTCCTTATCTCCTTTTACCTGTTGGATTTCCTACTCCCCAACTCACCTGGTTGACCAGTACTAAACCTGGAAGAAGAAAAGAAAATGCCTCCTGGCTGCAGTATTTAAACAATCAACTCTCTTCCCTGGATCAGATCAGTCACCTGATTCTGCATTAAAAAATAAAGCTGGAACTGTTCAGTATAATCTGGATCGGGTTTGAGACTTTTACATTTTTGCATTCCACTCAATCCAAACATGAACCCGAACAATTTTCGAGGTTAAAATTCCCCTCAGAACTTCAGATGTCAATTGCCTCAGATTTCAAAGTGAAATGAACAAAATACATTTAGGAAACAAGAACATATCGGTAAGAGGTCTTAAAAATAAAGCAACAAACAACAAAGACATAGTTAATGTGAAAAATTATCAGGTCAGGTTTCAGACAGTTATTTTCATATGCTCAGGATTAGAGTGGTGCTGGAAAAGCACAGCAGGTCAGGCAGCATCCGAGGAGCAGGAAAATCAACATTTCAGGCAGGAGCCCTTCATCAGGAATGCCTGCTGTGCATTTCCAGTACCACTACAATCTTGACTCTGATCTTCAGCATCTGCAGTCCTCACTTTCACCTTATTTTCACAGGCTGCTTTATTGTTAATGATACCTGTTGTAATGAAGAAAATAAATTAATCTTCAATAGTACATAGGGTAAGATTTAGACAGGTCGAGACACAGGTTTGCAGCTGGCTGGCAGTCATCGGGCATGATGTAGTGTAGAAGACCCTGCTACTGAATGATCAAAGGTCAGAAAGGAAAGTAAATGAAACATAGAAACACAGAAAATAGGGGCTTGATAGTATCTGCTTGATTTCAATGCCATAGATGCTCAAAGTCAATTTAAAAATGGGAATATTGAAAATGCACAAAAGGTAGTCAGCCTCCAAGTCAAAAAATGATACGTTAATAGCTTGTAAAGACAGTGTCTTTTTATTTTTGTGCTTTCGAAATTGTGGACTCAACTAAGAAGAGCTGTTTTAAAACCAGTGTTTTAAAGACTTGCTGCATGTTTTGAAATGCAAGTAACCTAACATTCATGGCATGCATTGTGTAAACAGCTATTCGCACAAATAGTTGAAGTGATTGTAAACAAATAGGAGCTGAGGGGTTCTGTGCACAGGGGCAACTGACTGGCAGCAAGACATTGAATTGAAAAGTGTGGTGCTGGAAAAGCTCAGCAGATCGAGCAGCATCTGAGGAGCAGGAGAATCGATATTTTGGGCATAAGCCCTTCATCAGGAATGTGGGGGAGGGGTGGGGGGGGGGTGGGGGGAGGAGGAGGCTGAG
>NC_057719.1:21995716-22041324 GCF_004010195.1 Chiloscyllium plagiosum
AATAGTGGAAGATGATGCGCTGTATCTGGAGATTGGTGGGGTGCACTGTCAGGACTGGGGAGATTCTATCCTTGTTGTGGATGGAGGGGTGGGGTTCAAGAATGGGAAGTGGAGGAGATGGGCTGGAGGGCATCAGTGACCACATAGGAGGAGAAATTGTGGTCCTTGAAATAGGAGGCCATCTGGGATGTTTTGGAGTGGAATTGCTCTTCTTGGGACCAGATACGGTGGAGGCAGAGGATTTGGGAGTGAGGGATAGTGTTTTTACAGGAGGGGTGTTGGGAGGAATTGTAGTCCAGGTAGCTATGGAAGTTAGTGGGTTTGATGTAGATGTCTGTGTTGTGTCAGTTGTCAGAAATGGAGACGGAGAGGTCCAGGAAGGGGAGAGAGGTGTCTGAGGTGGTCCAGGTGAATGTGAGGTCAGGGTGGAAGGTGTTTGTGAAGTTGATGACCTGTTCAACCTCCTCGTGGGAGCATGAGGTGGCGCTGATACAGTCATCGATGTTGGGAAGGAAAAGGTGGGGAATGGTCCCAGTGTAACTGCAGAAGATGGACTATTCCACATGTTTGAAAAAGAGGCAGGGAGAGCTGGGGCCCATGTGAGTGCCTATGGCTACCCCTTTGGTCTGAAGAAAGTTGGAGGATTTGAAGGAGAAGTTGTTGAGGGTGAGGACTAGTTCACCTAACCAAATGAGTGTGTTTATGGAAGGATACTGGTTGGGTTGGCAGGAGAGGAAAAACAGAGAGCTTGGAGGCCTTCACCATGGCAGGTGGATGTATACAGGGACTGGATGTCCATGGTGAAGATGAGGTGTTGGGTGCTGGGAAAACAAAAGTAATGGGGGAGGTGGAGGCCATGGGTGGTGTCCTGAATGTATGTGGGGAGTTCCTGGACCTGGGGGCATAGGATGATGTCAAGATATGAGGAGATAAGTTTGGGGGGCAGGAGCAGGTGGAGGAGATGGGTAAACTGGAGCAGTCAGGTTTGTGAATTTTGGGTAAGAGGTAGTACTGGGCGGTAGGGGGGGGTTTAGAGACTATGAGGGTTAGAGATTGTAGCTGGGAGATCCCCTGAGGTGATGAGGTTGTGAATGGTCTGGGAGATGATGGTTTGGTGATGGGAGGTGAGGTCATCATCTGCAGTCTAGTGACCCATTATCAATGACAAAAGCCTTTTGCCAGCTAACAACTATGTGATTAGTTCTCAGGTAATTGAACAGCTCGAGACTGAGAACACAAAAGGGTGAAATATTTTGATTTCCACCAGCACAGGAGCTGTTGCTCTCTTTTGTACAGTCAAAACACATTTTAAACCCGAAGAAAACCAGTTTATCTTTCCTTCAGCAGCTATTGTAAGGTGTGACTTCTAATCAATAGGTCAGAGACCATTTATAAATGAACTAGTCACCTTGTGTCTCTTGCAAACCAATGTAACTATCCAAAGAAGGATGGACTGAAAAGCAATGATCTGACCAATATAAGAATCATAAAGATCATCTCAGCAACTCCTGGAACAGAACTCGTGAGCTGCCTTCTAGTTTTTCTTTACCCATACCCTATATTCTTCCTGTTTGTCTGTCTGAATGTATGTGTGTATGTGTCAGGGAGGGGGTGTTTATAGAGAGATCAGAGATTTAATTTGTATTGTTTTATGCCAATGGTTTAAATTTGTTTACCTGCTGCTGCAGTCTAAGTACCTGAATTGTAAAGCAATTCTTGTTAAGCACAGACATCTTATTAAACTGTCTGAAAATCAAGTAAATTTTGGAATCTTGGGTACTCATTTTAAAATCTTTTAAAATCTTTTAAATCCAGGAGTAGTGTTCTTGATTTCCAGCGTGCTACCCCAATGAGTTGTAACAAGTTCAAATATAGGTTTTTCTTCAACTTTAATTTCTGACTCAGCTCTGGTGGAAGGTCTCTAACTGAACCTTGTCTTTTCTTTACACATAATGATTAGCCTACTGCATGCATTCGACATTGGTTTATTTTCATCTCAGACAGCTGCCTTTTCAAGATTGTGTCCTCGTCTATTTAAAATGTGGGGCCGGGTGGTGGATGCATCGATTCCATATTGTCAAAGTGGTTCACACACAAAGGGGAAATTTCCAAAATAACATCGAGTAAATGATGCTCCTGAAGAAGATAATTTTCAGGGAGGGCGAAGGGAAAATCGTTTCACTGCCGTGTGCCAGACAAACTGGAATCCTTTCATGCATCAGAGAAGTTTTTTAGTGAAGTTTATGTAATGTTGAAATCGCACAGGCAGAAGTTATAATTCTGTTCCTTGTGTCGAAAGAAGTGATAAATTGTCCTCATTTGCAATCAACAATACAAACACAATCTGGTACTGTCTGCCCTGCCATCTGATAAATATGCTTGGAGATACATCCACCCAGTTAGTCACATTCAGTAAATAGCAGAAACATGCATTTCAATCTGTTCCTTCAAAACAGCTATTCAAAATCCACCCGACCATCCTGCAAGAGCTGACAGAGGCAACAACAGCAGCAATAGGACTTTACGTCCATTTGGGTAACAGGATGTCTTCGAAAAAAGGTCAAGCCACAGGTATGGTGACACCTTTTAGTTGTAAAATTACACTGAGCCATTTTTATGGAGTATCTGCCATTAACACTTGCCGTTTTAGACATTGAAGTGTTGACTGCCCAAGGGTACATTCAATGAAATGAGATATATTTGCAATGCCCTCAGCTAATCAAAACTAATTAAAAACAAAATTCAAACTGTGATTATTGCTAACATTATAAAAAGATTAACAATATGAATTTTCCCTTGGTGCAGATTTGATTTTCTATTCAAATAAAGCTCATTACAAATCAATTTGTATGTTTCATGGTATGTTAATGCAGTTTGCTGAGGTTCTTAAAAGATGACAGTGGTAACTAGATAAAAAGGGAAGGATTTTAGCAAATGCTGTCAGCTCAAAGCTGGGAACTAGACTATTAGTGAAAGAAGCATGGCTGTCCCTGTTTTAACTCATTAAAGACATGACCATCCCTCTTCCAGTTTTCCCTAACAATCAGAAATGTTGACATGACGATGCCCCACACCTATCAGGGAAAGGATCCTTATTTAAAGAGAGCTCAGCAGATGTCAGGTCTCTCACTAAGCAGCATTACAATGGATGCACAATGTTGGAAGGCTGTCACCATCTTCCTCCAATACACTAGCTCCACACTCCATCTCAACCTCTCATGCTTCCCTTTAGGCCATGCTGCAAGCTGTAACAGCCTGATACAGAACAGACTTCCTTTTGGCTGGGATGAAAAGGCCAGCCTCAAAACCAAACAGACGTGGCTGGAAGTGGCTGATGGGAGTGTCGTCCCTCACAGCTGTGTTACAAGAGGCTCAATGATTTCATCAGGGCAGGAAATCAGGCACGTTCTACTTTTGTCAAACACCACATTTTAGCTTCCTCAGCCTTAGCCTGCATGGCAATGCTCAAATTAATGAACATTCCAGCTCCACACATTCTTCTCTCTCTTGAGTCAACTCTTTACATTGCCATCTGATACTCCCATCAATCCTCACCCTCTTGTCATCACACATCAATCCTTCACAGTCACCCTCCACGAATACTGTCACTCCATTGATAATCTGATGAGCAGTTTGAATGAGCACATGAATGGATGGTTAGCATGAATATTGTTCTGTTCCTTCCTGCGTCTTGCACATCTACTTGTAGATATAATCTCCTTCACCTCCTGTGCCATGTCCTCCTTGACTTTTAATACAGCACACAGTGATAGCCTTTGAGACTTTGGCAGGACTGCATTGTAAGGTCCTCCAGTCCCCCTAATTCCCCTTAGATCAACCCCGGTTCATTGAGTAAGAGGGGATATTAGGAGCAACAGCAGACAGACCTAAAAAATGAGGTAAACCTGGTGAAAATTCAAATGAAGAACTACTTGATGTCAAACAATGGGACAGTATGCAACAGCTAGAGTTTAGTGATCCCACAACCATCAAATCAGGCCTATTCCTTCCAGTCCTGCATGAATGGTGGTGCACAATTAAACAGCTCACTGGAGGATGCTGCTTCTTTAATATCCCCATCATTAATGATTGGATAATGAAGAATTTGCAATCATCTTCAGCTGGAAATTCTGAGTGGATGATCCATCTTGGCCCACCTTGAGGTCAATTGACATTTGCATATCAATAAATGGCTGTTGGTGAAGTGAAGGCAATAGGCCCTGACAGCGTTCTGTCAGTAGTACTGAAGATCGTGGCAATTAAGTCACATCTTAACTTCCAATGCCTGTCCACCAAAGCACAAGTGATGGAATATTCACCACTTGCCGAGATGGGTGCAATTGTATTAATACTCAGAAGGTTGAAACCAGCCCACTTCATTGGCAACCCGTCCCTCACTTATAAATAGTCAGTTTCCTCACCAACAATGTACAATAACAACAACATGTATTAGGTACAGGATGCACTGCAATAACTCATCCAGGACTCTTCAACAGCACCTTCCAAACTTACGGCCTCTACTACCTAGGAGGACAAACACAGGAAATCATAGACAATCACAGTTTTCTACAGATCCCCCAATACCAACAGAGACACAGAGGAGCAAATTGGGATGCAAATTTTGGAAAGGTGCAGAAGTAACAGGGTTGTTCTCATGGGTGACTTCAATTTCCCTAATATTGATTGGAACCTCCTTGGTGCACATTGTTTGGATAGTGCAGAGTTTGTCAGGTGTGTCCAGGAAGGCAAGTAGAGAGGAGGCAATATTGGATTTGATGCTTGGCAACGGAGCAGGCCAGGTGTCAGATCTCTTGGTGGGAGATTTCAGGTGATAGTGATCACAACTCCCTGACCTTTACTTTACACATGGAGATGAATGCGAGCAGAGTATGGGCAAGTTTTTAATTGGGGGAGCGGGAATTACAATGCTATTAGGCAGAAACTGTGGAGCATAAATTAAGAACAGATGTTCTCAGGGAAATACGCAACAGAAATGTGGAGATTGTTTAAGGAGAACTTGCTGCGAGTGCTGGATTTGTCCCACTGAGGCAAGGAAAGGATGGTAGGGTGAAGGAACCTTGAATGACAAGAGATATGGAATATCTAGTCAAGAGGAAGAAGGAAGCTTACTTAAGACTAAGGAGGCAAGGAACAGAGAGGACTCTAGATGGTTACAAGCTAGCCAGGAAGGAATTGAAGAATGAACTTAGGAGAGCTAGAAGGGGGCATGAGAAAGCTTTAGTGGGTAGGATTAATAAAACCCCAAGGTGTTCTACACTTGTAAGGGACCAGTGGATGGCCAGAGTGAGGATAGGGCTGATCAGGGATAGTGGAGGGAACTTGTGCCTGGAGTCGGAGGAGGTAGAGGAGGTCTTTACTGAATGCTTCACTTCAGTATTCACTACTGAGAGGGACCTTGTTTGTGAGGACAGCATGAAACAGACTGATATGCTCGAAGAAGTTGATGTTAAGAAGGCGTTTGTGCTGGAAATTTTGAAAAACACGAGGATACATAAGTCCTCTGGGCCAGATGAGATATATCCAAGGTATTACAGGAAGCGAGGGAAGAGATTGCTGTACCTTTGGTGATGATCTTTGCGTCCACACCTCTCACCAGAGTAGTACCAGATAATTGGAGGATGGCAAATGTTATTCCCTTGTTCAAGAAAGGGAATAGGGATAATCCTGGAAATACAGCCTAATCAATCTTGCGTCAGTGGTGTGCAAATTATTGGAAAGGATTCTGAGAGACAGGATTTATGGTTATTTCAAAAAGCATAGTTTGATGAGAGTCATAGATTCATAGAGATGAACAGCACAGAAACAGACCCTACAGTCCAACTCGTCCATACTGACCAGATATCCCAATCTAATCTAATCCCATTTGGCCCATATCCCTCTAAACCCTTCCTATTCATATACCCAGCCAGATGCCTTTTAAATGTTGAATTTAAAGGGAAATGAATAGCTTCCACCACTTTCTCTGGTAGCTCATTCCAAACATGCACCACCCTCTGCATGAAAATGTTGCCCCTTAGGTACCTTTTACTTTTTTCCCATCTCATCCTAGGCCTATGCCGTCTAGTTCTGGACTCCTCCACCCCAAGGAAAAGATCATGTGTATTTACCCTATTCATGCCCCTCATGAATTAAAAACATCTATAAGGTCACCCCTCAGCCTCCAATGCTCCAGTGAAAACAGCCCCAGCCTGTTCAGCTTCTCCCTATGGCACAAATCCTCCAACCCTGGCAACATTCTTGTAAGTCTTTTCTGAGCTCTTTCAAGTTTCACAACATCCTTCTGATAGGAAGGACACCTGAATTGCACGCAATATTCCAAAAGTGGCCTAACCAATGTCCTGTACAGCCACAACATGGCCTTCTAACTCCTATACACAATGTTCTGACCAATGAAGGAAAGCATACCAAACGTGGATAGTGTGGAGGGCTGTTTTAGGTTACAATGGGAAGTTAACAGAATGCAGAGCTGGGCTGAGAAGTGGCAGATGGAAGTCAACCTGGAAAAGTGTGAAGTGATTCATTTTGGAAGGTCAAATTTGAATGCAGATTACAGGGTTATAGGTAGAATTCTTGGCAGTGTGGAGAAACAGAAGGACCTTGATGTCTATGCCCATAGATCCCTCAAAGTTGCCACCCAGGTTGATAGGCTTGCTAAGAAGACATATGGTGTGTTGGCTTTCATTAGCAGGGGGATTGACTTTAAGAGCTGTGAGGTTATGCTCCAGTTCTATAAAGCCCTGGTTAGACCACACTTGGAATATTGTGTTCAGTTCTGGTCGCCTCACTATACGAAGGATGTGGAAGCTTTATAGATGATGCAGAGGAGATTTACCAGGATACTGCCTGGACTGGAGGGCATGTCTTATGAAGAAAGGTTGAGGGAGCTAGGACTTTTCTCCTTGGAGCGAAGAAGGGTGAGAGATGATTTTGATAGAAGTGTACAAGATGATGAAAGGCATAGATAAAGTGGATTGTCAAAGCTTTTCCGATGACAGAAATGTCTATCATGAGGAGGTATAATTTTAAGGTGATTGGAGGAAGGTTTAGGGGAGATGTCAGAGGTCGTTTCTTTACGCAGAGACTGGTGGGTGTGTGGAATGCACTGCTAGCGATGATAGTTGAGTCAGACACATTAGGGACATTGAAGCAAGTCTTGGATAGGCACATGGAGGATAATACAATGAAGGATATATAGGTTAGTTTAATCTCATAATAGGATAAAAGGTTGGCACAACATCGAGGACCAAAGGGCCTATACTATGCTGTAAAGTATTCTAAATGCATAGGGCAACCAACACCTGTAAGTTTCCTTTAAGCCTTACATCATCTTGACTTGGAACTAAAACCATCGCTTCCCTATTTCCTATCATTGTGGTTGCACCTACACACATGGACTGCAGTAATTCAGAAGAAAGCCCACCTTCACCTTCTCAAGGGCAATTAGGTATGGGCAATAAGTGCTTCCATTGGGTGCCAATTAAGTATGGTTTATTGTGCTTGATGCTGCAGTGCCCTATCATGCAGAATGTGATGGTCATCCTGTTGAAAGTTCTCATCTTTCTCCTTATAAGATTGCTGCCATTCTCTGAGCTCTACTGAGTCCATCATATCCCCTGTTTGCGTGCAGTTGTGCAGGGAATGACATGCTGAGATAATGCGGCGTACTCTGTCGAGTAATGCAAGGCCCTCCGAGACTGATCCAAACATTGGGACGTCATCCTCAGAAGCCCGAAGATCTGGTCTACCTTGCCTTGATCAAATACTGGGTTGCATTATCTCTACACTCAGTCAGGGTATTGTGTAACAGAATCATCAGCCATTGGTAGTCCTTGCTATCCAGTAACCATCCTTTTAAGGCATGACCAATGAGTATGAAAGACAATACACTTTGCACTGTGAATCTCAAGCTCACCACTGGTAATCAAGAGCTTCCCTGAACCCCAAGTTGCTTTCTTTCTGGGAAGATGGAAACTTGCATACTAATTAGATATTAATGAGATGTTAATACATGCTAACACATACAAATAGGCCTCTCATAGCGGCAGAGTTGGACCCTCTTGCAGGAGGTCCTCTGCTACGCCCATTCATTCTCTTCTTTTTCTTTGTTAATTCCCCACTCTCCTCTCTTCTCTTGGCCTCGGATACCCAGCCTCCGAACCGGAGTCGGCGGAGATGCCAGTGGTCTGAGCGAGGATGCCAGCAGTCAGAATGGGGATGCCAGTGGTCAGAGCAGAGTGGCAACCAGCGGTCAGACCAGGTGGAGGCCCCTTGCACTGGTCTGCTCCACAGATCCTTTGGAGAGAAACTGTGGTATTTGTCTTCTTAACTTTGCATTTTGTTTTCTGACCTATGGTCAGACTGTGTATAATGTAAGTTTCTTTTCTTCATTGTGTAACTAAGGATTGTACCTAGGTACCTTTGTAGTGCTGTAAGTGGTGACGTATGAACTTTTCACTGTACTCATGTGAGTATAATAAAGTTCATTCAATTCATTGTTCACCAGCAAGAAATTTGTCTTGCCATTCAACACTTGGTTGGAAAATAGGATATTTTCCTCTCCATGTTGAGAAATTCTTCACTGCCAATCTTATGAGATTAATCCGTTTTTTTTCATTAATGCCCATGTCATTCATTTTCCCAGAAGATTCTGCTCAAAATCTTGAATAAATATAACTGTAAGCTGGTCATCAATATTGATTTAATTAATGTGGATCTTGGCTTTGCAGTAGCATGGGTGGATACTTGAAACATTCAACCTTTTTGGAATAAATGTTTAACTTGCTGCTTGGGTTAAGGAACTGGCTTAACTAAAGAAAGTACCCTCTGTTACCACCTTCAGAAATTAACCCTATACTGCCATATGTACTATCCTAATTGTAGCTAGAAGCAACATAGAGCGTGGTACACATTGAATATAACTGCTGCCAATGCTAGTGTTCATTTATGAAAATAATTCATGAATACAATATGTGGAGGATAACAGTCCTGAATAAACTATGTTGATAAGAGAGTGTTCTATCTCTTTGGACAGCTTAGTCTCTGGACTATCTCACCAGATGTTAAACTGCTTGGTTACATTTCTTACTTTGGAAGAAAGCATTGAGAAAACATTCTCTCAACTGAGATAACACACTTTCATCAATGTTAAAAAAAAAGTATTCACAGGTGTTTTTCCTCTGAAAAATGGCACAGTCTGTTTCTGATTAAAAAGTTTTTCTTTGCTGCAAGCTGACTTGATCATACTTTAATGTCAAGATTTTGTAATCTGTCACTGATGCAGCATCTTAGGGAAAATTCAACATCTGCAAATACATCACTTTTGGCATAATTAAGTTCCTAGTTTTGTTCAACTGTTCCCTATTGCATCAATGTTAAATTGGGATAATAACTGATTGATATTATGGGGACTTGTGAGTACATTATAATGGAAAACCTATTCTATTGTTTTGCACTCAGTCTCCAGTCTGCTTCACTGCTGGGACACAGCAGCATCTGGGAGGATCATATTTTGGTAAAATCACCGATTTATTTTAACTGTCTTTTCTGCAACATGATTTGGAGATGCCGGTGTTGGACTGGGGTGGACAAAGTTAAAAATCACACAACATCAGGTTATAGGCCAACAGGTTTAATTGGAAGCACCAGCTTTCGGAGCAACACGCAGCACTCCGAAAGCTAGTGTGCTTCCAATTAAACCTGTTGGACTATAACCTGGTGTTGTGTGATTTTTAACTTTTCTGCAATATGTATTCAACACAGCAGATAGTGAGGAAGGGAAATGGAATTTTGGCATTTATTGCTAAAGCAATAGATTATAACTAAACATCAGTGAGACCTCAGGTTGAATACTGCATACAATTTTGGTCCGCTTACTTGAGGAGGGATGTAGTTTTATTGGAGGCAGTGTAGATGAGGTTCACTAGATTAATTCCAGAGATAAGGGGCTTGTCTTATGAAGACAGACTGGGTAGTTTAAACCTAAAATCTCTAGAGTATAGAAGAATGTGAGATCTAATTGAGGTAAATAAGATGCTAAAAGGAATTGATAAGTAAACATAGAAGGGTTGTTCCCTCGTGTAGAGTAATTTAGAATGAGAGGTCATAGTTTCTGAATGAGGGGGGCAACAGAATTAATATGGGGTTGAGCAGAAGTTATTTCCTTCAAAGAGTCACGAATCTGTGGAATTCATTACTCCAGATTATCGTGGATTTAGTGAATTTAAGGAGGAGACAGACAGGTTTTGAATTTGCAATGGGTTGAATGGTTATGGAGAGCGGGCGAGAAAGTGGACTTGAGGCCAGGATGAGATCAGACATGATCATATGAAATGATGGAACCAGTGAGAGGGCCTGAAATGTTTTTATGTTCATTAAGTCCATGCTGGATCTCCAAAAGAACATTTGAAATAGTCCCATTGCCCCGCCCTTTCCCCATTGCTGTGAAATATTTTTTAAATTATGCTATTATGCAGCACAGAAGATGCCCTCTGTCCATTGATTCTGCACCAACAAAAGCTACTGTTTAATCTACAGTAGCCCCACTTTTCAGTGTTTGGCCCATATTATTGAGTGTTACAACATTTAAAGTGCTCATCAGCATACTTTTAAAGTTGTGGGGCTTCCTGCCTCAATTACCCTCCCATGCAGTCCATTCCAGATTTCCATCACGCTCTGGGTGAAAATGTTAATCCACCCCTTCACCTTAAAACTTAACCTTTGTTAAGATCAGAGTGGTGCTGGAAAAGCACAGCAGGTCAGGCAGCATCTAAGGAGCAGGGAAGTCGATGTTGTGGGCAAAAGCCCTTCATCAGGAATGAGGTTGGAAGCCTCAGGCGTGGAGAGATAAATCAGAGGGTGGTGGGCTGTGGCGAAGGTAGCTGAGAGTGCAATAAGTGGATGGAGGTGTGGGTAAAGGTGATAGGTCGGGGAGGAGGGTGGAGCGGATAGGTGGGAAGGAAGATTGACAGGTGGGACAGGTCATGAGGATGGTGCTGAGCTGGAAGGTTGGAACTGGAATAAGGTGGGTGAAGGGGAAATGGGGAAATTGGTGAAGTCCATATTGATACCATGGGGTTGGAGGGGCCTGAGGCGGAAGTTGAGGCGTTCTTCCTCCAGGCATCGGGTGTCAAAGGTGTAGCGACGGAGGCGGCCCAGGACCTGCATATACACAGCAGAGTGGGAGGGGAAGTTGAAATGTTCAGCCACGGGGCAGTGGGATTGATTGGTGCGGGTGTCACAGAGATGTTCTCTGAAGTGTTCTGGGAGAAGGCGTCCAGTCTCTCCAACACAGAAGAGACAGCATCCGGAGCAACTATTACAATAAGTGACATTGGTGGATGTGCAAGTTGTGTGTTACTTACAATTTGAGTGTTGAGTCGGCCATCATTGATGGAGATGGAGAGGTCCAGGAAGGGGAGGGACGTGCCCGCAATGGTCCAGGTGAATTTAAGTTTGGGGTGGAATGTGTTGGTGAAGTTGATGAACTGTTCAACCTCCTTGTGGGAGCTTGAGGTGCCGCCAATGCAGTCATCAATGTAGCAGGGGAAAAAGTCCTTACTCTCAGCTCCAGGCCTATACCAGATCCTAGCTCCCAGCCCTGGTGAGTTTTCACTATCCCTCCAGACCTTCCTCTCACTGAGGATGAACAATCAGTCCTCAGCAACGATCTTACCTTCATCCCCCTCTATCCATGCATCAATGAATTAAATGTGTGTCATAACGTCGCACACGTCTTCTACTAGCTCAGCCTCCGAGCTTACTTTTCTCATCAAGACTCTCACCCAACCTCCACAGACTTCTTCTCCTGCCTCCAACACATTCTATCCACTGGGACACCCCAGTGCTGGCCTATTACCCACCCTTGACCTCTTTATTTCCAACTGCCACTGAGACATTAACCTGTCTACACTCCTTTCCCCTCTCCAAGCTCTCACCCTCACAATGTGCAGCCCTCCACTCCATCTGCACTAACCCCAACCTCTCCATCAAACCAGTGGATAAAGGGGGTGCAGTGGTAGTCTGGTGCACTGACCTCTACACCGCTGAAGCCAGATGCCAACTCAAAGACACCTCCTCCTACCGCCCCCTCGACCATGACCCCACCCCCCCCATCACCAAACCATCATCGCCCAGACCATACACAATGTCATCACCTTAGGGGATCTCCCACCCACAGCTTCCAACCTCGGGAGCCACGTATTGCCCGATTCTACCTCCTACCCAAAATCCACAAGCCTGACTACCCTAGCCGACCTGTTGTCTCAGCCTGCTCCTGCCCCACCAAACTCATCTCCACCTACCTTGATACTGTCCTATCCCCTTAGTCCAGGAGCTCCCCACATACATTCGGGACACCACCCATACCATCCACCTACCCAAGACTTCCGTTTCCCCAGCCCCTCACACCTCATCTTCACATGGACATCCAATCCCTCTACACTTCCATCTGCCATGACCAGTGCTTCCAAGCCCTTCACTTCCTCCTCTCCCGATGTCCCCAACAGTACCCTTCCACTGACACTCTCATTCATTTGGCTGAACTGGTCCTCACCCTCAACAATTTCTCCTTTGAATCATCCCACTTCCTTCAGACCAAAGGGGTAGCCATGGACACTTGCCTGTGCCCCAGCTATGCCTGTCTCTTCCAGAGTTACAGCGGCACCACTCCCCATCTCTTCCTCCGCTACATTAATGACTGCATCGGTGCCACCCAGTGCTCCCGCGAGGAGGTTGAGCGGTTCATCAACTCCACCAACACATTCCATCCCGACCTTAACTTCACCTGGACCATCTTGGTCCACCTCCCTCCCCTCCCTGGACCTCACCATCTCCATCAACGATGACCGACTCAACACTGGCATTTTTTACAAACCCACCGTCTCACACAGTTACCTGGATTATACCTCCTCCCACCCTACCTCCTGAAAAAATACTATCCCATATACCCAATTCCTCCACCTCCACCTCCTCTGCTCCCAGGAGAACCAGTTCCACCACAGAACACACCAGATGGCCTTCTCTAAAGACCGCAATTTCCTCTTCTACATGGTTGAAGATGCCCTCCAATGCATCTCATCCACATCCCGCACCTCCGTCCTTGAACCCCACCCCTCCAACCACAACAAAGACAGAGCTTGCCTGGTCCTCACCTTCCACTTCACCAACCTCTGCATAAATCGCATCATCCACTGACATTTCCGCCACCTATAAACAGACCCCACCACCAGGGATATATTTCCCTCCCCAACCCTATATGCTTTCCGCAAAGACCGTTCCCTCTGTGACTACCTGGTCAGGTCCACGCCTCCCAACAACCCACCCTCCCCTCCTGCCATTTTCCCCTGCCACCGCGGGAATTGCAAAGCCTGCGCCCACACCTCCTCCCTCACCTCCATCCAAGTCCCCAAAGGGGCCTTCCACATCCATCAAAGTTTCACCTGCACATCCACTAATATCATTTATTGTATCCGTTGCTCCCGATGCAGTCTCCTCTACATTAGGGAGACCGGATGCCTTCTCGCGGAGCACTTTAGAGAACATCTCCGGGACATCCGCACCAATCAACCACACCGCCCCATGGCCGAACATTTCAACTCCCCCTCTGATTCTGCAGAGGACATGCAGGTCCTGGGCCTCCTCCACCGCCTTTCCCTTACCACTCGGAGGAAGAACGCCTCATCTTCCGCCTCAGGGCCCCTCCAACCCCATGGTATCAATATGGACTTCACCAGTTTCCTCATTTCCCCTTCCCCCACCTTACCCCAGATTTTACCTTCCAGCTTAGCATCCTCATGACGCATCCCACCTGTCAATCTTCCTTCCCACCTATCCACCTCACCCTCCTCTCCAACCTATCACCTTCACCCACACCTCCATCCACCTATTGCACTCTCAGCTAACTTACCCCTCAGCCCCACCTACCCTCCTCCCATTTATCTCTCCACCCCCGAGGCTCCCAGCTTCATTCCTGATAAATGGCTTTCATCTGAAACATCGATTTTCTTGCTCCTCGGATGCATCCTGATATGCTGTGCTTTTCCAGCATCACTCTAATCTTGACTCTAATCTCCAGCATCTGCAGTACACATCTCTGCCAACATCCTTTTGTTGTCGACTCTTCGACTAAGGGGAGCAGCTGATTTCTGCACATCCTCTCCTATTCTTATACAGTCAAATCGGATCCACTGTCAACCTTCTCTGCTCTAAAGTAAACAACTCGACATTTTCCAACCTCCATTGAGCTAAATAATTCCATCCCAGGCTACATTCTGATGAATTTCCTCTGTATCCCTTCCAGTGCAATCACATCCTTTCTATTGAAAAGATTTATTTTCAGATACTTATTAAATTCTTTCTTTGAATGCCTCGTTTAAAACCCCCTTCCCTAACACTTGCATTTCACTTCCCTGTTCACTGATTTTAAAAGTTTGTTTTTGCGTTTCCCTTATCTCTTTTTGTAAATCAATCAAAGCTGTTTTGTCGGCTCCTTCTGCTAAGGGGAACGATTTCCGTCTCCCGATCGTTCATGATTTTGACTAATTCTATCTAACCTCTTCTCAACTTTGTCTTTTCGAAGGAAAATAACCTCAGCTCCCCAACTTTTGAACATATAACTGAAGTCCCTGTTCCTGGTCACATTCTTATAAATTGGCTTTCCCTGAACCCAGGAGCTATTAACTGAACTGTGATGAACCTTGTCTTAATTTTACTTTTCTGTATTATTATGTATGACTTCTGTCATTAATATAGGCTCTGTGGTGTGACGTCTTATAAAACTTTTTTACTGTATCTTTCATGTACAAGTACACGTAACAATAAATTTCTATTCTATTAAAGAAGTCTTTTGTTCACCCTGTCTAAAACAGAATTGAACGCAGCTGAGGCTGAATCAGTCTTCAATAAAGGTTAATAGGATCAACTTCAATAATCCATACCTCTCCACATAAAGCCCAGGGTTATCTTCTCTCAACCTGTCCTGCCACTTTCAATGATTTATGCACATATAAATGCATAGGTCCCTGTGCTCCTGAAATCCCTTTGGAATTATACCTTCTATTTTATGCTGCCTTTTTCCATTCTTCCTATTAAAATACATTTCTGTATTAAATTTCATCTGTTGTGCGTCCACTCATGTCTATGTCTTCTTGATGTCTATCATTATCCTCCTCATGGCTCAAGATATTTCCAAGTTGTAGCACCATAGCTAAGAGATATAGAAATCATTTTGCCTTTTAACCATCTGATAGTCCTGAAAAATAACAAATGTAACTAGGCAGCAAGGAGAGCAGCATGGACCCTCGTGATGACGGCATTGGGCCCAGTGTAGACTCTCATGGTAGCAGCAAGTGAACCCTTACTAACTTATTTAGAATGAACACAGGACCTGACATTGGAATCAGCAGCAGCTACATTGGCAGGGGCTCCATTGGCAAGGTAGGCCCAGCGATGAAAGATGGCGCTTGAGGATTGGTGACTTTGTGGTTGGTTGGGTCTGGCGCTGGTGGTGGTGAAGCGGTGGTGGAAGGGCATCACAGCCATATCGGCGAGATGAGTCAAGCTGCCATCGGCAGGTCAGGTGCAGCCGGTGGTGAGGCGATGGCGAAAGAGAATTGGCCCAGCAGCGAAAGATGGTCCTTGAAGAGTGACGACTTCAACGTTGGTTGGGTCTGGTGTAGATGGCGACGAGGTGCTGGAGAAAGGATGGTGGCACAGGTGTTAGTGATGGAGTCTCTTTTAGCTATATCTTTCCATTACTTTTCTTATTCTTAAAACTATTCAAAATGGTGCTGAATGGCGACAACAGTGGAAAAGCTTTTCACTGTATTTTATTATTTTTCTCACTGTAAAATGCACATGACAATAAAATCATTCATTCATTCATTCAATCAACTATATTGATATGATCTGCAAATTTCAACATCTCGCCCTTGTTTAAAATGATTGAGCCACATTGTGAAGTATTGCAGTTCCAGTTTCCAAGTAACATCCTCTATCAATGCTCACAATCATTTTAATGTTTGCAAATGGCTCCTGGATGTTTGACAATATCAGCAGAGGACGTCCAGGAACATTTAAAAAGAGGTTCCAAACAAGGTTGTTTTTCAAAATTGCTGCATTCATTATTAACAGGCTAGAACATTCCAGAATTATGGAATGTCCGAGAACTGACTTAGAGCCATTAACAGCAGTAACTAGGGGGCTGTGAGTGGGTGGGGGCAGAGGTTATATAAAACATTAGTACCAGTTGAGTCCAGAGTGTGTCAACATTTCAGATCTAAGGATTGAGTTTTCAAATAAGTGTTGCAGTTATAGGGTTTATATGTCATCATAGAAAAGGAAGAATTGACAATAATTTATGTGATCATTGACAATTGACTTAATGCTGGTAAAACTTGCTTTCAATTAAGAATAACATCACTACAAAAATAATCCGTAAATGCTTGAATGCATAAGAATATTGGTAGATCAATGGCTTGCTTCAAATAGCTGAACTGATCTATGATGATTTTAATATGGAAAGTAATCATGGAATCCCTACAGTGCAGAGAGAGGCCATTTGGGGAAGGTATCTGGGGGTTCCCTGCAAATGTAAAAGATGCAAAACCTGTCAGTACACCAACCCCTCATCTCCATCCAGGGTCCTAAATAGTCCTTCCAGGTGAGACAGAGGTTCATTTGCCTCTCCTCCAACCTAGTTTACTGTATCCTGTGCTTCCGAAATAGTCTTCTCTACATTGGGCAGACCAAACATAAATTAAGGGAATGTTTCGCTGAGCATCTCAACCAGGCTCACAGGGGCCGACCAGACCTCCCAGTTACACCCATTTTAACTCCCCTTCCCTCTCCCTCTCTGACATGACCATTCTTGGCCTCCTCCATTGCTGCAGTGAATCAGACTGCAAATTGGAGGAACAACTCCTCATCTTCCACCTGGGCAGCTTACAATCTGGAGGACTCAACATTGAGTTCTCCAATTTCAAATATCCTCCCTTCCCATCCCTCAACTCCCTTCTCTGCCCCTCCCCCTCCTTTCCATTCCTCTGAATGACCCTTCCTTCCAACTTCCAACAGAATTCATTCCTCCCATCGACCAACCCACGTCATACCCTCTACCTGTCTCCACCTATCCCCACTCCACCACCCCATTCCTCCCCATCCCCCTTAAACCTCCATCTCCCCTTACACCCATGCCCAGTCCTGAGGAAGGGTTACACTGGAAACTTTGACTTCTCCACCTCCTGATGCTGCCTGGCTTGCTCTGATCTTCCAGCCTCCTGTATGTCTACTTTTGATTCCAGCAGTTTTCTTTCTCCATGCAAGTAGTCCTGTTCAGTACCTTCACCAGGAATGGCTAGTGCTGCTCCCAATGTGTCCTCCTGCACTGTCCATTGAACCAGGCTTGATCTTCTGACTTGATGGTAATGGTTGAGTGAGGGATAAGCCGGGCCATGAGTTACAGATGGTGCCAGAGTATAATTCTGCTGCTGTTGATGGCCCACAGTGTCACATGGATGCCCAGTTTTGAGTTGCTAGATCTGTTCAAAGTCTGTTCCATTTAGCACGGTGATAGTGCCACACAGCAAGATGGATGGTATTCTGAATGTGAAAGCGAGACTTTGTCTCCACATTTACTGTGCAGTGGTCACTCTTATTGATCCTGTCATGGAGAGCTGCATCTATAGCTGGCCAATTGGTTAGGATGAGGATTTTTCCCTCTTGTTCATTCCCTCACCTTCTGCTGCGCACCCAGTCTAGCAGCTATGTCCTTTAGGATCTGACCAGCTCCATCAGTAAAATCCAGATTACAGTGTCTGAGATTTTGTGAATGTTTCTGAGGGACCTTAAGGCTTTACAGAAATGTAAGTTGTCCTTTGATTTCTCAGCCAGTGTTCTGGGCTTCCTGCTTCCCCCTAACCATGAGCCTCTAAGCAACGAATAAGCCCAAAAAATGCATCTGAATTGTAAGAAATGCCAGCTACACAGTTTCTATTTCTGGTTAAACATTGATTGGGTTGCCAACTATTACAGTGCCAAAATAAATACAATGACTTCAGTACAAAGTACTATTATTGTGGCACTGAACGATAACTGGGACATTAATGGATAGGGCTTTATTAACATTTTACATAGGTGTTCACATTTTGTGAATCATATAATATAGAAATAGAAACAGGGGTACATTGTTCGGCTCCATTATTCAATAAGATCATGGCTGATATGATTGTAACACCACCATTATGCCTGTCCCCTCCTCCCATGTCTCAGCCCTTAATTTGCATTTACATCAAAAAGCTGTATAACTTGGTCTTGTGCCTAGAATGACCCAACCTCTACTCCTGTTGGGGTAGCAGAATTCCAAACACTCATGACACTCTGACAGAACAATGCCTCCTAACTGGTCTTAAATGGATGACCCTGTATTTCAAAATGGTTTTGATTCTGGTTGAAGGAGAAACATCCTTTCAGCCTTTACCATGTCAAGCCCCCTCACAAACCAAGATGCTTCAGTAAGATCACCACATCTGAATCACTGGGTGACTGGATGCTGGTAATAAAAATGGAGCAGTTTGTTCATGCTAGAGAGTTCAAGGTTTCTACTTCTTGTCTCAGTATTGTCAATTGTCCATATTCTCATGTCTCATACTTAATACAGAATAAATCAAAGATTTTAGAAAGCTTTGTCTACCCTACCGAATCCAGTACTTTCAATCATGATGCACATTCCTTCTTATCCCTCACGGCTGCCATTTTTGTTACAGCTTTGAGTGAAGTTGACCATTTTGGAGTCATTTCTCAACTATTTAGTGCTAACACTAATTATTTGCTTTGCACTAATAACATTCCTGGTGCATTCAACCAGGAGAAAGTGACGACTGCAGATCAGAGTCGAGACTGTGGTGCTGGAAAAGCACAGTAGGTGAGGCAGCATCCAAGGGGCAGGAGAATTAACATTTCAGGCATAAGCCCTTCATCAGGAATGAGGCCACCACTATTCCCAACTCCTCAAAATGGCTCTGTGCCTAATAGGAAATTATTTTCAAGAGATGATTTGAAAGAACTGGTGATGTTTGACAATCTTAGCTGATTTCTTTTGAAGAGATGATAGGACTAGTGGATAGGGTGGAGTACATATATATGGATTTCCACATGGTTCATATAAAGTCGCTCATAAGATATTGTTACCACGAGACCACAATAGAAAAGATGTAGGATTAGAAAGAGAACATCCAAATCATCAAGTTCGATGAAACCATTGCTGATTTGAGAATTCTTTACTCCATGTTTCTGCCTTTTCCACATAACGTTTGAATTCCTGATGCCACAATCTATCACATATTCCCTTTCCCTCCCTTTTCAGGAGGAACAGCTCCTTCTGGAACACATGGTTCCATCTCCCCCATCCCAACACCTCCCTACCCTCCATGGCACCTTCTCAGGCAATTGCAGAAGGTCTAAACCAGGCATACTTTCCAGGTGAAGCAGTGACGTACCTGTACTTCATTCAGTCTAGTCTACTGTTTTCACTGTTCACAGTGTGGTCTCTGCTACAACTGGGAGATGAAATGTAGATGAGGTGACTGCATTACAGAACACCAATGTTCGGTCTGCAATATTGACCGTGAGATTACGGTTGCCTGCCACATCAGAAAATCGCCGTGTTCCCATGGCAACATTTCTGTCACAGGCCTGCTGCATGTTTCAGTGAGTCTTAGAGTAAGCTTGAAGAACAACATTTCATTTTCCGCTTGGGAATCCTGCAGCCCATTGAGCTTAAAATCTTAGAGCCTAATTCCACCCTTCCCTATTTTTTCATGACCCCACATCTGGTCCTGTTATGACATAGGTTACTTTTAACAGTCACTCAGTCTCATCTCCTCCTACGCCCATTATCAAATTATGTGAGTTTCGTTCAATGCAGCTCACACATTTTCTCTGACTCTTAGCTCTTATTATCACTCATTCAGTTTTTCTTCTGTCTTGGCCTACTATCCATAAGCACCTTGTTTATCTACACCTTTCATATTTCTCTGGGTTCCATTTCCATCTATTTGATCACCTCTCCCTTTCTCCCAACTTCATAATCAGCACAGGTACCATCTTTGTTTCGTAGCTGCTAACACCAGACTTGAAATGTTAACTCTGCTTTCTTCCCACAGTTGCTACCAGGCCTGCTGAGCTTCTCTAGCAATTTCTGTTGATGTTTCTGATCTCCAGCATCTGCTGTTCTTTGTTTAGTTTTTCCCTTGATTCCCTTACTGATTAAAAATCTGTCTATCTCAGCCTCAAGTATTCTAATGGCACAACTTCTACAGCCCTCTGCTGTGAAGAATTCCACAGATTTGTTAGCATATGAAAAATATCTTATTTGTTTCTGTCTTTAATGGATGAGCCCTTATTTGGAGACTATGCCCTTTATCCTAAACTCTCCCACAACGCAAAACAAGCTCCCCACATTGACCCTAAGAATCTTACATGTTTCAATATGGTCATATCTCATTCTGTTGAACTGTAATGAGTACAGGCCCAACTTTTTCCATCTCTCCTCATAAGACAGTCCTTCCATGCCTGGGAACAACCCAGTGAACCTTCCCTGGCTGCCTGTAATGCCAGAATATCTTTATTTTGATAAGAGGACCATAAATGTTCACATGTTTGTGAGTTCAAGCTGAAAACGTATGGAACTGAAGACAAGTGACTGACCTTACGAGGTAATTCACTGAGCAACACAAGATGGTAGAGATAAAGAGCAGATACTCTAATAGGATGGACATGACTAGTACTGTTTGCCACTATTTGATCGTGGTATTGCGACTCTGTGTTTATTATTAACCTCTATGATAGGCTAAAAAGCCACCAGCTTACTGTTGAGACAAAGATAAGTTGCATTGTAATCAATTAGCTATGGATACATGAAATAGCGATGAAACATTGTTCAGTTAAATGAATGGTAAAATTGTGGTAAATCAAAATTAATGTAGACAAATATGAAGTCATTCACCTAAAAAAAGGATGGAACAAAGTCGTTTCTGATGACAAAATTTGAGAAATAATGGAAATCCAGCGAGGCTTGAACTCCAATTATTTAGGCCATCAACATGTCATAAACAGGTAATCAAAAAAGGCTATGTGGTTTATATACCTGGAGGACTGAAATACCAGCTGGTAGAAGTTATGTTACAGTCAATGGGCTAGTTAGACATCACCATCTGAACTGCTAGCAATTCTGGGCACTGAATCAGAGGGAAGATCTACTAATCTTGGAGGGATAACCACAGTTTTTTTTAATCAAAATGGTGTCTGGGCTGCAAGGGTAAAATTATTAGGGGAGATTACACAAACTGGGTTGATATTCCCCTGAATGTTGAAAGTCAAAGAGTGGTTTGTTCGATGTTTTCAATATAGTAAGGGAATCTGATTGCCTAGACAGATAGAAATGATTTCTACCTGTTGAGGCTTTAAGGATCAGGACCAATAATCTAAATGGTCACCAAAAGGCTAATTCAATTCAATTGTAGCGTGACTTTACAGAAGTGAAATCAGGAAATCTTCTAACCAAGGGGCAGTAGAAATTTATGTGTCTTCCATGAATAGCTATTGATGATGGATCAATGTTAATTTTAACTCTGAGACAGAAAGATTTTTGTGAACCAAAGGTGTTAAGAAATAATGGCTGAAGACAGATATAGCTCACAGATCAGTCATAATCGCACTGAATCACAGAACAGATTCAAGGGGGTAACTGGCTAACGCATGTTCCTGTGTTTCTGTGTTGGTTTATTCTCAAGTGCACGTGAAACAAGTGTAAAAGATCTCAGAGCTTCACGTTGCCTGCTGTGTGGAAAGCTGATATTTTTGAAATTAGGGAGTTTTTTTAAAAACATTTGTGCTTCTTTTTATTGTTGAGCTTAGCCTTGGTTTCAATCTAGATTTCCCCTAGATACAACCTTACTTCCATTGATCAGAATTTCTATCCTTGCTAACTGTCAGTTTGAACAAAATTGAAGTTGGCGCTCCATTGCATTGTCCAGAATTCCTAGCAGTTCTGATGGTGATGTCTAATTAGTCCATTGACTGTAACATAACTTCTACTAGCTGGTATTTAAGTCTCCCAGGTATATAGACCAATGTAGCCTTTTTGATTATCTGGTCCAAATATTGCTTGCTGTTGTAAGTTGTGGATTTTATTTCAGTCCTAGTATGTTTCTGTTAAAATATTAATCATACCTAATAGTTTGGTCCTTCATAACACCAAAGTGTATCTGTTCACCTGAGGCATATCACTTTGTATACAGTTATAGTGACTGGTTGAAGGTTTTGACTGAATGAAATAAATCTGGACATCTCACAAAACAGCCCAAGGCTCAGCAATGGGCAATAGAGCTAACAGCCTGATCTAAAGGCTATGGAGAAATAAAACAAAACAATCATAGTAATTCAGTATGCTGTAATTGGGAAGAAATTAGTTAAGAAGAAAGGTTAGAATGTTCATTTACATATGGTCTGTGCTATACCTCACCTGGAATTACTTTGATGTTGATATTAGGTGCAGAAGTTGAAAAATTATTCAATTCCCTTTGTAATCAAACCTCAGTTTTGGGTTTTATGACAAACAATTGTGTCCTTTTAACAAAGTTTGCTTGAGTTAATATAGTGTGTTTTTTTTCCAGCTTTTTACAAAGTCTATGCCAAATGGTATTTGCTGTATCACACTGCAGGTTTCCCCAGCAGAATGCCAGCAAAAGATATATATCTGAAGCCACACTAGCAAAGGCTTTTTGGTGAAAGTCATTTGATATTTTTCACCCATTATACATCTGTGTTCCCAGGCAGTCATAATGGTCTGAAAATAAGGTGTAGAAAATTGATGGTAACTATGTGTCTATTCGTGGCATGTGAGGAAACTGTACTGACATTTCCTGAGCAGTTGGAAATCATTGCAGGTTGTTGACATTGGACTTTGAATCCAAGAAACAGCCAGATCTCCGAAATTCTGAACCAAAGGTCCGGTACAGAACAACCTTGATTATCCAAATGAGTTGGGCGGGGAGTATTTTGTTCAGATAACTGAGAGTTCAGGTAACAGATTGTTTGGATAATGGACAGTGTTTTTACGGGACCTTGAGGTCTTGTTCGGATGATCCGAAATTCAGATAATTGATGTTCAGATAATTGAGGTTGTCCTATATTCATTTGTAATTTAATTTGCTAAAACTATGCAAATAAGTGTCTATATGGCTAGATTTGAAAAAAAAACTATTAACTTGAAAAAAATGTGTAAAGTAATGGAGGTTTTGATAAAGGACTCAAAGTATAAAACAAGTGACCAAATGGCTAAGTATGTTATGCTAGATAGATCAGCACTGCCCACATCCCAATGAGAAACTTAAGAAGTCGTGATGGTGTAACATTTGGGCTGGAAAGGAAAAGATGAAACCAGCCCGAACGCCTTTGATAATACCTTCCAAACCTACAGCTTTCACCACCAAGAAGAATATAGAGCAGAATACACAAAGGAACAGCACCACCTACAAGGTCACCTCCAAGTGACACAATGTCCCGATTTGGAATGATGCCATTTCTATACGACAGATGGGTTAAAACATTAAAATTCCCTTTCTAAAAGCAATGTTAGAATAGGGTGCAGGCTACGCTTGAGAGACTGCAGTGGTTCAAGGAGGACCTTTACAATCAGCTTCCCGATAACAATGGACAAATGTGCAAGACTTGCCAGTGATACTGACAATCTAAGAATGAAGAAAAAGGTCCCATTCATTCTCTAGATCCTCATCTAGTGTTTCCTACTGAATTTTCTTTTGCCAACATGCAATCTTCACGGACATATGAAGAAAGACCACCTACGAGGGAAGACTGTTAAGCTTGTTAGAGTTTGTTTTTCTACTAAAATATGAAACACAATATTCATTTGTAAATATTGGGGAATGTTAAGGACTGAGATCAGATTATGAGAAACTGATGCCTGAGTAAACATTTTATAATCATTTTCTTGTACAATAAGTCAAGAGAAAGAACAGCTGGTGAGATTTTATGATATATAGCTCGGGGAAAATGTGGAAATAAACAGAAATGGAAATTGTTGGAGAAACTCAGGAGGTCTGACAGATGCTTTGTTTTATTTTTGACGGATGTGAAAGCCTATAATCAAACAGAGTGTAGGTACAGCAAATCGATGTAATATATTGGCAAACAGGACTAATCCTACCAAATCAAAGATGTTGCCACATAAGTATAATGGGGCAAGTTTTCCTGTTTAATGTTTTGATATGTAACATCATAAGAGTTGGAAACACAAAGGGAAAATTGGACAGAGATGACTGCATACCTTTAAATACCATAACACTTACATTATTGATCAAAATCCAATGGACTGTAATAGGGGCATACAATTCTGTCCAGCTGATTTCCTCCCAACCTAAATGGTAAAACAAAGAGTTGAATTTTATTAATAGTCCAAGAAGATGGCCCAAGATGGCAGCAGAGTATGGCTCCTTTGCCAGATGTCATTCGCTCCAATCACTTTTCTTTTACTTTTTCTTTTTTTCCCTGTTTTTCTTTTTCTCTTACTTACTTTGTCCTGAGCTTGAATGGCATTGACAACGATGAGAGCCCATCACATGGAAATCGAGCAGACAGAGTGTGGACCTCAAGTGATCTTGAGGCAGGTCTAGGGCGTGACCTCAGACGGGCCTACCATAGACCTCAAGCGGGGCCAGGGACTGGACCTCAGCCCAGCCTACCATGGACCGTGAGCAGGCCTAGGGCACAGGCCTTGAGCAGACCCAAGGCCTGGAGTCAGCAGCTGCTGCATTGGCAGAGGCGACGTCAGCAAGGTAGGCCCAGCGGTAAAAGATGGTGCCTGAGGATCAGCGACTTTGATGTTGGTTGGGTCTGGTGTGGACAACAGTGAAGCAGTGACAGAGAGATGGCAGTGCACATGTCAGTTGATGGTGCTGAGCTGGCTCAGGACTGATGGACTCTCTTCAAGCTATGTCTCTTTTTTTAAACTTTATTCTTAAATTATGCAAAATGGCACTGTTTCATGAAAACAAATGAAAGAACTTTTCGCTGTACAGGTAGTTCTTCTACAACACAATGGTTGCGTTATTGTGCAACCCCACATTAAAAAAAAACGCACTTTAGAAAGAGTGCTTAAAGTGTTGGCAGTGTAATCACATTACAGCCAACAAATGTTTTAAAAGTTTGCACTGTAGAAACAGTGTCCCCATTTCGTCAATCACATTTCAGTGAATTTGTGTTGTTGATATGCGCGTTATCACAGAATGACCTGTGTTTTATTGTACTCTTGCTGTAAAATAGACGTGACAATAAAATCAAAATCAATCAGCTCAGTGTCAATTTTGGGGGAGTTTCACAGAAGGTTTCTCTTTGAGTTCCAGTGAATTTGTTTAACCAATTCTATGCAGTTCGTTACCGTATATATGTTGCACTGCTCTGTGGTGCCCTGCTGGTGCAGTCATGCATGCAGCAATGGCAAAAGTGCAGCTGAAATCTCCAGCCAGCGGCGTGTTTAAAAGCCACAGACCAGGTCAAGCACTGCCAGCCAGGAGCTACCTTTCATAATGCACATGGTGGGAGAGGAATGGTAAAGAAACGCTTCTGAAGGCATGTAGGTGTGATGGCTGACACTTCATTGCAAATGCAAGCGCACAGTCATAAATATATTGCTAGATTATATCATTAGCTGTCTGATCGCCTGTTATTGTAACAGCACTACAAGAATCAATCTGCACAGCTTAACCCTCCTTTACACCATTCTACCTTAGAAACTTGTAAAAGGCAGATCGGCTCTTCCCAAATACTCATTCCAGCCTAACATCTTCTCATTGTTCAATGTGGGGTCATCACCTACTGGACAGACTTTATGTGGGTGAGAATATTCACTTTCATTCAACAAAAGCAAAAGAAAAGAAAAACAAACAAACAAAAAAAATGATGCATTTGTTTCTGAGAACAAACAAGGACCACTTAGGAATGAATGATGACTGCGCACAGCTCACATCTTTTGGAATGTGCTATCAATTAACTCAATTATGAAGAAAGAGTTAGTGGAAAGGCAAGTGCTGAGGGTAACAATCGCAACACCTCCCCCTGAAAAACGTGATTTGAAGCAAGCTCAGGCCATGATAATCTAAATTTTTAATAGCTTGAAGCTTTTGTTAAGGAGTGGTCAAAGGATTCCATGCAAAACATTAACAAGCTTACAAGCTAACTTTGAAATTTTACAGGTTCACTGTTTTGAGCACAAAACAGGATGGTTATTTGCTGCACAGAAGGTTGTAGTACTCCTCCTTTTATAAATGCAATTATCTTCTAACAGGAGCAAAATGTCAAGGACATCATTCCAAAAGGAAAAAAAACTGCACTTTATAATTTTTCTTGTAGTTCAGAAGTTCAGTCTTCAAACTTATATTGGGGGAAAATGCCAACTGGGAAACCATAACATATCACAGTGGGCTATGTTCACCTAGAAAAAGTAAGAAATGAAAGTCATAGTCATAGAGAAAGAGAAAATAAAGCAATCAAATCGATCCAGGATCACACCAAGTTGCAGAATCCTTCAATGTTTCAAGAGCAACAAATTGAATTTATTTAGCATCGATAACATAGAAACACATCCCAAGGCAATACATGGATCTGTGGTCAGTTGACAAAGCAACACTGAGCTAAAAAAAGTAGATGGTATCTTAGAAGAGGAGATGTGAAGGAAAGACTTACAATGTTATAGTGGTTTTCATAACCAGCGAGATACCAACCTACTTTACAGATAATGTAATACTTTTCCAAGTGTCATCAATTTGGGAAACACAGCAGCTAATACGGACTCAGCAAACTCCCACAAACAGCAATATGAAAATCAGCAGATAATATTGTCTGTGTTGTTGTCTATGGAATAAATGTTGGTTCAAACATCTTCAATATTAACTCCCCTTTTATACATGAGAAAAGCTCCATTGTATCGTTCATATCCACTAAGTAGGCAGATGTGACACTAGCTTAACATCTCAGCCTAACGGCAGCATCCCTGACAGGGGTATATTTCAAAAATATATTTGTACCCAGGGGACAGCTTTAGCAAAGGCAGTCAAAATGTTATGTTTTTCATAACTACATTTCCATCCTCTCTTTTGTGCACTGCTCCATTGATTTATTTGCTAAGTCACATAAATCAATAAAGATATTGTCACTCTTTGCAATTATCCAAGTATCTTGTTTTAGTGGCTCTTGATGACTATCACTAGCAACATGGAAGTGTAGTGAATAGTTCAGGATGGCTTTTCAGTAACTAAATGAAAGAATGAAATCTTTATGAACTGCTTTGATACAAGCAAACCTGTCTTCATTATTAACAACTATTGAGGGAACTCTAAAGCTGGTCAGTAGGATAACTTCATTATTTCTTGTTCCAAAGTACTCAGACACTACCTGACTGAAACTACCAGAAGCGGGAAAAAAATAAAATATTCTTAAGGAAACCGTATTCTTTTTATGCAAAATTGTAAAGGAGGCAATGTGATTGCCTAATGCCTATGCTACTTTAAGCAATCCAAGAACAAAGAACAGTTCACACAGGATTAAGTCTTTCAACCCATCAAGCCTGCAGTGACACAAAACACTTTTCTAAACTAAAAATCTTTTGTTTCTATGTAGTCCGCATGTTGAGTATAGGAGTTGGGACGTCATGTGGAGGTTGTACAGGACATTGGTGAGGCCTCTTTTGGAGCACTTGGTGTAGTTCTGATCATCCTGCTATAGGAAGGTTATTATTAAACAAGAGAGGGTTCATGAAAAGATTTACCAGGATGTTGCTGGGAATGGACAGTTTGAGTTATGAAAATAGGCTAAATAGGCTGGGGCTTCTTTTACTTGAGCATAGAGATTGAGAGCTGATCTTATAAAGGTTTATAAAACCATGAGGGGCACAGAGAAGGTGAATAGCAAAGGTCTTTTCCCTAAGGTGGGGGAATTCAAAACTAGAGGGCATAGGTTTAAGATGAGTGGAGAAAGATTCAAAAAAGACGTGAGGGCCAACTTATTTACACAGAGAGTGATTAGTGTGTATAATGAACTGCCAGAGGAAGTGGTAGAGGCAGATAGAGTTATGTTGTTTAAAAGACATCTGGATAAGTACATGAACCCAAAACATTTGGAAGGATGTGGGCCAACTACAGATGTGTGGGACTGGTTTAATCTGGGAACATGGTCAGCATCGACTAGTTGGACTGAAGGGCCTGGTTCCATGCTGTATCGGTCTATTCATGGATCTGTCTTAAATGTTACTATTGTAACTGCTTCTACCATCTCACTTAGCAGTGCATTCCAGGCAATTACCACCCTCTGTAAAACGGTCCTGTCTCTCACATTTCCTTTGAAATTTCCTCCACTTTACTTTAAATCTAGTAATTGACATTTGCACCCTGGCGAGAAGATTCTGACTATCCATTCTATCGATGCCTCTCATAATTTTCTGACCTTCTATTTAGTACCCCCTCTGTCTCCATTGCTCAAATGAAATCAAACCAGGTTTGTCCAGTCTCTCTTCATAGCTAATACCCTCCAAAACCAGGCAACAAACTTTTCTGTTCCCTCTCCAAATCCTCCACATCCTTCTAGTAGTGTGGTGATCAGAATGTTAAATGTGGCCTAATTGACGTTGTATATAGTTGCAACATGACTTGCCAATTTTTCTACTCTATGCCCCAACCAATGAAGGCAAACATGCCATACACCTTCTTAACCATCATATCCACTTGTGTTGCCATCTTCAGGGCACTGTTGACCTGTACACCTACATCTCTCTACATATTAACATTTCTAAGAGTTGCGCCATTTACTGTATACTTCTCTCCTGCATTTAACCTTCCAAAATGTAGGGACTCACATTTGTTTGGGTTAAATTCCATCTGTCATTTCTCCACCCAAGTCTCCAGTCGAATGTTACATTGTTGTGTCCTCTAACAATCCTCCTCACTATCCGGAACTCCCCTGTACAGGTTATCAGAAGGACTCGGATGTGGAGTATTTCACTCGGTTCATCAAATTCCAGATAATCGAATGCCGAATAACATAGTTTAGCCAAGCATTGGACCTCGCGATCTTGCCGGATAATCTGATATTCAGATAATCGATTGCCGGTTAATCAAAGTTCTTCTGTATTTGTGTCATCCACAAACTTACTAATCATACTAGCTATATTCTCCTCCAAATCATTGATATATATTACAAACAATATGGGTCTCAACACAAATCACTGTGGACACCATTGGTCAAAAATCTCCAGTCAGAAAGATACCCTTCCACAGCTATTCTCTTTCTTCTAAGACCAAGCCAGTTCTGTATCCATCTTACCAGCACACCATGGATCCCTTGTGACTTTGTCTTCTGGGTCAGTCTGCCAGAAGAGACCTTGTCGAAGGCCTTGCTAAAGTCATATAAACAGTATCCTCCATGCTGCACTCATTGATCGTCTATGTCACTTAATCGAGTTTGTGAGACATGACATTGCCTAACAATAATAAATCCATATTTTTCTAAATATGAGTAAATACTGTCTCTAAGAATCTTCTTCCGTAATTTCCCTGCCACTGACATAAAGCTCACCAGCCTGTAATATCTCGGATTGTAAACTGTTGTCCTTTTTAAACAATGGAACAACATTAGCTATTTCCCAGTCCTCTGGGACATCTGAGAACTCAAAGATCTTTTATAGGACCCCAGCAATTTCCTCCAACACTTCCCTCAGTACTCTGGGATAGATTCTATTACATTCTGGGAAGTTGTCTAACTTCATTCTTTTCAAAACACCCAAAACCTTTTTTTATATTGACATGCCCTAGAATATAATAAACCCCTTTCTAGCCTCACTAGCCACCATATCCTTCTCCTTTGTGAATACCAATGCCAAGTATTTGTGAAGGACCTCACCCCTTTTTCCTGGCTCCACACATATATTCATAGATAGAAGGACATAGATAAGCTGCAGAGCTGGGCTGAGAGATGGCAAATGGAGTTTAATGTGGAAAAGTGAGAGGTGATTCACTTTGGAAGGAGTAACAGGAATAAAGAATACTGGGCTAATGGTAAGATTCTTGGTAGTGTAGATGAGTAGAGAGACCTCGGTCTCCATGTATATAGATCCTTGAAAGTTGTCATCCACGTTGATAGGGTCGTTTAGAAGGCACACAATGTGTTAGCTTTTATTGGTACAGAGATTGAGTTTCGGAACCACGAAATCATGCTGCAGCTGTACAAAACTCTGGTGCGGCCACACTTGGAGTATTGCGCACAGTTCTGGTCACCGCATTATAGGAAAGATGTGGAAGCTTTGGAAAGGGTGCAGAGGAGATTTACTGGGATGTTGCCTGGTATGGAGGGAAGGTCTTATGAGGAAAAGCTGAGGGACTCGAGGCTGTTTTCGTTAGAGAGAAGAAGGTTGAGAGGTTGATTTAATTGAGACATATACGATAATCAGAGGGTTATATAGGGTGGAGATTGAGACCCTTTTTGCTTGGATAGTGATGGCTAGCACAAGGGGACATAGTTTTAAATTGAGGGGTGATAGATACAGGACAGATATCAGAGATAGTTTCTTAGTCAGAGAGTAGTAGGGGTGTGGAACGCACTGCCTGCAACAGCAGTAGACTCGTCAAATTTAAGGGCATTTAAATGGTCATTGGATAAACATTTGGATGAAAATGGAATAGTGTAGGATAGATAGGCTTCAAATTGGTACCACAGATGGGCATAACATAGAGGGCCGAAGGGCCTGTACTGCGCTATAATGTTCAATGTTCTATATTCCCTCCTTTGTCCTAAAGTGAACCTTCACTTTCCCTTGCTACCCTCTTACTCCTTATAAATGTGTAAATTGCCTTGGAATTTTCCTTAATTCTGATGGCCAAGGACATTTTTAGCTCTCACAAATCCTTTTTTAAGTTCTTTCATGCCTTCTTTATATTCTTCAAGAGATCTGTATGTCTTCAGTTTCTTAAACTGCATGCCTGCTATTTTGTTTTTACCCAGCTCCCAATTTATATTGTCATTCAAAGTTCCTGATCTTGCCTTCCTTACCCTTAATTTTCACAGGAACTAGCTAGTCCTGAACAACTAGCCTTTGAAAGAATCCCACATGACAGGTGTGAAATTACCCTCAAACAGCAACTCGCAATCTATATTCCTCAGTTTCTTTTGTCTGTATTATCAATCTAATACTTTCACCTGAGAACTACTCTTGTCCTTATCCATAAGTATCTTCAAACTTGTGGAATTATGGTCACTGTTCCCAAAATGCTCCCCCACCTGGCCAGGCTCATTCCACAATACCCGAGGTCTAGTATAGCCCACTCCGAGTTGGACTATTTACAGATTGCTTCAAGAAATCCTCTTTGATGCATCTAACAAATTTCATGCCCAACTAAGTCCAAGGAACTAAAGGAGTCCCAATAATATAGGGCAATTTATAAATCACACACCACAAAAACCCCGTGGATTTTACATTCCCCCAATTTAAACACTTAACTTCTGCACAATCCTTCCTCCTTTCCATAATGATTTTGAAACTTAGAGTTATGGTCACTATTCCCAAAACACTTGCCCAATAAAACTTCAACTACTTGATCCTGATGCACTTAACAATTTCACCCCGTCTAATCCTGTCACACTGCACTGATCCCAATTAATGTTAGTAAAGTTGAAGTCCCCTACAGCTCTGGCTCTGTTTCTCACATACCTTTCTGTGATCTGTTCATTCGCCTATATATCTGCTACTTTATCTCCCTCTGACTGTTGAGACGCTGATATGATAATCCGAGCCATGTAATCAACACATTTTTTTAAATTTCTAAGCCGTACCCTAGAACATCCTCCCTCATTATTGCAGTAATGCATTGCCCCTTCCTGTCTTGCATCCCTTCCATCCCACCTGAAATTTCTATACCTTGAAATATCAAATTGTCAATCCTGCCCTTCCGTCTATCCTGGTGAAAGGTTCCAACCCGAAACGTTGACTCCCTTTCTCCTCTGATGCTGCTTGACCTGCTGTGCTTTTACCAGCTCCACTTTTCATCCACTCTGACGTTCCAGCATCTACAGTCCTCACTAGCTCCACTCTGCCCTTCCTTCAACTAATAATTGCATCAATGTCAGATTCCCACATGCTGAGCAGTGCTCTGAATTCATCCACCTTACCAATCAAGCTCCTTCTATTAAAATGGATACAATTTAGCTTTCCAAACTCCCATGTTTTTTAACATGCTTGTCATGTTGTCTTTTATCATTACATTTAAACAGGTTTCTTTAGAACACAGTCAAACACAGTCCTTAAAACCACATGCAGTACATTTTCTTTCTTAAAAGGAACATCTGCCTCACTGTGTTATCTCAGCAGTTACATGCAACATGCTTAAGGGACCATGCTCATAATATCATCATCATATTAAAGCTTAATGTATGAATATATGGTAAGGGAATAAAGGTCAGAGTTTCCATCTTACTGAGTCCTCTCTCTTGCATTATGAAAGGCTGAAGGAGGTATGTGCTAGCTTGCACCCAAATTGTTTAGTTTGAGCCCAGACACAGAGTGTCTGTGTTTTTAATGAACACATGTAGATACAAGCTGCTGTAATAGAAGTAATTGTTAATTTAGAGAGCTAAAGTGTCTTTCAATTATACTCACAAATAGATCCTTCTCGAAAGAATGAATGAATACATCACTAGTTTTTCTTATATTCATGGATTTGGGTCTGCATTTCCACTGTTGTACGAGTAATAAATTTCTTTTTGTCTCAAATATGATGAATTTTGACAAATGTAAATCTGTGTTTTCTAGCTCAGTGCTCACAGTTTAAATAAATAGCCTTATGTATGTACATAATTTATACCTTGTGGCAAGTCAGTAGAGGTTGCTCCCTCCTCTTCTATAACAACAAATTTCTTACCTCTTTCTGGATTATTTTGAACATAAGACATAAGCATGGTTATCTTTTGTTCAACCTTGAGATTTGGAGAACACTTTTGAAAATAAGCAGTTGGAAAGGAAAGTGTGATTTATGACTGAAGTACTTCGACTCTTGGGGAAAAAAAAGTTCCCTATTCTCCTTCTTGAAATGGGAAAAGGATGATAAGTATTTTAGATATTTAAAAAATGCAAAAATAAACTTGTAAAGGGATAATTGCAGAGAAATTAAGTCCCAATTTTCCTTTTCCTTTGGCATATAAGCTTTGATCATGTTCTCTTGTCACTGGTCTCAATCTCATCAAATTATTTTGATAATTTACTTTTACACTCCTATAATTCTCTGCAATTATGCCTCTATGAGTTTGTTAACATCACATTCCAGTGTCTAACACTGCACAGGGGAAAAACAGCTGAAGCTCTCCAATATCAGGAATATATAAATTTGTTCAAAGATTATATATCTTGTGGGTTTGAATTTCACGTTTATTTTTGTACAATTTTAACATAAACTTTGTTTAAAGGACTACCAATTTACTGAAAAGTACACCTCTTTCAAACCATCATTTTCCACCCTGTATTAAAAAGTCATGCTTAATTAAAAGTCATACCTGCTGGATCAACACTCATGTTGTTTATTTCTGCTTTGGAAGGCAGCAATTCAATTTACAGTTTTGAGACTTTGGGTAAAGGTGGAGTTCTATTGCGATCGTGAAAGTATTAATAATTGCATTAATTTAGGAATTGAGGAATCTCTGCTCTGAAAATAACCAGATTATTCATTAAACTAAGATCTTTCCTTGCAAAAAAAAAATTCAAGTGTCCACTTTATTGAGATGTAATTGATTTGTTTTTAACTGTTTGGTGAAGCATGCCAAATCTAGCCGGGCCCAAGGTATTTCCAATTACACATTAATGTTTTGTAACTAAACATGTGAAATTCAACAGGGAGGGACAGTGTAAATCTGATGAAGGGTTTCTGTCTGAAATGCCCCGACTCTTTCACTCCTCTGATGCTGCTTAATCTGCTGTGCTTTTCCAGTGTCACACATTTCGAGTCTGATATCCAGCATCTGCAATCCTTACTTTCTCCTCTCCACAGATGCTGCCAAACCTGCTGAGTTTTTCTGGTAATTTCTGGTTTTGTGACTATATACATGTTCACGGTCCTCTTCCCACCATTTGCAATACAAGTTTCCTGAAGGAAACTCCACAATTGGAACAAAGAAGCTCTAATTATTCAGGTACAGAGGTACTATTTTTAGCAAGTCTATGTTCACAAAGAAGACCAGCATTGAACTAATTCTGAAGGGGTATAGGATATCATTTAAAATGTTTTAAGTCAAGGATGGGAAAGAAACAACATAATCAGGACTGTTGCTCGAGTGTTTCCTTTGGATCATGTCTAAAATGTGACAGTTTATGAACAAGTGTCTCTTGAAAGAGAGCTCCTTATTAAAAGGTGTATGTTAGTCCATGTATATAGTTTAATCTTTCCAAATGAAGTTCAGTCAAATCTCATTCAATTTTATCAATACAATTTAAACAGTCAGCAATATCTACCCACAACATTCAATCAACAAATTGGTTTGTATGCAAGATATTTTGCTATTTTCTATAATTTTCAACTAATTTGATTAACTCCACGTGGTAGCAAGAAATCACTGAAGACATTGGGAGCTTGTAAATATTTTATGGGCTCTGACAACATTTGCCAATAGCATTGAAAAAATTGTGCGACGGAATGAGGTGTGTACAGCTGCAACACGCCCATCTAACTGGCTGTGGTATATCCTGTCTATAGAATGCAGGATAAATCCAAACAGCCAATACTGCTTTATCAGTCTATTCTGCATCTTCAGCAAAGTGATGAAAGAGATCAGCAACTGTGCCACAAGGATAAATGCTCAGTGGAGATCAGTTTGTTTTCCTTCAAGGCCACTTAGCTCCTGATCTCAGTACAGCCTTCATTCAAACATGAACAAAGAAGCTGAACTCCAGAGGAGGGGTGAGTGCGACTGCCTTTGACAGCAAGGTTGCATTCAACTGAGAATGGCAGTGAGGTGCCCTAGCAAAACTGAACTCAATGGAAATAAGGGGGGAAACTCTTTGCTGATTAGAGCCATAGCTAGCACAAAGGAAGATGGTTGTGGTTGTTGGAGGTCAACGATCTCATGCTCAGAACATCACTGCAGGAGTCCCTGAAGGTAGTGCCCTAAATTCAACCATCTCCAGTTGCTTCAGCAGTGAGTCCCTCCATCATAAGGTCAGAAGTTGAGAGGTTCATTAACTATGACATAAATGTTCAGTACCATTCACTGTTCCTCAGATACTGAGGCAGTCTGTGTTCCTAAAGAGCAAGACCCAGAAAGCATCAGATTTGACCTGATGAGTGACATGTGACATTTGTATTGGACAACTGTGAGAACATGACCATCTCCAACAAGAGGGAACCTAACACCGCCTCTTGACATTAATGACATTGCTAATACAATACCCTACTATCAAAATCCGATGTGTTGCACTGGCCGGATATTGAACTGTGCCATCCATATGCATACTGTGGCTGCAAGAACAGGTCTGTGCTGTGTAACTAATTTGCTTCTCCCCAGTGTCTGTCCACTATGTACAAGACAGAAGTCAGGAATGTGATGGAATACTCTCCATTTGTCTGGATAGATCAACTCCAAGAACACTCAAGGTGCTCGATTAATTCCAGAACAAAGCAGCCTGCTTGATTAATACCCTATCCAACACTTTCAAATTCACTGCCTTCACCACTGAAGCACAGTGTCAGCAACGTGTACCATTCACAAGATACACTGCGGTAATTCCTATGACAAAAATTTCAAAGTATGCAAACTCAACTACTAAGAAGAACAAGTGCAGAGGCAGAACAAGAATACCATCACCTTCAACTTCCCCTCCAGATCACACACCATCTTGACTTCAAATTATATCACCATTCATTCACTGTCACTGGTTCAAAATCCTGGAATACCTTTCCCACCAACACTGTTAGTGTACCTGGACTTCCAAAGACTGCAGCAATTCAAGAAGGCACTTCTACCAACTCCAGGATAATTAGGAATAGTTAATAAATACTGGCCTATCCAATAATCAATGAATAAATGAAACAATGAAGGTAGAAGTCGAAGAAAAAAACTATTGAATTTCTACAGATAAAATGTTTCAATTCAGATTTCCTCCCAAGACACTTTTTAAAAATTCACAACACATGAAAAAAAACTTCGACAGGTAAACCTGCACTCAGTGTAATCTGAACCTTTGTTTTATATGTTCAGTACATTAAGAATAGCAAACAGCTTGACGGAATGAAAATGCCTCTTTTATTTTACTGGATAATGGGTTGAATTCCTATATGTTTAAGACTATTTTAGGAGAAGGCAATCTGCAATATACAATATATTTTGTAATGTATTCGACTATTAAACAAGTTTCCCCATGATTAGAGTTATATGCAGTATAAGCAACTATTGAATAGGTTAATCTTGCGCAAGGAGTCTAAAGTTAGATTGTAATGAATTAATCAAAGAAAACCATCAGACAACTCCCTTAAAATTGTTCTGGTAAACATTCTTTATTTTGAGTAGAAAGAAGTCTTCTGGAGACATTTATGAGGCCATTGTAGTTTGTCATGCTAGGGATTTTAGGTTGTTTTAGAAGAATGAGCTGGATAGGTCAAATTGTTTCCTGCAGAACATATCTTTGTGATCTTTCAATGGAAGTACTTCTCAGAAGAAAATAAGCAATTTTGTTCCTCAGTGAAAGCAGATGATAATCTTTGAGCAGCTTACCATAAGTAGAAGTTTGGAGAAGTTAATATCCCCAAACACAATATGAAGCCATAGTTGGTAGTTCTTCAGATTACATATCCACAATTCTACTTTGGGCTAAATATCATTTGTTTAAATTGTTCTCAAGGGTCCATCCCAATGAGTTTGACAGTAAGCCTATCAAAATAATGAGGTATCGAGCTAACGACATGATAAAAACATGCTCCTAGAGGCACGAATGGTACAGAAGGCTGGGAAGATGGATATCACTCTCACCCAGGGAGCAGAAAATTTTTGAGGACTACCTCAAGAGGAGTTTGAGAGAATGAGGTCACTGTTATGGGGTGTCAATTACCAGATTGTGATCCTGAGGACTTTAACACAGCACTATAGGAATGCTAATGACCTTATACAGGTACTTAATGTCACTGAATGCAATTTCACATAATATTCCAACTCAGCAAAATACTGTCTTCACATTCAGCTCGATTCGTACATCCGCGACTTACACCTTAGCATTCCCTTGTGCTCAAGACTAATGACTAACATCCAGATACACCCCATCTCACCCTTCCAGAGCTGCCAGTCTTACAATGAGGCTATTCCTCCTGCTTGCACATACTCCTGCCATTCAGCTTTGGTACATGTAATGCAAGCAGTCACATTGTGACCTCACTGTTGAACAAGGAGTATGTAATATGAGGAAACAAAGCAAAGTCAGTGGAGGATGAGAATGTCTTCATTCACTGAGCACTATGAGTTAGGTGACTTTCATCTCCCACTATGTGCTCATCCTGCATCACGCAAGCTACTGATGTTGTGACTACTGACCTCCTGCATCATATATAACACAGAAGCTGGAATTCCAGAGTAATCCCAGACCTGATGCCTGGAAAAGACAGTGAAAAGTAAATTTACCTCTAGTTGGTTCCTAGATCCTTTAAGAGCCCATCCTGAACCTCACTCGGGCTCTTCAAAGATTGAAGAATATCTGTACAGAATCTGTACGATCCAGCTTAGGAATTTCGGCATTACATCCACCAGTCTGCTTTGTTATGCCAGTTAGAACTGGATACAGGAGATGTATATCTGTGCAGCCAGGAACAGTATGTGCTCTTGGGAATCAATGGTAGGTTCCTGTACTTCCACTTGAGAGACAGAGATATCCAATTGAATTTGGAGCTTAGTGCTCTCGAAGCAGCCCTGAAGATAACACAGTGGTATAAATAATTTCCAGTGAAGATGAAAGTCTTTTCTCCCTGCCTCAATAAATTCCATTGGCGGCCATACTTAGGAACAGTTAAAGCGATGTCTTGCAGATTCATTTAATAAGCAGTACATGCAATTCATGCCTGGTGTACCAATCCAGCAATCAAAAAATTAACATGTCAAAATATTGTTTTTCTTTCACGGGGACGATATGGCAGCCAAAAAGATATCTCAGCAAACATTTTAACAACAGTGTGGCTTGCATTTTCACTACAAATCCTAAAGCTGCTGTTTCAAAACTAGGCACAAACAAAAGGGACCATAATTCCTTCATGACACCTGCATCTACAGGAATAAGAACTGAAAGGTGAAACATTTTAAAAGCACATCAAATTATTTTTATTGTTCAGAAGGTTTCGATAGCACAGTGATGGAGTTACAAGCCCATTAAGGTTTCCAAGCAAAAATGGGCCACATTGATGTATTATGTACCCTTTGCAATCAGCTACCTTATGTAGGTAAGATTAATCAGGTTCAGAATAGTAGAATATTCCAAATCAGGATGAAAATACAGCAAGGTTGGGGGAACCTGATTAAAATGCATCATTGATAAGAAGGAAGTGAAGAATTTTAAGACTGTGTTTGAACTTTCTGGGTTGTTCTGTAAAAGGAAACAAGATAAATGGGGTAGCAATGAAAAACCAAATAATGAGGTGAATAACCTTTTGCTGTGAAACTTGCTTGAATGTCCTACTTTTATCATGAAAACGCATTTCACATAACAAATACGTTGAGCAATAATTTTCTGTGACAGGACATCTAATGATTTCTGCTTCTAGTTAGACTGGCATAATTGGTTTTGTTCTTTTTATTATTCATTCAGATAATATGGGCTTTACTAGTTAAATGAGTGAAGGTTAGTCATCCTCATTTGCCCTTGAGAAAATGATGGTAAATTGCCTTCTTAGATAATGCAGTCCATTTGTTGTAGGCACAAGCACATTCTTTCACGGTCGCTGGGTCAAAATCCTGGAATTCCCTCTCTAATGGCATTGAAGTCAACCCATGGCAGATGGACAGCAACTCACCACCTTCTCAAGGGCAAACTAGGGACGGGCAATAAATGCTCCCAGCCAACGATGCTCACATACCACAAACAAAAAAATGTTTTAAATATGCTGTTTTGGAAGGAATTTCAGCACTTTGACCCAAATTTCACTTAGGAATCGATAACCGTGCAGCAAGGAATACAAAGACATCCAGGACCTAAGTGAACAAGGCAAGCAAATGTGTATGCCTTTCTCCAATCAGATCTTTTGTTCTATTTCTGGGATATGGGCATTGCTGCCAGCATTTGTTGCTTATCCCTGGTTGCCCTTCAGAAGGCGGCATTGAGTTGTCACCTTGAACTGCCACAGTCCATTTGGTGTAGGCACACCCAGAATGATGCTAGAGAGGGACCAAGTGACACTGAAGAAATGCTGACATATTTCCAAGTTAGGGTGGTCGATTGGCTTGGAGGGGAACTTGTAGCTGGTGGCATTCCCATTTATCTGCTTCTAGATTGAAGGATTATGGAAAGAACAGTGCAAGGACAGAGAAAGATATATCAATTGGAGTAGCAGAATTGAACGCCAAATCAGGCACGGAATGAGAACTAAAGAGACAGCAAGAAATATCAAATTGAGCGATAAAGGCCAGAATGACGAAAACGGTTTTTTGAAGTTTGCAACAATGAAAACCCAAATGATTAAGAACTCAAACTTGGGATGGTTGTGTGTGTGTGTGTACATGTACAGATGGGGATGTTTGTGGAGGTGGACAATGCCATTGCTACAGGGATAGCTATAGTCAACTGAAGGGCTCGACATGACAAAGCCCATCCAAATACCACACCCAATACTGAGGTATTGAGATGTTTGCCAGGGCTTAATGAGCAGTTTGCCCTCGTGACAGAGGGACCACTTCACCACTGGTAAAATGCTATTGACAATAGGAAGATGAGGTTTATAGCAAATAAAATGGGTTGATTAGCTTCTGGAAGAGCCATCTACCACCTTGCTATTGCTGGCAAGGTGGCATGACATCAGGAAGACAATGGGCACCTTAGCCTTCGCTGCAGGAGTTTTATGGGTTCCACCACCCAGCGAACTTGGACTGAAGGAAACTTATTCACACATTCATTGAGGGATAAGGAGATGGATTATGACTTACAACAGTGATGGTAAATCAACAACCACGGATTACTGAAGCAATATATATCCTTTTTTTCTTTATTACTTCATGTAGTATGGGCATCACTTCTAATCTAAGAATTTTAAAAAGTTTATATATTGGGTGTGGTTACGGTTGGCTCAGCCAGCATTTATTGCTCATCCCTAATTGCCCATCAAGCAGTTAAGAGTCAACCTATGATAGTGTTAGGGTTAGGATTAGTGGTCTGGAGACACATCTGCAAGGACAAGTTGGACCGAAAGGTCTCTTTCCTTGCTGTACAGCTCTCTGACTCCGTGACTCTATGTAGGTAAAGATAGCAGATTTCCTTCCCCAAAGAAAATTAATGAACAACATGGAGTTTTACAGTCATCGACAGTTGTCACCACCAGCTGCTTTTTATCGAATTCAAATTTTGCCACCCTCAATGACAGGTTTTGAAACCATATCCCCAGAACATCAGCATGGGGTTTGGAATACAGCTATGCCACCTCCTTCCACCAAGTTGCCCATGTGTTTCCCAGCTCAAATTACTCTTGAATAATGTGATTTGCCATAGCCATTTCAGAGGGCAGTTAAGAGATAACCAGATTGCTGTGGTTCTGACATCTCATGTCAGCCAGACAAGTTAAAGGATGTTGGTGGTTGTAGCATTGAATTTTATAGTATGGATATGGTTCTTAGAATCATAGAATCCTCCAGTGTGGAAACAGGCCATTTGGACCATCAAATTCACACCAACATTCTGAAGAGCATCTCACCCAGGGCTGGCCCTTAAGCTGTCCCTGAAACCCTCCTAGCCAGATCGTTACCCGCTCCTTTGTCTGTCCAACTGTTCCTATGTCCCTTTGGACCCTATCCCCACCTATCATTTACTTCTTATACCTTCCCCCCACCCATATAAATCAACATTTTCCTAGCTATCATCAGTTTTGAGCAGGGGCTATGTGATCTGAAACTCTGATTTCTCTCCACACCTGCTGAACTTATTGAGCAATTTCTGTTTCTGTGCATATAGTTCATACTGTTTTTCTACAGTTTCTGCATTTGCATTTGGGAATAATGAAAAGTAGAAGCTTTTGACACAGCCTTAAAAAGTGATCACCTTATGTAAAAAAATATCTCTGAATAGAAGTAATTATACACTATGCCCATGTTTTAGTTAGCACAGATGCAAAGCATTCCAACTGAGTCATATGATGTCATCTGTCCACACTGTGTAAACATTGACCACGAGGCAAACTCACTTTATTAAGGCCATTGGAAAAGTTAATTGGGGAAGAATGCCAGATTGTGAACAATTTGTGAACAATGAGTGGAACGGATGCCAGGTCTATCCTGCTCAAAATTGCTCTATGCTGCCAGCTACATGAAAGATTTTCTTTTAATCCCTTTTGCAGAGCCAAGATGTACAGGAAAGCTCTTCAGAGCCCAACAGCCTTGGTGATTAAATGTCCACACCCTCTGGTTTGCACCAACACTAGAGTCCCTTCTGCGCCCATTGCCTGATCCCCTCTCAGAATAGACCTAACAATTGTGGCCAGTGAGTTCAATATTTTCTGTATGAGCAAGCTGCGGAGATGAACATGCATGGCAGCTCACCAAGGCACATAGACCTGTGCCAATACCTAGTGATTATTTGTCCTCTTGGTTTGGATATTGGAAGATGTGAGTTTTCCATTTTAAGTTTAAATCTTCAAAATCAAGGTAATTTCAATAAAACTTTATCAAATAATCAATCAGGAACAGCCAGTTTCCTTTCTCGGATTGTATTTTCCCCTGAAGCATCATTGATCTCAAAACGATGGGATTCTGACTATCCAACTTAGATAGCAATGCTCTTGATTATTAAAGAAGCAATATCAATTCCTGGATTAAATTCTATCCAACTGCATATTTACATTGCTAAAATCTTGTGACACATAGAACATACAGTTGGTTCTGATGTAATGTGATAGTTCTGTTCTTGTGTGATCTCATGTAATAAGAAAATCGTGCAATAGCAGTGCCATTTAAATTAATGGGGCCTAACTTTGGTGGTCATGAAGTGCTTTGAAAGACTGGTCATGGCATTAATAAACTCCAGCCTCCCCACTAATCTTGACACACTCCAATTTGCCTTTTGGACTAACCAATCCACGTCAGATTCTATATCATTTGCCCTTCACTCCTCCCTAGAACATCTTGACACCAAGAACAGCTACGTAAGAATTCTACTAATGTGGCAGAAATCATGTTATAGCCAAGACAGGTAAGAAACATTTGTGTTCCACAGATAATAATCTAAACTCTTCAATTGCGTTAAAACTAATTCGTGTTGAAGAAACCCATCCTATAGCAGAACCAACTGTATATGGATTTCAAATGTTTCCTCCAGAGATAAGAGAATTGTCATCTTGACAAAACAAAGTGCTGACAAAATATCAGGAAAGTTTTGGAAATGTCCTTCAAGTAGACATTAATTTTTCCCAAATTCAACCCAAAATTATTCTTAGATCCCAGGTGTTCACTTCTGTTCTTTTTTCCGGCTGGTAATTTCTAATCCCAAAATTGTACTATATAGAAATGATTCAGCTCCCTTCCACATCCGTCAGAAACTCAACTGCACCTCTACCAATGTCATCTACTGCATCCATTGCACCCAGTGTGGGCTCCTCTCCATCGGGGAGACAGGAAACCTTCTTGCGGATCGTTTCAGAGAACATCTTTGGGGCACCCGCACCCACCAACCCCACCACCCCGTGGTTGAACACTTCAACTCCCCCTTCCACTCTGTCAAGGACATGCAGGTCCTGGCCCCCTCCACCACCAAACCATTACCACCCAATGCCTGGAGGAGGAATGCTTCATATTCTGCCTTGGGACCCTGCAAGCACACGGGATCAATGTGGATTTCAACAGCTTCCCTTCCCCCACATTATCCCAGTCCCAAGCCTCCAACTCAGCACCACCCTCCGAACCTGTCCTTCACTCCCCTCTCTGACTTATCACCTTCTCCCTTATCTTCATCCACTTATCGCTTTCCCAGCTACTTTCCCCAAACCCTAGCCCCCTCTCATTTATCTCTCAGCCCCAACCCATAAGCCTCTTTCCTGATGAAGGGCTTATGCCTGAAATATCGATTCTCCTACTCCTCTGATGCTGCCTGACCTGCTGTTTCCAGCACCATACTCTCGACATTGATTTTCACTTGGCAGTGGTGGGTTGTGGACATTGTGGACAGCCAACTTATCTCAGTAATATTCAGATTTCTATCTTTCCAAATTCACCAAACAAACTGGAAGTTGAGAAACTTGGGATACAGAACATGCAGCTAGCAAATTCAGCCCACAGCTGGGTTCAGGTGACGACCATTTTGGACACTGAGCACCAACATCTCAGCGCACACTCATGGGCATCTGTCATACACAGCTCACATCCACAGATATTGGCATCAGATGCATATCAGCCTCTGAGAACTCTCATGGCACATCTCTCATTCACTTACTGGATACTTGACACTTCAGTGCTGCACCTCGTAGAATCATGGAAACTTTATAGTGTGGAAGCAGGCCATTCAGCGTCTTGAGCCCATACCGACTCTTTGAAGACCAACCCATCCTACTATATCCCTGTAACCTCTGCATTTCCCATGGCTAAGCCACCCAGCCTGATCAGCCTTAGATACTATGGACAATTTAGTATGACCAATCCACCTAACCTGCATAAAATTGGACTGTGGGAGGAAACTGGAGCACTTGAAGGAAACCCATGCTGACACAGGGAGAATGTACAGACTCCACACAGACGGTCATCCGTGGGTGGAATTGAACCTGATGCTGTGAGGCAGCAGTGCTAACCACTGAGCTACTGTGTCGCCTCAGTGCAACCTCAGGCTAGACTGGCAACTGTAATGCTGCAGCAAGAACACAGTGCATTCAGTAATGTACACCCAGCTCATTGACTGGAACAGGCATATTACTGGGATCTGCAATCTGTCTGCTAATGCTCACTAACTCTGATCTTACAAGGATGCTTGCAGCATCCCTGCCAGGCGTTGCTTTGTTTTTTTTCACATTTCACGCTCTTATCAAGAGATACCAGGCTCATATTACTGCTGTCTTACCTTGCCATTTAGTGCAGAAACAAAGCCAAGGTGCATGTCATGGCTGTCAGTCAATTCAAGAGCGATAGACTTCGCTCAGGAGATCCTGGGTCAATAAGTCAAGAGCGCTCTCCAATACAAGTCCATGGACTGCCCATCGAAGTCAGAGTTAGGATTCTTTTCTCATAAGAGGAACTGAATGTTGGGCAGTTCATCGCCCACCTTGACTCTTTCTTTGCCCTATACTCAGATGTTTTTATCTTGCAATGAGAGAAACAGGTGTTATGAGAGATTAAATTGAGTGGCATAAGTATTACAGTTTCTGCAAGTGGTGGTGGTGGGGGTGGGGGGGGGGCAGTGGGGGGCATGTAAGAAGTAAGAAGGCAATGCCATGGTATACAGAGTCGGTGATATAAATGGTTCGGATGACAACAAGTGAGGGAAGCGTCGCATGTGACAGTAAGAATGGTAGAGCATGACCCTTAGTGAAGATGGTTGCATTTGCAGGGATGGAGTGAATGTCAGCAGGCAGAGAGAAGATGAACGCATCTTACCCTGGCAGAGTGATGAAGGTCATTGACCTTCTTACATTGTTGGGCATTCCTCTAGACTGTTGTGACCTGGGTGGAAATCTTGGATGGGGTTGCCATGGTCTGGTACTATAGCCTCCATTGCTGGCTCTGGAGGAAGAGGAAAAGCCATGTTTATATGACCCCATAGGACTTACAGCACCCTGCTCACAATGTAGGATGCAGATTGCACCTTATCTGCTATGTCCAAGGAACCATGCAGGGCAGCTCCAGACTGACAGTGCTTGTCCAGGTGCACAATGGAATGTTAAATATGCCACCAAATAACAATGAATATAAGAGTTTAGTAAGTTACAGTGAGAAAATTGGCCGGGTTTTATAGTGAGAGTCACTCCACCAACTCACGATAATATACACTGAACCAAAAATGTGCAAGATTTTACCCTTTGTGTTCTATTGGACTCTGAACCAAGGTCTGACCTCATCCTCATTGTTGCTCAAACTGTCTTCATAATATCTGTTGAAACTTTATTGCTGGAACAGCACAGCAGGTCAGGCAGCATCCAGGGAACAGGAGATTCGACGTTTCGGGCACAGGCCCTTCTTCAGGAATGAGCAGAGAGTGTTCAGCAGGAGAAGATAAAAGGTAGGGAGGAGGGACATGGAGGAGGGGCGTTGGAAATGTGATAGGTGGAAAGAGGTAAAGGTGAAGGTGATAGGTCGGAGTAGGGTGGAGGCGGAGAGGGCAAGAAGAAGACTGCAGG
>NC_057719.1:22042017-22062061 GCF_004010195.1 Chiloscyllium plagiosum
TCTCCAAGTCCCCAAAGGAAACTTCCATATCCGCCACAGATTCACCTGCCCCTCCACCCACATTATCTACTGCATCCGCTGCAGCCGGTGTGGCCTCCTCTATATTGGGGAGACAGGCCGCCTACTTGCGGAGCGATTCAGAGAGCACCTCTGGGCCAACCCAATCACCCTGTAGCACAGCATTTCAACTCCCCCTCCCACTCCACCGAGGATATGCAGGTCATTGGACTCATCCACCGCCAAACCACAACAACGCGACGGTCGGAGGAGGAGCGTCTTATCTTCCGACTGGGGACCCTCCAACCGCAGGGGATGAACTTGGACTTCACCAGTTTCTTTCTCCCCCCTCCCCCCACCTTGTCTCCGCCGGGTCCCCCCAGCCCGGCGCCGCCTTCCTGACCTGCAGTCTTCTTGTTGACCTCTCCGCCTCCACCCTACTCCGACCTATCACCCTCACCTTGACCTCTTTCCACCTATCACATTTCCAACTCCCCTCCTCCAAGTCCCTCCTCCCTACCTTTTATCTTCTCCTGCTGAACACTCTCTGCTCATTCCTGAAGAAGGGCCTGTGCCCGAAACGTCGAATCTCCTGTTCCCTGGATGCTGCCTGACCTGCTGTGCTGTTCCAGCAATAAAGTTTCAACTTCATAATATCTGTCTATACCCTTATTCTAATTGCTTCCAAAACCCCCATCCATTCCATATTACCATCAAATCTGACCACTCCAATGATCTGCAATTATTAAATAAAACAAAGAACTGCAGATGCTGGAAATCTGAAATGAAAACAGAAATTGCTGGAGAAGCTTGGCAGTTCTGGCAGTATCTGCAGATTCAGAAATCTAAATACTGAAAAAGAGTCACTGGACTCAAAACATTTACTCTGCTTTCTCTCCACAGATGCTGCCAGATTTGCTGATCTTTTTCTATAATTCTTCCTTGCCTTCCTAATCTGTCCTCCAGCCTGACAACCCCCTGGAGATCTGCATTCTTTATCTTTTGTCCATCTTCCACTTCCTTCACCATATCACTGCGTCTTTAGCTAAATTTATTTCTTATGCTTTTGAATTTGCACTGTCTACCTCTCAGCTTTTCCAACTCACTTTCATCTTAAGATCTCTCCTTAAAAACTGAACCTTGACCAAGCAGTCGATCACCTTTCCCAATGTTTTTCTTTTCTCTACTCTGCTGTTAGGTTTTATCTGGCGTCGCTGGTGGGAATATTTTACTGCATTAACAGAGCTGTACAAATTCAACATGATATTGCTAATATTTTTCCTACAAAGTAGCAGATGTTTCAAAGTCATTGCTGAAAATAGCTTCTAGCTAGTTTGCTGTGATTCCATATGTGTTACACATTCTGAGTTAGTGTTTCGAAAATCTGTTCTTTATGACTAAGTTCAGCAGCAGTCCATTAATATTTCCCATACATAGCTGTGTCTTGATGTATTGTTTACAGTATCATAGACAGTTAAATGAATGTACTTCTGTAGAAATAGCCTCGCAAGTGCAGCGTCTCAGGAAAAAGCGATGCCATACCACTATCAGGGGCAGCTTTTAAATGTTATTTTAAGAAATGCCTCTGCTCTTATTATTTTGGACCAAAGCTCCTCACATTAAAAGGGAACACATGATTGATTTCAGAGGAAATAGTGAGAATCTGAGCCAGTTAGGAACATGAGATGACTGGAGTGTTTTGTTCATAAAGTATAGTTCCATTAACCTGAAGGGGGAAGATTCCTACTTAGTGTTAATCTGAAACACATTCCCAAACCCCAAGGAGAAAAGATTCTTACTTTTTCTCTTATTTTCCTTTTATCTTCTCAGTCTGCTGGGTAGACTTTGACCAGACTCAAACCTTTAGGTTGTCATTACATAGAAAACCTCTTTAAAACTCTTGCCAAACCCGTTATAAACTGACAATTGCCCTCCAGCATTAATCCTCTGGGATCTACTGAATCATGAGAATTCCCTATTGCTTTCAGCGACTCTTTAAAGATCTGAAAACAAACCAAGGTATAGATCTCTGTCTTTAGTGTTGCGTGTTAGGCTTCACTTGGATTGACTGCAGCAAGAAGTAACTGGAGGTGAGGGTCACTTGCTGGGAAAGGTACCTTCTAATCTGTTTTGTCACAGACATTAACAGACGAAAACCAACAAGTTCTGGAGAATGTGCACTGGACCTCCCTGCTAGATATTCAGTTGCAGATCTGTCAAGGTAATGCATCTCAAAGTGAAAAAATGAAAATTTAGTGCCTGAGTATTGTATTTGCTTTTCTTTCTCTTTTTTTCTTCCTTCACTGAAGGTATTGGCTCATATTGGGATTCAACATGTGGCCAGACCTCCAGTATTTCAATCATTTTACATGGCAGAGCTTGAACTGTGAATGTGAGTGGGGTATTTGATAGTCTTGGGATAAGGCCATCAGAGGCAATTCTGATCCTGCTCCCATTTCATACATTTTCCAGTGCACTAGACTGTTTGGCAGTCACAAGTAGTAATCTGAGGTGACTTTTCCTTTGCACACGATCTTGGGCATTAAGGACAATTTCTCTGCCCTAACTGAGGTCAGGAATTATACATCTATGTGTTGGCCACAGGGTGCTTATCACTGAACCAACAAAGTACCTTAAAATGTGTTTTCTCATCAGAATTCAAGTTTGCCATAACTGAAGTTAAGAAATGTGTGAAGCCAAAATCAAACCAATTATGAAAATGTAACACCATGAAACATAACTTTAACACTCATTAGTTTCAATGAAAGTCTAGTGAAGGAGTGGGTAATAAGCCACAGCTCCTTTACCATCAGCCAGTCATTCCTTTGTGGTAAAAGAGGACAGGATTCGGCAACAGGACTGTGGTCATTCTAAGATTTGATTGTCTCAGCCTTAGGCACCAGCTCATTCTCCATAATTGGATGGGAAACTTAAAGGTGGCCTCTTATTTTGCTATGTGCAGGTAGATTACCCAGGCAGCCAATGTTGGTTGCCCCTCGCTTATTTTTAAAAATGCACTGGATTCTTGTTCACCTCTCAGTTAATCCAGTTTTCTCCCCCAACTCTGCTTGTGTGCACAGCAGACGCACATATATAATTGTAAAGCATTGTTGAGTTCCTGATCCCTGCAATGCTGATCAATGAAATTTGAATGAAAATGCTTTCAATTCACTTTGTAAATAGAGTCATAGAGTCATACAGGACCGAAACAGACCCTTCGGCCCAATCAGTCCATGCCGATCACAATCCCAAACTAAACTAGTCCCACCTGCCTGTGCTTGGCCCATATCCCTCCAAACATTTCTTATTCATGTACTTATCTCAATGTCTTTTAAACACTGTAACTGTACCCATGACCACCACTTCTTACAGAAGTTCATTCGACATATGAGCTACTGTCTGTGTAAAATTTTGCCTCTCATGTCTTTTTAAAATCTTTCTCCTCTCACGTTAAAAATATGCCATCTAGTCTTGAAATCCCCAAACCTAGGGAAAAGAGAGCTGCCGTTCACCTTATCTATGTCCCTCATGACTTGATAAACATCTATAAGATCACTCCTCAACCTCCTATGCTCCAGTGAAAAATGCCCCAGCCTATCCAGCCTCTTCTTATAACTCAAACCCTCCATTTCTGGGAACGTTGTGGTAAATATTTTCTGAACCCTCTCGAGCCTAATAATATCCTTCCTTTAACTGCATACACTACTCCAGAAGTGGCCTCACCAATGTCCTGTACAATCTCAACATGACGTCTCAACTCTGATACTCAAAGGTCTGAGCAATGAAGGCAAGTGGGCTAAACGTCTTCTTAAACCACCCTGTCTACATGTGATGCAAACGTCAAAGAATTATGCATTAGGCCCTACTTTTAATAGCATAAGTCCTGTCTTTGCTTGTTTTACCAAAATGCAATACCTCACACTTATCCAAATTAAACTCCATATGATGGGTGCATTTGAATAAAGGAGCTACGATATCCGCTGAAAAAGTGGAGAAGGAAATTTGAAATGACAGTTGAACATTTAATTTGCTCCCTAATTAAATTTCCAAACAAATGGGTGATTTTAGTGAGTTTGTGCCTTGGTGGGTATACCATTTTAAAATGGGAGACAGGATGATAAAAATGAGGAACATCAGGAATGAGAACCCCAGAATTAGGTGCTATCTATTATTTTTAAAGTTTGGAAAGTCTTTCAAACCCCACAAAATTCCTGGCCGTTATCTCCCATTCGTAAATGCTGCCTTTCCATGGGGAGCTGTATGAATGATTTAAAGAAAATATAAAAGCAAAATGCTGCAGATGCTGGAAATCTGAAACAAACACAGGGAATGGTTGAGAAACTCAGCAGGTCAGTCAGCCTCTCTGGAAACAGAAGGAGTTTCTCCAGCATTCTCAAGTTCAAATAATTTAAACCCTTTTTGAGGCAACTGTAGGTAGCTTGTCTGTACCAAGAATCCCATTGTTTAATATTATCCCATTTCCAACACTGACTTTATTAAACAAAGGCTACCCTTTGAATGGTAACCACTTTACGTCTGTTTGCCACTCTTCCTAAGAGTGTTCCCTTCTTTTTTCAAATTCAACTTTTGGGAAATAGTCTCAGTGGCTGAGTTAGCACTTATTGTCTGTCCCCAGTTGTCCTTGACAAGGTGGTCATGAGCCACCTTCTTGAACTGTAGCAGCCCTTTTGCTGTGGGAAGATCCATAATGTCATCAGTCAGAGAATTCCAAGATTTTGACACAGCAATACTGAAAGGACAGTGATATGGCAGGATTGTGAGTGTTTGGTTAGAATTCACATGTGGTAGTGTTATAGATGATAGTGGTTGTGGGTTTTGCTAGGTGGTGTGTAAGGATCTTTGATGATTTTCTGTGGTACATCTCATAGATTTTACACACTGATGTGACAGACAGTCAGTGGCGGAGGGAGATGTTTGTGGATGTGTTGTCAATCAAACAGGCTTGGATGGTGTCAAACTTCATAAGTATTGTTGAAGCTGCATTCATTCAGACAAGTGATGACTATTCCATCAAACTCCTCTGTTGACACTTCCAGATGTTGAACAGGCTTTGTGGTGTCAGGTGGTCAGTTATTCATTGTAATATTTCAAGCCTCTAACCTGTTGTTTTAGCCACTTATGTGGTATTTATGTGGTTAGCTCAGTTCAGTTTCTGGTCAATGGTAACTTCCAGGATGTTGTAAATTGGGGATTCGGTGAAGTTAACACTATTAAGTCAAGAGGTGATGATTAGATTGTCTCTTATTGGAGATGGTCATAGCTTGGCATTTGTGTAGTGTGAATGTTACTTGCCACTTGTCAGCTCAAGCCTAGGTGCTGTTCAGACCTTGTTCCATTTAGATATGGTCTGCTTTAGTATCTGAGGAGGCATGAACGGTGCTGAACATTCTGCAAACATTGGCAAACATCATCAGTTTTGATCTTATGCTGGAGGGAAGATCATCAATGAAGATGGATGAGCCCAGGACATTACCCTGATGAACTCCTGCATAAATGTGCCAGAGCTAAGATGACTGATCTCCAACAACCCTCCTTCGACTGACTGAACTGGTCCTCACCCTGAACAACTTTTCTTTCCAATCCTCCCACTTTCTCCAAACAAAAGGAGTAGCCATGGGCACCCGCATGGGCCCCAGCTATGCCTGCCTCTTCGTAGGGTATGTGGAACAATCCATCTTCCGCAACTACACTGGCCCCACCCCCCATCTTTTCCTTCGCTACATTGATGACTGTATCGGCGCTACCTCGTGCTCCCACGAGGAGGTTGAACAGTTCATCCACTACACCAACACCTTCCACCCCGACCTCAAATTCACCTGGACAGTCTCGGACTCCTCCCTCCCCTTCCTAGACCTTTCTGTTTCTATCTCAGGCGACCGAATCAACACGGACATCTACTACAAACCAACCGACTCCCACAGCTACCTAGACTACACCTCCTCCCATCCTGCCCCCTGTAAAAACGCCATCCCATTCTCCCAATTCCTACGTCTCCGCCGCATCTGCTCCCAGGAGGACCAGTTCAAAATACGTACAACACAGATGGCCTCCTTCTTCAAGGACCGCAATTTCCCCCCCGACGTGGTCGACGGTGCCCTCCACCGCATCTCCTCCACTTCCCGCCCCCCCGCCCTTGAGCCCCGCCCCTCCAACCGCCACCAGGACAGAACCCCACTGGTCCTCACCTACCACCCCACCAATCTCCATGTACAGCGCATCATCCGCCGTCACTTCCGCCACCTCCAAACAGACCCCAGCACCAAGGATATATTTCCCTCCCCTCCCCTATCAGCTGTCCGTAGAGACCACTCCCTCCGCGACTCCCTTGTCAGATCCACACCCCCCACCGACCCAACCACCACTCCCGGCACCTTCCCTTGCAACCGCAGGAGGTGCAACACTTGCGCCCACACCTCCCCCCTCACTTCTCTCCAAGGCCCCAAGGGAAACTTCCATATCCGCCACAGATTCACCTGCACCTCCACCCACATCATCTACTGCATCCGCTGCAGCCGGTGTGGCCTCCATGTTTGGATCATTGGAATCTCTGCTGGGGTAGAATTGACGTGCATAAGAAGGATGGATTGTACCTGAATTGGAAGGTGTCTAATATCCAGGCAGGGAGATTTGCTAGTGCTACTCAGGAGGCATTAAACCAGTGAGGGAGTGGGGGGTAAACCTAAAGAGATAGTGAGAGAAGAGGTATGTCTGAGGCTGGTACAGTTGAGAAGTTAGACAGTCATTCCTGAAGAAGGGCATGTGCCCGAAACGTCGAATCTTCTGTTCCCTAGATGCTGCCTGACCTGCTGTGCTGTTCCAGCAATAAAGTTTCAGCTTTGATCTCCAACAACCACATATAAACCATGAAATTAGATATTCATTCACCAACTCAAATTTCTAAGTGCAATGTGATGCCCCAGCTATGACTTCAACCAGTGAAGAGCCTTTTCCTTGGTTCCCATTGAGCCCAGTTTTAGTGGACACATGGTCAAATGTGATCTTTTCATCAAAGGCTGTCAACTTCATCTCACCTCTGGAATTCAACTCTTTTGTCTGTGTTTGAACCAAAGCTGTGATGATGTTAGGAGCTGGGCATCACTGAGCAGGTTATTGCTGAGCAGCTGCTGCTTGATAGCACTGTTGTTGACACCTTCCATCACATTACTGATGATCCAGAGTAAACTGATAATGATTAGCTGAGTTGGATTGGGCTTGATTTGGAGATACCGGTTTTGGACTGGGGTGTACAAAGTTACAAATCACACAACACCAGGTTATAGTCCAACAGGTTTAATTGGCAGTACTAGCTTTCGGAGCGCCAGTCCTTTATCAGGTGGTTGTGAGTACACAATTGTAAGACACAGAATTTATAGCAAAAATTTACAGTGATGTAACTGAAATTATACATTGAAAAATGCCTTGATTGTTTGTTGAGTCTCTCATCTTTTAGAATGACCATGGTAGGTGCACTTCTTTCATATGTAAATCACAAAACATTTTCTAAAAGTTACATTCTCAGATTAACGTAACAATTGGTGTCAGCATAGATAAGATGTTGAGACGATGAAGGTGTTAGCCCCCTGTGTTCCCTGTCTGTGCCATAATTCTAATCTAAAAAGTGAGTTAACAGAGTCTTCCATGGATTCATGCAGTTTTTGAGTGAAGTACTACGTAACACTGCAAGTACAAATTCACCCCACAAACGTATATGTGTATGTGTGCAATTGGGTTTTTGTGTGTGTGTATGTCTGGGGTGGGGGTTTGTGAGTGCTTGTGAGAGAGAATGTATATATGTGTGTGTGCGTGAGTGTAAAGTAGTCCAAGTCTGTGAGAGGGTTCATGTGTGAGTGTGGGAGTGTGTGTGTCTGTAGGTGTGTATGTGTGTCTCTGGGATGGGGTGTTGTGAGTGTTTGTGAGAGAGAGTGTATATGTGTGTGTGAGTGTAAAGTGTGTAAGTCTGTGAGAGGATGCATGTGTGAGTGTGGGAGGATGTGTGTGCGCGTAGGAGTATCTGTGTGTGTGTGTATAGTGCAATGGTGGTCATTTGCAATGTGACATGAACCCAAGGTCCCGGTTGAGGCCCTTCCTATGGGTACTGAACTTAGCTATCAGCCTCAGCTTGACCACTTTTCGCTGCTGCCTGTTCTGAAGCCTGCCTTGGAGGACGGTCACCCGAAGGTCTGAGGTCGAATGTCCTGGACCGCTGAAGTGTTCTCCAGCTGGGAGGGAACACTCCTGTCTGTTGATTGTTGTGCGGTGCCCATTCATCCATTGCCGTAGCCTTTGCTCGATTTCACCAATGTACCATGCCTCAGGGCATCTTTGCCTGCATCATATAAGATAGACAACATTGGCTGAGTCACAAGAGTACCTGCCACGTATATTGTGGGAGGTGTCCCCATGTGTAATGGTGGTATCTATGTCCACACTCTGACACGTCTTGCAACGCCTACCATGACAAGGTTGTACAGAATTGTCCTGAGAGCCGGGCATTTTGCTACGAACAATGATCTGTTTGAGGTTTGGCGGTTGTTTAAAGGCAAGCAGTGGAGGTTTGGGGAAGGTCTTGGCGAGGTGCTCATCCTCGTTGATAATCTGTTGCAGGCTGCGAAGAACATGGCGTAGTTTTTTGGCTCCTGGGAAATACTAGACAATGAAGGGTACCCTGTTGGTTGCAGCACGTGTCTATCCCCTGAGGAGGTCATTACGGTTCCTTGCTGTGGCACATCGGAACTGGCGGTTGAAGAGTTGAGCATTATATCCTGTTCTTATGATGGCATACCTGAGTATTTCCAGATGCCCGTCACATTCCTCCTCATCTGAATAGATCCAGTGTACGTGTAGGGCTTGTCGATAGGGGATGGCTGTTTTAATATGTTTTGGGTGAAAGCTGGAGAAGTGCAGCATTGTGAGGTTGTCTGTGGGTTTGCGGTAGAGTATAGTGCTGAGTTGTCCATACTTGATAGAGATGCATGTATCCAAGAATGAAACAGATAGTAGAGCGTAGTCTATGGGCGAGTTTGATGGTGGGATGAGACTTGTTGATAACACTTTGTAGTTTTATCAGTGACTCCTCGCCATGAGTCCAGTGGAAGAAAATGTCGTCAATGTACCTGGTGTATAATGTTGGTTGGAGGTCCTGTGTAGAGAAGAAGTCTTGTTCGAACCTGTGCATGAAGATGTTGGCATATTGGGGTGCAAATCTGGTCCCCATGGCTGTTCCATGTGTCTGGATGAAGAACTGGTTGTCAAAAGTGAAGATGTTGTGATCGAGGATAAAGTGGATGAGTTGTAGGATGGTGTTTGGAGATTGACAGTTGTTGCTGTTGAGTACTGAGGCTGTTGCCGTGATGCCGTCATTGTGGGGGACGCTGGTGTAGAGTGCTGACATGTCCATCGTGATGAGTAATGTTCCCAGTTCGACTGATCCGTGGGTGCTGAGCTTCTTTAAGAAACCCATAGTGTCGCGACAGAAGCTGGGGATCCCCTATACAATGGGTTTCAAGATGCCTTCAAGATAGCAGGGGAGATTCTCACACTGGGTCCTATTGCCTGATATGATGGGACATCCTGGTGTATTGGCTTTGTGTATCTTTGAAAGGCAGTAGAAATTGCCTACACGAGAAGTACGTGGGATTTGGACACGTAGGGAACTCTGAAGAGCTGGATCCAAAGTCCTGATCAATGTGTTTAGTTCACGGGTGTGTTCTTTGGTCGGATCAGCTAGTAGTTGCCTGTAGTGTTCCTGGTTGTTCAGTTGTCGGTACACTTTCTTGTAGTAATCTGACTATTCTGAATGATGATGGCTCCTCCTTTATCTGCTGGTTTGATGACAATGTTGTGATTGGTTTTGAGAGCATGGATGGCATTGCACTGTGAAGTGGTGACGTTTTGCTCTACCTTGTGGGTACGGCTGATGAATCTGGCATTTATATATTTCCTGACGGTTTGAGAATACATGTCAAGCCCAGGGCAGTGGCTCTCTTGTGGGGTCCAAGTTGACTCCTTCTTTGGTTGCTCCTCTACAGATCCCTGTGATGACTGTTCCGGTTCGTCAGTGGGCTCATTGGGATCACTGTTGGCACCTTGAAAGAATTCCCGAAGTTTCATTCATCTGATGAACTCCTCAGTGTCTGCTGCAAGAACCAAGGGGTCCATTTTGGTGGTGGGGCAGAAATTGAGATCCCTGCTCAGGACTCCAATCTCTTCCAGACGAAGGGTGTGGTCCGATAAGTTCCACACTGTGTCTTCCCCGCAGTGATAGTACAAGGCCTACCTGTTCAATTTTCACCATTATGATGTAGATGCCAGGTTTGTATCTTTACTGGAAGAGCTTGGCAAGATCTGGAGCACAAATCTTCAGTACTATTGCAGGAATAATGTCAGGGCCCATTGCCTTTGCTGTATCCAATTGTTTCTTTATTCACTCTGTGCAGAGTGAATGTTGTGAAAATGTTTCCACAAGTGATAAGATGAGGATTCAAGGACACAGCCCGAGAGTGAAAGGTGGCCCTTTAGAATTGAGATGAGGAGGAATTTCTTCAGTCAGAGGATAGTTAATCTATGGAACTCATTGGTACAGAGGACTCTGGATTCAAGCTTTTGAGTGTTTCTAAGGAAGCAATAGTTAGGTTTTTGATTGGTAAAGGAACTAAAGGTTATGGGGAGAAGGCAGGAAAATTGGGTTGAGAAACATATTAGTCACAATCAAATGTCAGAGCAGATTCTATAGTCACTTGGCCTAACTCTGCTATGATATCTTATGGTCTTTCTATCCTCATGTGGTTGCAACAAACATGGAGATCAAGAAATTAGATATTCACTCGACAACCTAAATGTCTAAGTGCAACGAGATGAGATGCAATTAGTGGAGCTTGTTTTTGTTCTCTCTATTCTTTTATAGGATGTTATCATTACTGTCAAGGGCACCTTTTGTCTCCCATCCCTAACTGACCTTACACTGAATAGCTTGTTTTGCCATTTCATAGGGCAGTTAAGAATTGAGCACATTACTGTGCGTCTGGAGTCACATGTAGGCCAAACCAGGTAAGGATACCGGTCTTCCTTCTTGAAAGGAAATTTGTAAACCTGATGGATTTTTATAACAATTTATGTTAGTTTAATGGTCTCTACTACAGAGATTAATTTTTAATTCTAGATTTATTAATTGAATTCAGATTCTACCAGCTTCTGTGGTGAGATTTTAACCCATATTCCCCATGACATTATCAGTTTGGACCACTTCCCCTTGACTATTGATTTGTGGATGTGAATTGCTTCGGGTGAATGGACTTCCGAACCAGTGTAACACTGATACTGCGGCACAACCCGTCTATATTTAACATTTCATCACCTTTAGTAGTATTCCATTTCATTCTGCCAAGATTTCACTGATAGTTGAGAACGCATCAGGCTGAAGTTCAAAACTGAGGAGAATGCGATTAAAAAAGCTTTTTATGATCTGATGCCATTAAACTCTTTGAAAGAAACAGAAAATATTGAGCTAGCCTCTGTGAGGGTAAAGGGCTTTTTACATGAAAAAATCTTTCAGGAAATGGCGATTACATACCAGAAAAATGGCTGTTACCCACTGCACCTCAAATTTGTGCACTTTTTATGCCTGTTATGAGCCCAATGAATTTTACAAACTTGGTACATAATGCCCTTAATCTAAAAATCGGAGCCATTGTATTAAGCCAAGGTGCAATGATGTGCAGCAATTTATAATAAAGAGTAAAAGACAAAGGCAACTGGGATATAATGCTTTTACACATTTTCTTGATATTTTCTTTTGCAAACGATTTGCTCTGTACACAAATTACATGTATCTCAAACACCAGAAATTTCTCCCAAGTTAATTAATGCTAATTAGACCTGAAATCTGAGCTATTCTACATTTTAAAAACATCTCCACTAGGAATTAGCTGCAGAATGTGCAGTCTTATTTTACTTACAACACTAAATGGAATTCCCTCCCTAATGACATTGTGGGTCAACCCACAGCAGGTGGACTGTGGCAGTTCAAGAAGGCAGCTCACCACCACCTTCTCAAGGGCATTTGGAAATGGGCAATAAATGCTGGATGTCCACATCCCATAAATTAATAAATTTAAAAAAGTAGACAGAAGACTGACTCTGACAAGTTCTGTGCATTATCATTTAAAGCAATTCCTCGTCACACCATCCTTTCTGACATAAACGACCACAACAAGTTCCTAAGTTTTATTTAAATAGGTGTCAACTTAATGAAAACAATTTACTTTCTCTAAACCTTTGATCGAGTCAGGTTTATTCAATATTAATTCAGCACTTGTTTTTGCCGCATCACATTCTAAACAGTCAGCAGCATAAGTTGAATTTTCAGGGAAGGTCTGAAATAAAAGTAATAAGCTACTTTCAAATTTAGTTGATGCTGTGGATGGAACTATTGAGGACATTTGGTCGATACTCTATGGAGATTGGAAGGATCTGATTGAAATTAATAGTCAGTCAGTAGCAGGCCAACATGACAGAATGCTCCTCTTTTCCACCAAAAAAGGTGACAAGCTGAAACACAGTTGAATAGCTCCTATTCAGTGATGAACACACATGTACAATACATAGGCATAGCATTAGTATTGGATAAGTCCTTACCTCAAGCAGAACTTTTCTATCATGAGGTTCATGCGCACCAAGCTGCTCAGTGGATAATGGTGGCATCAATAGTATACCCAATACCGTACTACCAAACCTGATTAGATCAGTTTAGTGTGATTTCATACACCATTGGTAGCATGTTGTTCCAGTTTTTGTCTAACTCGTGCAGATTTATTTAAGGCTCTTGTCACCTATTTCAGCTGAAGTTGCTATTTGGTTATCGGTTGCATTTGGTTTTAAGCAGCATTGCCAGGAGCCAGGCATGTATATCACTTCTTTCATAATTAATCACTATCCTTTAAAAGATCACAATGAACATGCAACCCGGTGAGGTCAGTTTTTCTGAGCCGAGATGATAGTTTGGATGCTAGATGATGCTCTATTTGATCTTTTACATTCCAGGGTAGGTCTCATGTTCTGGATTAGTGGTGCTGAAAGAGCACAGCAGTTCAGGCAGCATCCAAGGAGCTTCAAAATTGACGTTTCGGGCAAAAGCCCTTCCTGATGAAGGGCTTTTGCCCAAAACGTCGATTTCGAAGTTCCTTGGATGCTGCCTGAACTGCTGTGCTCTTCCAGCACCACTAATCCAGAATCTGGTTTCCAGCATCTGCAGTCATTGTTTTTACCTAGGTCTCATGTTGTCTAGTAGGCTGACATCTCTAAATAGAACAAATCCATCCTGCATTACAACAAAGATTTCCCCTAAAGCCCTCAGCTGAGCCTGCCTAGTTTGTCAACTGCAAGCCAGTTAGGTCACTTAGAAGTGGAAAGGAATGGAAAGAAAGCATAGTTACCATCATTGCACCTTGTTCAGGGCATGGTGAGAAATATGCCCAGTCGTGGGAAAATTGCCAAACCATTAATGTGCTGTGTCATTGCTGTCACAAAAGAGACCTTTTGAGACTTATTTTCAGGTTCAGCCTGATACAAAACAGCAAAAATAATACACCACAACCTATTCCAATGAACATCAAGTTGTAGTTTTACTTTGGAAAATGTTATAGATCCTCAAGATAATTTCTGATATTCAGATGTCTTTGTCAATGACAAGAAAACACATTTTAGATTAGATACAGAAGCAAGTGTATTCATTCTTTCTGATTCTATACTGTGGTTTGAGCTATACCTTCTATAACTATTGAACATCTGATTGTAAGGAACACAAGGTATTAAAATAAACACCAATGACAGTTTCATTGCATGTTTTGTTATGCATGAGTTTGCAGACCTTCTGCATGTCATTTGCAATCAACAGTATTTTTCTTGAATGGAGAGGTTGGCCTTGCTCTGAACCCTCTTCAGTTAGCTGAGGTTGATGACTGTGATTTACCCGTCTTTTGATGACCCTCCATTTCTCGGATAGCCGGTGAGTTTTCTAAGACTTTCTTTCTGTTTTCAGTGGAACACAGTTGCAGTGGGCATGATGTCGCCAAGTTACTCATGATTTAAAAACCATTGTAGGTCACCCCTCAGCCTCCAACGCTCCAAGTAAAACAGTCCCAACCTATTTAGCCTCTGCCTATGGACCAGTTTGATCTTTATGACCACAGAATGGTTACAACACAGGAGGTGGATATTTGGGCCAGTGTCTCTCTGCTGGCTCTGCAGATGAGCATTTCACCTAGTCCCTGCTCCAATTTTCCCCCACAATCATAAACATTCTTTTCAGATTATAATCTAACTCCTCTTGAATGCCTTGACCCACTGCCTTACCGCCAGTGTGGTCCAGATCCTAATCATTCATGGAATGAAAATGTTTCTCCTTTTGCTGCTATTATTTCTTTTGTCAATTATCTTTAATTTGTGTTTTCTTGTTTTCAATACTTCCAATCCACTAAAGGAAACAGTTTCTTCCTCAGATATTCTTGAAGAGAAATTTGGGATGATGTTGAAACCTCATAAATAACCTCTCAGACTTCTCTTTGTCAACATGAATATGGGACTTAGGAACAGCTGTAGCCTATTCCACTATTTAATGCAATGATGGCTGATCTGGCTGATCTTGCCCACTTTCCTGTCTGTTCCCCAGAAACTTTGATCCCAATGTCAACCAAAAATCTAATTCGTCCCTGAATAAATTTAAGCCCCAGCCTCCACTGTCTTCTGGGGAACAGAATTCTACACTTTAATGACCCTCTGGGAAAATATTCCTCTACCTCTACCTTACAAGAAAGAACCTCTTTTCCCTGTGGTGGGGGAGTCTAGAACTAGAGGGCATAGATTTAGGGTGAGGGGGTAAAGATTTAAAAGGGACCTAAGGGGCAGCTTTTTCACACCAAGGGCTGTGGGTGTATGGAATGAGCTGCCTGAGGAAGTGGTAGAGGCTGATACGTTTACAATATTAAAAAGCTATGTGGATGGGTACATGAATAGGAAAGGTTTAGAGGGATATGGGCCAATTGCTGTCAAATGGAACTACATTAGGTTACGGTATCTGGTCAGCATGGATGACTTGTACTGAAGGGTCTGTTTCCATGCTGTACAGCTCTATGAATCTATACAGATTGCAATGTTATACCTGCTCTTTGCCAACAAAATAACAAGTTGGAAAATGTCGTCCATTGTTTTGACGATTTGATAGAGGAGGAGATCCAGCCATGCTTGTTCAACACAATGCACTGCATGACAAACTCAGTTGGTACCTTTGACCAGTATCGGACCTTCACTGAATACACTGATAGAATTGTGCTAGTGTTGTACAATTCCAATGTCCTGCTTCCGTTATCACAAGAGATGTCTTGACTGGACATTCATCCTGCAGTCAAAATTATTTCGGCGGAAAAAAATCCTTAATTTTTAAAAACGTTTTGTACATGAGACATGAGCATTAATGGCCATGTCCTATTTGTTGTCCATCTCTAAGTGCCTTGGAGAAAGTGGTAGTCAGCCACCTTTGAGCTTTTGCAGTCCTTGGATTATAGAGATATGGACAATCATGTTAGGAATTGAGTCCAGGAATTTGACCAAGCAACGGTGAAGGAATAATTGATTAGTTACAAGTCAGGATGATGTATTGCTTAGAAGGAAATGTTCAAGTGATGGTGTTCTAATGATGCACTCCTCTTATCCTTTCAGGCAGTAAACGTCACAGATTTGAAAAGTGCTTTCAACAGTGGAGAAGCGTTCACTATTGACACCCTTCCACTCATCTTATCAGGTGCTGACTAAAAAAGACTTTTCTCAGTCTCCTGTGGGTCATTATACCCCTGCTGAAAATGTGTTGCTGGAAAAGCGCAGCAGGTCAGGCAGCATCCAGGGAACAGGAGAATCGACGTTTCGGGCATAAGCCCTTCTTCAGGTTCCCTGGATGCTGCCTGACCTGCTGCGCTTTTCCAGCAACACATTTTCAGCTCTGATCTCCAGCATCTGCAGACCTCACTTTCTCCTCCGTCATTATACCCCAGCAATCTTTCAAACAGATACCTTTAAAGTTCCTACTTCTACACATAAGCAGCTGAGAGTACTGCCATGATCATTCTTTGATAATCAAGTCTTTCTTTTAGCTTGAAGCTTTCTACCTTATCAAGCATGTTAACAGATTGATACTGAACTCTTCCATAGATTGATTTACTTCTTATCCTCAATAGAATTCCCAATGTTCATCTGTGCCTGAGCATTGATTACCTTCACCCTCCATTTCCCCTGCTTGTAGCTATTCTTGTGTCCGTAAAGCATATAATATGTGGTTTTAACTTCCTTCCTGTTCATAGTACTACCTGTTTAAGACTCACCATATCATGTTGACCAGTATTTCTAAACAAATTAAGGTCAATTTATAATTGGTCAAACTCTTAAAAGCTCTTTTTGAACATTAACAGAAATAAAAAAAAAGATTTCACAGACATTTTAAAGAAACTACAAATATTCTTACAGTGCTGCTTCCAGGTCAAAGGTCAACACAATGTTTCTATTCATGAGCTTAAAGGGGATAAACTCAATTCAGATTCTACCCATTGGCAGCAGATTTTTTTCCTCTTGATTACCTGTAATATTTTACAACTACTTAAACATTATCAGACAGGAGCCACAAAAGTATACAAGAAAAACGTTTTTGTTTTTAATATGGCTTAAGGAAAAGTATAACACTTTCAAGAGAGATAAAGAACATCTGTTGCCAGCAATGCAATTGTTTCCAGTTTTATTTCCCGAGTATGACAGTCAGCAGCTTCTGCAACTTGATCCAAGCAATTTATGAGTTGCAAGAATTCCGACAGTCCTGAACGTTTCTGGCATACTATCTGCAACTTAGATCACTGACAGAAGAACCTTTTCAGCAGTCCATATCACGAATGAAACCAGGTCAGACATGAACTTCGGCCTTCTAATCTTAGGGTTCCTGTTATTTACTTGTGTTAGCAAAAGAGTTTTTGAAATTATTTTTCAAAGCACTAACATGTAAAGACAATGCCTGCGCAAAAATGGGCTTATGAGGAATGTAGATAAACTTGAATAATTTTATCACAATATTGGGTTTGATACTGGAGGCCGCAGAGTTTGATTATCCATCAATATTGCTCACTTGATGGAATTAAACTAGCAATCCCATATTTTGTGGGACATTTCATCATTATATATAAAGTACTTCATGATTATACTTTAATCCATGCTGGAGAGACTGGTTGCTGAAAGATGTACTTTCTACTGGCATTGCACTGGTTGATGCTTTTAGTTAAAAATATCTTTGTGTTATTTTAACATAGTCACTGATCTTTTTTAGAATAAGGTTAATGACCGAGCTAAAATAGCACACAAAGGAATTTTCCACAAATGTGCATGCCCATATACTTTTGGACGAAATCAAACCCCATGGTTACGAACAATGTATAGTGCAACTGTGAGGGCTTAACTAGCTCTGAGTGTTTTGAAGGGATTTGAAAGAAAACAACAGGAGCTATTTGCACTATTGTGATTACTCGTAGATGCCTCATAAAGTCTTCATCAGGCTTTGTCTGATATTGCTTCAAGCTATTTGTGTAATGTTGACTAGGCAGATGTTGGCTGGAAGGTTAGATACTAACTAGCGTTTAAAAAATACTCTCAGTATTAAACTTTATATTATGAGCAACCATGTAGTCCTAAGACGTATGCTCTGGCGTTCTGCAATTTAAATGTTACGTACCTAGTCAACACTAAATGACATCAAGCCATTCAGTTTCAGGAGCCAGACAGTGCATGTTATTAATGATACTCAAGGGTGGAGCTTTCAAAATTGGCATCTTTACGCACCACGCATGTGGTAATTTTGCCCACATGAAATGGGCATCAAAGCTCAGCCGTGTTGCCACTGCGCCAATTGTGTCAGTCTGTGTTTCCTGGCAGACATATCACAGTTATTGGAACTGCCTTCAATGCACCTCAGTTATTTTAGTTAATTAGAGAGGATGAGCCAGAGCAGAGAGGATTTGCCAAGAATGTCCAGGTAGCACCTGAAGCACAGTGATTGCATGTTATGGCATAAATCCCTGTAAAACGCTTGATGAAAGCTGCTTCCAGAGTCTCAGGTTGAAGAACGAGCCATTTTTAATGCAGTTTCTTCAGCTTCAGGTGGTCTGAAGACAATCTTGAGCAGAGAGATAGCTTACTCAATGATCTTTAACTTTGGATTTTTCCAGCTGTTTCAATGGATACCAATAATATCTGACAATTTACTACTTACCAATGTAATAAACTGGTAAACACAACAACTTGTTCAAAATGGTCACTAGCTGTCTTCTTTCCCACTGAAACACAACAACAATGTAACAGAACTAATAAATGTCACTGGATTGCGAGCTTTATATTCCATCTTTTACTCTCCACCAGTATGTAAAAGCAGATTTCGTTAGGTTTCTCACCTGGAACATTAGTTGAAAATTACTCCTCAAAGATTTCTATGTTGCCCTTTGATCATTTGCATGTCATTTCAGTGAAGAAATAGTCACTGAGAGATCTGCTCAAAATATTACTGGAGTTGACATATATGTTAATAGGAATATAGAGTATGTCATAGTTAAAGTTAATTTAGTTATTAATGGAAATAACTGAAGTAGTAGGCAGGAGAATGTAAATAGATTTAATGTGTAGGTACTCCCAGAAGGCATTCAATTATGTTTCTCAAATGAGAGTGTCAGCTCTCGGAATTGAAACCATTTTTTCACAAAATTAAGAGATGGGTAAAGTTGTAGAAGAGAAAGGAGGAATAATGAGTGTTGACACAGATTGGAAGGAACTAATCAGAAGTAGCACACAATTAGCTAGGCTGTGACCTCAGCTAGCCAATATATTTACTAATGGATTGCCTAATACAAGATAAGGAATTCATAGCTATTGTTTGAATCCCATCATTTATTTAGCATCATCTGCAGACATGTTGTATCTGTAACTAGCTCCAAATCAGGTATATGACAATGGCATTGTAGATGGCTCATCATTATGGTACACATAACTGTAGCAAGTTGATTCCGCACAATCTTAACCAGATTTCATAGCATAAGAAATGCTTGTGGACCTTAAGCAATTCCTATTGATAATTACATTAATAGAGTCATAGAGATGGACAGCATGGAAACAGACCCTTTCGTCCAACTGTCCATGCCGACCAGATATCCCAACCCAATCTAGTCCCACCTGCCAGCACCCAGCCCATATCCCTCCAAACTCTTTGTTCAGCAACACTCCCTAGGACCTTACCATTATGTGGATAAGGACTGCTTAGATTTGCTTTCCCAAAATGCAGCACCTCACATTTATCTGAATTAAACTCCATCTGCCACTTCTCAGCCCATTGGCCCATCTGATCAAGATCCTGTTGTGATCTAAGGTAACCTTCTTCGCTGTCCACCACACCTCCAGTTTTGGTGTCATCTGCAAACTCACAAACTTTACTTCTTATGCTCGCATCCAAATCATTTATATAAATGTCAAAAAGTAAAGGGCCTAGAACCAATCCTTGTGGCACTCCATTGGTCACAGGCCTCCAGTCTGAAAAACAGCCCTCCACCACCACCCTCTGTCTTCTACCTTTGAGCCAGTTCTGTATCCAAATACCTAATCAGTCTCCCATGGGGAACCTTGTCAAATGCCTTACTGAAGTCCAAATAGATCACATCTACCGCTCTGCCCTCATCAGTCCTCTTTGTTACTTCTTCAAAAAACTCCATCAAGTTTGTGAGACATGATTTCCCACACACAAAGCCATGTTGACTATCCCTAATCAGTCCTTGCCTTTCCATATACATGTACATCCTGTCCTTCAGGATTCCCTCCAACAACTTGTCCACCACTGAGGTCGGGCACACTGGTCTATAGTTCCCTGGCTTGTCTTTACCACCCTTCTTAAACAGTGGCACCACATTTGCCAACTTCCAGTCTTCCAGCACCTCACCTGTGACTATCGATGATACAAATATCT
>NC_057719.1:22064436-22082795 GCF_004010195.1 Chiloscyllium plagiosum
AATAGAATTATGGTTGCTGGCCCCAAAGTGCTCTCCCACTGACACCTCAGTCACCTGCCCTGCCTTATTTCCCAAGAGTAGGTCAAGTTTTGCACCTTCTCTGGTAGGTACATCCACATACTGAATCAGAAAATTGTCTTGCACACACTTAACAAATTCCTCTCCAGCTAAACCAGTATGGCAGAGTATGTTCTGCTTTTATAAGTACGTCAAATTGTGCATGAAAAGACTCGAATTAATCTCTGATCAGGATATTCATCAAAGGCACCAGACAACCAGATAAACCTTTAATCGCAGACCTTGACTTCTCATTAAGGACCCATCTGGGGATTATTACCCAATATATGTCGAGAAGTTGATGATGCCAAATTTATTTCATGGCTGTGGCCTTCTCTATATTGGGGAGACAGGCCGCCTACTTGCGGAGCGATTCAGGGAGCACCTCTGGGCCACCCGGACGAACCAACCCAACCAACCTGTGGCACAGCATTTCAACTCCCCCTCCCACTCCACCGAGGATATGCAGGTCATTGGACTCATCCACCGCCAAACCACAACAACCCGACGGTCGGAGGAGGAGCGTCTTATCTTCCGACTGGGAACCCTCCAACCGCAGGGGATGAACTTGGACTTCACCAGTTTCTTCATCCCCCCTCCCCCCACCTTGTCTCAGCCGGATCCTTCCAGCCCGGCACCGCCTTCCTGACCTGCAGTCTTCTTCTTGACCTCTCCGCCTCCACCCTACTCCGACCTATCACCCTCACCTTGACCTCTTTCCACCTATCACATTTCCAACTCCCCTCCTCCAAGTCCCTCCTCCCTACCTTTTATCTTCTCCTGCTGAACACTCTCTGCTCATTCCTGAAGAAGGGCCTGTGCCCGAAACGTCGAATCTCCTGTTCCCTGGATGCTGCCTGACCTGCTGTGCTGTTCCAGCAATAAAGTTTCAACTTTGATCTCCAGCATCTGCAGACCTCACTTTCTCCTCTCCCTTGCTTCAACCAATTCAAGTCATATGAGCATTTATAGAAGCAAACTTTCCATCAAGATCACACAAGCAACTGAGTGAGTACATTTTTACTCTCAACTTTTTACTTCTTAACTCTTTACTCGGCATTATTCTACAGTTGGACAACAATATTATGGACTAAGATATATTTATCAAGTTTGAGTTTAAACATCGATATTTATAGTTAGAATTAAGTAATAAACAAATGAAAGTTTGCAAATGCCACTCATTTGTGACAATACTTACAATAATTCACCTTTAATACTCTTTTCTCTTTAAATTTATGATCGTGATCAATTTCTGAGATTGGTAGTGATTTAATTTAGAATGAGGTACCTTGTATAATTGACAAGGGAATGGCAATTGACAGCCAGGATATAGATCATTTCAAAATTAGCAATATTCCAGAATTTAAATAACCTCAACTTTGAACAAATTGATTGTCTCACATTTCTGCAGGAAGATGTGTTATTTTTCTGAAACTTCACAGTGATGAAACACTGCAAAGAGATCTCTAATGCTCAACTCCTGAAGGACGTTTTTTTTTCCATGTTGGTAGTTGAAATTTGGCGAACACACCTAAATTCTCATTATCCTACCTCTCTTGACCCTATGAAAGCTTGAATGTTGATATAACATTATTATCTGTCTACTTCTGGCTGGATTGTATGGTTAATTACAATTTTGATGTTTGTAAACTCTTTCTCACTCTCTATCACACATACTCTCTCTGAGACATGGTTTCTGTTTTTACAGACACAATTACGATCAGAACAATCTCTTATATAAACATTGATAGGAACTGATCTGGATCAGCTATGAAGAAAAATTGCTCAGGCTGATCAATATTTATTATTAGTGAGATATTTTATGGCACACCTTTGGGAGATAGCCAGGAAGGATAATAGCCACATGGTTTATGTGTTTATGTGTTTAGTTGGTTAAAAAGCTCTAACAAACCTAACCGTTAATAGCAGAAAGCATTGGCCCGTTAATGATTAATTCTGTTACAAAACTGAAGAAAAGCAGAAAAGAAATCTAGGTTTCTCACTTCTTCTGTTAATCCATTACTACCATTTTGTGCATATGTTTGGTTTTGCTGCACAATCTGTTGGTATCAAAATCACAGAATTGTAATGGTGCAGAAGAAGACACAGTCTGTTGTGACTGCATCAGCTCTCTGAGCATTTTGATTTATTGCCAATCTCCTGTCTTTTCCCCATATCATTGCACATTATTTCACTTTAAATATTAAACTAGTGCCCTCTTAAATACTTCATTTGAACCTGCACTCAATATAGCACTCTTCCATGTGGTGTGCACATGAAAAATGATCATGCAGGCAAGATATCAGAGCACCATCATTGCCAATGCTGTATTAAAATCAGCAGCTAAGAGAGAAAACATTTAGAAATAAGAGAAAATAAAATCATAACCTTTCACTAGTTTCGAGATTTGCTTTTCCATTTTTTGCAGCTTTCAAGTTAATATTGTATTTTTAATCCTTGAATACCAATGGCAGTTGAACTAATCCAATGTGAAATTACTATAGTCATAAAGTTTGAAATGAAATTGATTCATATCTTTTTAATATTCTTGTGAATATGGTCATGTTATTTCAACCTGATTATTTAATTGGGTCCTGCATGTTCTGAATTAAGCCAAAACATTTTTATTTCCAATTTGGTGCACCATTTGGCATTCCACAACACTGGCAGTGTTTGCATGTTCTATTAATCAAAGTTAATTGAGATTACGTTAACGTCTTCTGCCTGGTTTTCACTGAATGCAATTGATACAACTGGAGGTATTAGTCAGCAGGCTGATAGAGAAAAATGTATTTTACCATGTTTTGCTAATTTGGTAGATTGATTGCAGATTTTCCTGTTGATTTAGCATTGCTGTTGGATAAAGGAAGTCATTGGAAATTAAAGAACGACTAACTCTCTGGATCTTACGTACTGCGTAACCAAAAAAAAAATTTGGTGACTAACCAATCTCTTGTGCAAAATTGCAAACTTGTGTTTGAAAGCCATCACACAGTTTTTTTTTCAGCTAGTGTATTCAGTCCTGTAAATTTTCTAATTCCAAGGCATAAGTTCACGAATCTGACACTTTGACAAATTAAGACTAATGCATCTGCAATTTCCTCACCAACTTTCTAATACCCTCATGCAGACTCCATCACTACATGGAGATTATTTTTACATTAAGTCCCATTATTTCATCCATTATCATTATTTTAGCATTTAAACACATTTGTCCCTCTCTTTATTCTTCTTTAATTAGCATAGTTTTTTGCCACCCATCACTGGCAAAACAAATAGAAATTGCCAATTTTTAAATCTGTTTTATTACTGTTGATCATAGCCCTTAACCAGTCTTGTAAGCATTCATGCTGCTGATCACCTGATCACACCACATATAGGAGATTAATGGATAATGTGAGTCCTGCGTTTGAGGGTGTTATGTGATTCATCTTCCCTGACTCATTTATAAGCCAAGTAAATCCACGATATCCTCCTCAAAAATTATCAAATGTTTGTAATTTCCGAGCCATCTTCCAAATAATTTCTCTTTCCTTGTGTTATGCGTCATCTATCCTGCAAGCCATAAATAAATTTCTTTGAGGTCATGTATTATAAAATACAGTGACATAAAGATGTCCAACCTTTGGTAATTTAGTTTGCATCCATTTGTTAAGTGACTGAATTACATTACAATGATTTTCATGTAGGACTGTTAAATAATATCAGTATGCCATGGATTTTAGATTTAAGTTTTATCCTGAATATGTGCTATGCTGCAATATAGGGCAAACACAGTATATGATGGGAGTTATAAATTTATTTAAGGACTCGTTAGGACTAACAAAACATTTTGGCACACACTGTGAGGTATATACTTTGCCTACCTATTTGGTACAGAAAGGACTTAATTGTGTCTTTAAAGTTTCTTAAGGCCCCAAGTCCTATGTATATTTTTCAGAAATTTTATTCGGACCATTATCTACAATGTGTATCCACTTGGGGAAGTGCTCAGATTGGATCCTCTTGAAAGTCTTCAATTAATCATCCACCAAGCAAGAGAGTTGGTGCTGTGCTGTGCTTTTCAGGTACACAGAAGTGGTTTCTTTGCCTGTTTTGCTTAGCTATCATCAGCTGTTTGTTTTGAATGGATTTCACTTTATTATGTCAGGTCTATTCAGGTCCTGATACTACTATTTGACTATCTGACCATCATTTAGTCCACATTTTAGGAAGACGAAGTCTCATCCATCCCTTGTTCGATCAACACATCATACCTGATGGTGCCAACTGCATAGTGCAATATACTGACCAGAAGTCCCCCATAAGTAATTCCCCCCCCTCCACCACCCCGGCAGCCCATCCTGCCCTGATATTACTGTGATCACATAAGACCATAAGTTTTCGGAGCAGAATTAGGCCTTTCAGCTCATCAAGTTGGCTTCATTATTCGATCATGGCTGATATGTATCTCAACCCCATTCTCTTGCCTTCTCCACCTAACCCTTGATCCCATACCACCCAAAAACTTATCTAACTTGATCTTAACTACACTCAATAACTTGGCTACAGAAGAATGTGAAGGCAATGATTTCCAAAGATTCACCTAAGACCCCTTTCCCTTGAATCTCTTTTATCTTGTGGAAACAGTTCCCATGTGATGGCCCATGACACCATCGATTCCATGTTCTGGTGGGAATCAAACCTGGTCTTCTTTTATTATTTTTAAGTCCCTTCCATCAGGTCACTTATAAGTCTTCTCCCATCCATCTAAGAATCTCAACTTGTTCAATCTTTTCTAATCGTTGTGTCTTCTCAGGTCTGTTAACATGTTTGCAGTTTCTTTTTAACTTCTTCCTGTGTAGGTCTTGTTTATTGCAATGTGGAGAATGGACCATGGGTATTACAAGTGTGTGTTCCAACCAAAACAGTTATTTTTGAGATCTCATAGTTTCTGTGCTCCATCACTTTATTCTCTTAGGTTCCTTCACATTGAATCCCAATTTCTTGCTCTAAGAGTAGGTAAATATCCTTACGTTGCAGTGAATCTCCTACTGAAGGTCTCAAGGAGGTGTGTTATTGTTTCTATCCTGTCTGGTTAGCCACAATTGGAAAGTCACTATGTGAACAAGTACAGCTAATTGCATCAATTAGCTTTACTTTTCCTATTCGATCTATTCTATTGATCATTTGCAACTGCCCAACAGTGAGGAATAATGTCCAGGTACTTATGCCTTGTCCACAAAATGTTGGATACATCCAATCCATTCTCTACTCTCAATCATCAACAAAATAGCAAGATGTATTATTAACAGCACTATCAATTGGCTCTTAGCAATAAGCTCATGGCCTTATTATAGCCTTGATCCAAAGATGGGCAAAGCAGAACTTTGAACAGATGAGACTGACTTCCCTTGGCATCAAAGCAGTTTTTGACCAAGTATAACCCAAAAAACATTAATAAAATTGAAGTCAATGGATAGCAAGATAAAACTTCCAACTCATTGAAGTCATTCCTGGCACAAAGAGTTGTTGGAGACTAGTACATTCCTGGAAAAAGTCCTAAGGGCAGTGTCCTAGGCCAAACTGTCTTCTGTTGCTTCATCTATTGCCTTGTCTACATCATAAGGTCAAAAGTTTTCGAAAGTTTAATTCCTTTTACATGTCCTCAGATAAAAAGCCACTGACTCTCCTATAACAATATCCTGAGGGTTACCATTAACCAGAAACCAACTAGGCAACTCAGGTAAACCTGCAACAATGAAAGCAGGCCAAAGGCTGAGAATTCTGCAGCATGTAATTCTTGACTACGCAAAGCCTGCCCAACATCCAGAGTGTACAAGCTAACAATGTGATATTTCACCCTTCCCCAATTCCGACAGGTCTCAGAACAAAGCAGCCCACTTGGTTAGTACTCAAACACCACAATAACCATTGACTCATTCCACTCTTTGGGATAGAATGGTGACTCAGTAGTTAGCACTGTTGTCTCACAGCGACAGGTTCAATTCCACCCTCAGATGATTGAACATTCTCCGCGTGTCTGCGTGGGTTTCCTCTGGGTTCCTCACAGATGGTCCATGCTAAATTGCCTATAGTGTCAAGGGATATGCAGGTTAGCTGGATTAGCCATGGGGAATGCAGGGGTTACAGGGATAGGGTAGGAGTTGGTCTGGGTAGGATGCTCTTCAGAGGGTCAGTGTGGACTCGATGGGCTGAATGGTCTGTTTCCACACAGTCGGGATTCTATGATTGACCCCTTGTGCATAGTGGCTGCATTGTGTATCATTAATGAGATTAATGCAATAACTCACCAATACTCCTGCAGTATCATCCAAATCTGTGACTTTTACCACTTAAAAGAACAAGTGCACCAAACACAGTGAGACACCAGTACTAAATGTCCATCCAAGCAGTTAACATTCTGACTTGTAAATACATCACCTTTCTTTCACAGTCACTGAGTTAAAATCCTGAAACTCCATCCTTAATGTCACTATGGCTGTACCTCCACCATATGATCAGGGCAGTTCAACAAGATGGCTCATGACCATTTTCTCAAAGACAACTTAGAATGAGCAATAAACACTAGCACTACCAGCAACACACACCTTCCAAAAGTGAATAAAATGGGCCACTGTAGAAAGTAACTTATCATTCATCTTCTTGAGGTTCAGAATCTGTTAAAAAATCTAATTCAAAGAACTTAACAAATAAAGTGGAAAAACTGAATGAAAAGCAAAAACTGCCCAAGTGGCCTGACCATCACAATTCATATTTTTTACTCAATCTGTTCAGAGATATTATTACACACCTCTAAAGCAGGTTGGACTTGAACTCAAGCCTCCTGACCCAGAGATAGAGTCACTACCACTACGCTAAAAAGCACCATCACAATTTGTTTACATTGTTGTTTGTAATATATATAAATGATATGGAGGAAAATGTACACAGTCTGATTCAGAAGTTTTCAAATGACACCAAAATTGCTGGAGTTGCAGATAGTGAGGAGGATTGTCAAAAGATACAACAGGATATAGATAGATTGCGGATTTGGGCAGAGAAATGACAGATCGCACCAAATCCAGACAAATGCGAGGTGAGGCATTTTGGAAACTCTCATTCGGGTGGGAATTGTAGAGAAAATGGCAGAATCAATAAGAGCACTGATATACAGAGGGATTTGGGCATACAGGTCCACAGTTCCCTGAAAGTGGCAACACAGTTGGATAAGGTGGTCAAGCATGCTTGCCTTCATAGGCCAGGACATCGAATATAAACGATGGCAAGTTATGTTACAGTAGTACAAAACATTAGTTCGGCCGCATTTGGCATATTGCGTGTGGTTCTGGTCACATGTATACTTTGGAGATGCTGCAGAGAAGGTTTACCAGGATGTTGCCTGGTCTGGAGAGTTTTAGTTATGAGGATAGGTGGGAAAAACTTGGATTGTTTTCACTGGAAGGACAAAGGCTGAGGGATACCCTGATAGAGGTCTACAAAATTATGAAAGGCATTGATTGGGTGGATAGTCAGAGGCTTTTTCCCAGAGTGGAAATGTCAACTACAAGAGAGCACAAATTCAAGTTGAGAGGGGGAAAGTTTAGGGCAGAAGTGCAGAGAAAATATTTCACACAGAGGGGAATAAGTAGTGGGTCTAAATAGGGATTAGGAATTGGTGCAGGCTTGGTGAGCTGAAGGGCCTGTTCCTGTGCCGTACTGCATAGTATTGTACTGTTTTTTTTCTCTTTTTTTAACGTATCCAGAAGTGCTCCTACACACAATGGAACAATTTTCTTCACCATCAGCAAATCATCCGTGGTATTTTTTTCATCTACTAACCAACATCAGTAAAGCTCGTGATTTTCAATTGATTATTTTATGTTCAAAGCCCATTAAGGGAAAATCACCATTTAGTTTTGCCTTTTGTTTCTAATACCATCACTAATTATTTGCCGATTCTTAATTCATAAAATCTGTTAAGTGTTTTAGAGTTCATCAAATATTTATGTATGAAGTGTTGAAATGGTCCAAATCAAAAAGAAAACTATTTCATGACTGAATATGTGAAGACAATAACAGTCATCACTGAGTGATAGCAGTATATTTTTATATAAGTATCATGTTATTGCAAATACTGTACTTCTATCACCAAACATGTTGGGGCCCCTGCCGTTTGGAATGCACAATACAAATTTCATACCTGCTAGTCACGGCATATAAATATTCTAACCTCTAACAGGGAAAGATGATGGACAGAGGGAAGGAGTTCATTGCAACAGAAATGGATGAAATCTTTGCTGCTCAATTTGCTCTGGAGATATATATATATATATATATTATGTAAACCACATGTCTGCTAAAATAGGTAAAGATGAATTGAGTAGGGAATCACAAAATTGTTATGGTGCAGAAGATGACCGTTCAGCCCAGCATGAATTCACTGGCTGTCTAAGCATTTTGGTGCTGATCTTTTGCCTTTTCCACACATATTATTTATATTTAAATCATCATCCAATACCTGCTTGAATCTTCAGTTAAATCTGGCTCCACCACAGTTCTGGGCAGTGCATTCCAAACTCGGTAAAAGTGAGGACTGCAGATGATAGAAATCAGAGTTTAGATCAGAGTGGTGCTGGAAAAGCACAGCAGGTCAGGCAGCATTCAAGGAGCAGGAAAGTTGACGTTTTGGGCAAAAGCCCTTCGACCAACTTGCTTTTTTTTTAAACATACCATACATTTGTTTTTCTCACAAAATATTTTAAATCTATGGTGTTATGTCCTGAATACTCTTACAAGCAGGAACAGTTTCTCCATATCTACTACTTTTGGGAAATCTACAACTCAATTTTGAAATCAACAATTAAGTGATATTGCTCACATCTGTTCTTGAGAAAGATTATCCACAAAGTATGGGTTTTATTTTCCAAGTATAGACTTACTTTCAAAGTAAAAATGGTAACCTTTTCCCTAAGGTTGTTGAAATAACTCCTAAGGCTGGTATTCCATCACCAAGTCATGCTTTATTTACATATGCCTAGAACTTGACATTCCTCAGAGCCAGCTCTGAGTGAGCCGAACCTCTGACACTCTTGAATACATCTGTCAGCCAGGGCTCCCTGATTGCACCAGGTTAACAGCCCCAATCAGGGAACTCCTATTCTATGAGGTCCACCTGGCTGATCTCATCACGATCACTACAGTTGTAATCTGTAGATTATTTCCAATACCGATTATCCTTCACGTTTTAAATGGCCCTGATATTCAAATGGGCAGATAGTTATTGGACCGACACAGAATGGAGTTCTGCATTAGGACTTTGTGGAATCACTGACACAGCAGCTTCTGATGGACAAATCGCTGGGCGAAGAATCATCTGGAAATCCACGGTCCGTGACTCTGGAGATTTTTAACTTCATTAAATGTAATATTTACAAGAAAAGTTAAAGGATCAAAAAATTTCCTGTAGGTTCTGGGGCTGATTAAACTGACATTCTCAAATAATTTCTGAACCCTGCAGCTAAACTTTGGGTGGCACGTGGCACAGTGGTTAGCACTGCTGCCTCACAGCGCCAGAGACCCGGGTTCAATTCCCGCCTCAGGCGACTGACTGTGTGGAGTTTGCACATTCTCCCCGTGTCTGCATGGGTTTCCTCCAGGTGCTCCAGTTTCCTCCCACAGTCCAAAAATGTGCAGGTTAGGTGAATTGGCCATGCTAAATTGCCCGTAGTGTCGGGGAATGGGTCTGGGTGGGTTGCGCTTCGGCGGATCGGTGTGGACTTGTTGGGCCGAAGGGCCTGTTTCCACACTATAAGTAATCTAATCTAATCTAACCCCTGACACCTCCAAAACTTTGATAACAATCAACCAAACCATTCGCCCCCCAACCCAACCCAACTTGATCCAATCTCACCAGATTCAACGTAACTCACCTTCAATGTAATGCCTCAGTACCCAAGTACTTGTTCGTTTAGCTGGCATTGTACTTGCCTGGCATCCTAACCACCTCAACCATCTGGTACTTCACTCACTTGACACATTGTCCATTTTACCGAGCTAACACCCGACTCAGCTCAGCCACCCCCCCCCCCCCCCACCCCATCACTGTACTAACTTCATCTACCTGATACCCTAAATCCATAGACAAGTACTCTACGTTTTACTGCCACATTTATATTACATATTTACTCTTTCACATAAACTGTTACTGTGGTTGGTACTGCTGCATATTTAAAGCACAGAATAAGGCACAGTGCCTGACATAAAAGGGAGATCTTTGAAAGATGGTGTGATCTGAAGGAATGATGGTTGGCTGGAAGCCCCCATAACCGAGCAGCAAGTTGTTCCATGAATGGCGCATGGTAAGATGGGATATAAATAGGACTTGACTCTTGCTGCAAGGGCTCAATTGACAATGAAAGCAATAAGTTTGGGTAAGATACTGTGAGAAACCTCACTTGGCCTCTTGGCGAGATTCATTCCAAATAATTTGATACGATTCACACTTAGACAAAAAAAAATTCTGTCATAATATTTTGAATAGATGGAGAGTATTAAGCAAGTTAGGTTGATTCTCATTAAATCACACTAATATGTTTGTGTAAAGAAATGTGTTCTTGTTCGATAATTTTACCATTATAGGTTTGTCACATAAATAGAACTCCTTAGTTTTGGAAGAAATGATATTACATCTGTAGCTGTTTAATAATGTTGGATTAATGTACAGGAAGCCTGAGGAAACATCTTACTCTATTAATCAATGATGAGTAGAGTTGTAGGACAAAGTTCCTGCAATTAGTGTTTGCCAAGCCAGTTTCTAAATTAGCATCCGTGAAACAGAAAATATGATGAAATTTATAAAATGATTAAAGTGCTGACTTCCTGCTTTTCTCAACATCATTATAATTGAAAATATTTACAATAGAACATGTTTTAATCCTTGACTGAACTATAGCAACACTTAACTAAAAGACAAATTATGCACAATGTTTTGCTGCTACAGCTGCCGACTGTATTCAATTAAAAATCATTGCTTGAACTAGTAAACATTTTTATTACACTCTAAGCGTAATAAACTTTGGCAAACAATACTTTAATGAAGAATAAACTATTAGAACTATAAAGCAGTACGAATGTCACTCAATCATTAAACTTTCATTAAAAAGCACTTCTTGTGCTTGTTGTTCCTAATCCTAACATCTTTCCTCTTTATACTCCCTTATGCAGCATCAATAATGCCAGAATTGCATTACATTGAAATCAAATAATCTTAAATTGCTTATTTACTGTTGACCAGAGTTTGATCTAAAGCACTCCACAGCTTTCAATCACTCACTGGTGGAAGTGAAGAAATGTGTGTGACTAATTATGTGAAACAAATTTATCTCCAGAGTTTTCTTGCCCACAGCAATTCAGACGTCAACGAGAGATTGTTTCAATCATTCATGTAGATACATTAGAATGCCTGGATCAACAGCGTGCTTGCAGTTGAGAATAGCAGTCAGCGTCAACATGAATGAGACTGCAGGCTGAGTTGTGAACCTCAGGTAACACCCCAGAGGCCAAGGGTTTTATCAATCATTCTATTATTCTCCTTAGTTGAAGTGTAGATATTAGCTTCAAAATGGCAGGTATAAGCAGGAATTACTGAATCTTCTGATATCATTCCCAGGTGTGGGAGAGAGCTGTTATTTCTTGACATGCTGCATGTTTCAAATTCTCAAGAAAGCAATTAAGAAATTCAAAGTGGAATAAATTTTGCTCCGCAGTGCGATGTCTCTTCAGCTGCTTTCAAAACATCATGGGTAGTTCAAGTAAAAAATGTTATATTTGCTGGTTTTCCTTTATGCTTGTAGCTCATCAAAAATATTAGCCTGCCAATGTGATTGTGAATATTTTTTCTCTCATTCAGTATGTCAATGTGGGCTTTATCTAATCCAATGAGATGATCAAAGTTGATAATAATGACAGATGAGTGCATGCAATTGATGCACTTGCAGAATGAATAGTTCAATAAAAAAAACAAAGTCGTCAGTTTTTGTTAGTTAGAACATTATAGTAGCAATTTAAACTTCGTAAAATGGGTGATATTAAACTAGCCATTCATTATACATATCTAACTCTCCTTTGTATTAGGTTTCTGAAAGAGGAAATTTGGCACACTGTATAGTAGATAGCTAATTACACAATCTATGCTATCACTCAATATTATACCGATCCTTGTACTAATTGTCTCATTTCAGCAATATTCATGGTCGCACTAGATATTACCAGTTGATTTGTATTTTAGCAATGCCTGAATAATAAGAAAACTTAGGGCAGAATTTTATAGGAGCTGGAATGACGTGGACTTTGCCGAGAAATATGGGAAAATGATGTGAAGTCGAGCAATGCCGTTTTCAATGTCAGGAGCATCTCTTTGCATTTTCCAATTATGTTCCAGATGTTGAGATGGGATTCTTGCTAGAGAGTGGTGTGATGCCTATGAAACACAAATTATTGCTGTTATAACTCTCATTAACTGCAAATCTCACCTTTAATATACAGCTCCCTATCCTATTACCCTGCCCTGAGGAAATTAACATCATCAATTCCTGCCATGAAAGTCAAAAGGCTTTTCTAGGTTGCTGCTCATGATGGACAGTTGGCACCGACATCTCAGGGTACGCCCATGGGCAGGAACTGCATAAGCCTCATGCAAATTGACTCTGAAATTCAACACATGCCAGTCTTACTGTGTCATCATGGCTTATTTCTGATTCCCTTACAATGAACTTCTGCACTGCAGGGCTGCAGCTCAGAGTGCACTGGCAACTATTATTGTAATGTTGCAGCAAGGACACAGTACACAGGAATACACCTTCAGCTCTTGGATTGAATTAAGCTGCATCTGAAAGCTGCTCACCTGCTTTTGTAGCGCACACTCACTTTGAGTGTACTGGATGCTCCCAGAATCCCTACCCTGCCTTGTCTTCCCCAATCTTTCTTTCATGATATGCCCCCTTGGTCAGAGCACCGAACCTACTGTCTTTCCAGTTAGTGCAGGCATGAAGGCAGGAAGCTTGTCATTTTCCTTAGAGGTCCTCAGACAGGTTCAGGGAGTCTTGGCACAGTGAATCAAGGGTAGCTTCCGATCCCAGTCCAGGGCCTTAGGTGCAGTCAGTCAGTAACTCAGAGTTAGACACTTCTCCTTCTCTGGTTTGAAGAGCAGGAAGATGGGCAGCCTATTACCTACCTTGGTTCTTCCTGCCTGATAGAGGCTGTGTTCTCCTGGAAAGTGAGTGACACAGCTGTTAGTGCTACTTCCAGCTGAAAGAGATCCCAGTTGAGTGAGTAGACTGTATGGAGGCATGCAAGATTCGGAAAGGAGACATTGAGTTAAATGAAAGTCACTTAGGGAAAATTTCAAATACAACAGTAGAATGAGAGCTACTAGGAGCTTCAGATTGGAATATCACTGAAAGATACTGAAGCATAATCAATAAGTTTTCATTTTTAAAAAACTTATTGATTATGTGATTCTTAGAAATGACTTGGTAGAGGAAGTGGAAGGGTGGGTTAGTAAGTTTGCCGATGACACGAAGGTTGATGGAGTTGTGGATAGTGTGGACGGCTATTGAAGGTTGCAACAGGACATTGACAGGATGCAGAACTGGGCTGAGAAGTAGCAGATGGAGTTCAACTTGGAAAATGTGTGAAGTGATTCACTTTGGAAGGTCAAATTTGAATGCAGATTAAAAGGTTAAAGGCAGGATTCTTGGCAGTGTGGAGGAATGGAGAAATCTTGGGGTCTAAATCCATAGTTCCCTCAAAGTTGCCACAGAAGTTTACAGGATTGTTAAGAAGGCTTACCTTAGCAGGGGGATTGAGTTGAAGAGCTGCAAGGTTATGCTGCAGCTCTACACAGCCCTGGTTAGACCACACCTGGAATACTGTGTTCAGTTCCAGTTGCCTCATTGTAGGAAAGCTTTAGAGAGGGTGCAGAGGAGACTTACCAGGATGCTACTTGGACTGGAGGGCATGTCTTATGAAGAAAGGTTGAGCGAGCCAGGGCTTTTCTCATTGGAGTGAAGAAGGATGAGAGGTGACTTGATAGAGGTGTGCAAGATGTTAAGGGGCATAGATAGAGTGGATAGCCAGAGACTTTTCCCCATGGCAAAAATGTCTATCATAAAGAGGTATAATTTTAAGGTGATTGCAGGAAGCTTCAGGGGAGATGTCAGAGGTAGATTGCTTACACAGGGAATGGTGGGTGTGTGGAATGCACTGCCAGCTGTGGTAGTGGAGTCAGATCCATTAGAGACATTTAAGCAACTCTTGGATAGTCATGTGGAAGATAGTACAATAAAGGGTATGTGGTTAGTCTGATTTAAGAGTGGGATGAAAGGCCGACACAACATCAAGGGCTGCAGGGCCTGTACTGTTCTATGTTTAATAATAAGTTGAAATGATAACAGTTTAAAGGAACATAATGATATTTTATAGATAGAGAAGCTTGAGAACATAGGGGTGTTCAGGATATAATGGAAAGTGCAGCAGAGGTTAGGAAAGTAGTAGTTGATGGCATGAGGAATCAGGGAAGGTTTTATGGTTGTTATGATGATAAAATGGAAGAACATGTTTTTGTGTCATGAGGACAGACTCAAATCTTGCCTTGACATTTGGTGCAGATAAATGATTTATCATGACTTCAAGCTAATCTTTGGTGGGAAATCTATCTTTCTTTTGCTATTCTCCACTGAAAGACCTGCAGTTTCCAGCATTTTCTGTTCCTATTCACAAAGCTTTCAGAATTGTTGGCTCATTTCAATAGTTTATAAGGTCTTTGCTTTTATTATTAACATATAAGCAGATATAGGAGCAGTAGCTTTACACAAAGAACCCTTCCAGTTCTTCATTTGGTAGTTCTGCCTCACCCCTCCCCAAACTCCCCTATTGTTTCAGGAGATTTTAACATCTGCACACCATCTAATATCTTGGCCTAGAATTTCTTTTGATCTCAGGAAAACATATCCTGAGCAGTTTTGCCCTGTTCTGAAATCATAGCTGGCCTATGTGTGGCTTTGCCAGGACTTCTGTCTTTTATAGAATCATATAGAGTCATCAAGTTGTACAGCATGGAAACAGATCCTTTGATCCATGCTGACTCGATATCCTAAATTAACCTATTTCATTTGCCAGCACTTGGCTCACATCCCTCTAAACCCTTCCTAATCATATATCCATCCAGATGCCTTTTAAATGCTGTAATTGTACCAGCCTCCATCACTTCCTCTGGCAGCTCATTCCATACATTCACCAGGCTCTGCGTGAAAAAGTAGTCCCTTAGGTCCCTTTTAAATCTTCCCCCCTCTCACCTTAATCCTATGCCCTCTTGTTTTGGATTTTCCTACCCTGGGGAAAAGACCATGGCAATTCCACCTATCCATGCCAGAAGTCATTATCATGATAGGTGGCTTTTTTTTAATGACCAGTCTACCACATGTACATCATAATCTGCCTGATTGTGTCCTAACCAGAGACTGCTATTGTTATAGCTTTGAGTCAATGTTATTGGATGGCAATGTGAATCCTGTCTACCTGACTGTCGGCCTGTCAACCGTAATGATGTCCTCACAGTCATCTCATCTGAGCAGTCAGTTCACCAGAGATCAGTCATTAATTCTGAGAGCCACCAGAATTCACATGTTAAGTACAAACAATGTCAAGTTGGTTAATATGCTCCAATGATGGCAGGTTCACCCTGAAAAAATGTACATATCTTGGTATTACCTCTGATTGCACGGACATATCATGGCAATGGCCAGAACAAGATTGGGGCTTGGACATGCTGGGTGCTGGCTAAGGTCTTCCACATAGTAGTAGTCACAGAGTATTGGAGAGTTGGTCAGGCCAAATGAGAATTAGACTTTGCTTTTAAAGAAATGCATCATGGTATCTTTTAGATCAATTTGTTCATAGCCTCAGTTGAACAGCTCATGCACAAAGACTGTATGTCCCTCAGTATTACACCGAACTGCAAGCCTTGATTCTATGCCAGATTCTGACTTGGTGTTAAGCTTGACTCTGTAATCACACAAACAGAAATTTCTGGAAAAACTCGGCAGATCTGGCAGCAGCTGTACAGAGAAAGCAAAGTTAATGTTTCTGATCCAGTGACTCTTCTTCAGAACTCAAGGACATTTTTGAACCTATAGTCTTTTGGCTCAAAAGAAAGTGCTGCTGAATTAGAAATAGTAGTAAACAAACAAAACATGGTCAAAAAGTGCCCCTTACATTTTTACCTTCTGCTTATGCTAGAGTGACCAAAGTTAGGAAATCACTCTAACATTATTTTCTTCAAATGCTTTGATGTACCAAAACTGTTATGTAATATTTCTGCAATAATATTTATTTAAAAATAATAAAAATTGTAGGGCTCTAGCAACAATGTAACACAAATGAAAAAAAAATGCATAAAACATAGGAATGGCACAAGTCCAGTCATCCGATGATGTGTTGCTTCGCTTTCATTATTCATAGACTGTTTTACTAAATGGACCAAATAATGCAGTTTTAATGTAATCTTCTGAACTGAGAGTAATGCAATTTTTATTGATAGTGCAGTCTGAACTGCCTGCACTTTGTATGACGATGAAAATTATATCTTAGAATTGCTGTACTTTCTAAAGTACATTCCCTTTCATTTAAACATTGCCATTTGAGACAATGTTTATCACATTAATGGTTTCTTTAGATTACTGCCTGATAAATTGTCCATGGATCATGCAATTTTTTCTAATTACATTTAAAAACGTTGAAATGTCACATAATCATCTGAACTAGAATTACATATTGATATACAAAGAACATAGTTACTGGCTTACATTTGAAAAGAGAATTCTAGGGTTTTATAAACACTGGTTTTCAGGTCGATCATTAGCTAACATCAAGGAATGAAATTATTAATATGGGAAGCAATTCTCTGCACAACTTATAAAACAGCGCTCCAAGGGCACAAACTTCTCAGTCACCAAATGGTATGGGCTACGGCGAGAAAGTTGGGAAAATCACATGGGATGGTCTGCAAGTAGTTTCTGAATTTTGAGAGCAAAATAAACTATTTTCCAACAAGTATTGAACAGCAAGACAAGATTGTCCATAGTGGCAAAAGACTTTTTTTTAGGCATTAATATCTAATTCCACTTCATGAAAAGGCACTGTCCCATTCTCCTACATACTCAATTGATGGCAATAATTACCAACAAGAAAGTCAGGCCAGGTACATGGTGATTCCAACTCACTGCTTGATCCTCTAAAAATGTCGCTAAGTTAATAATCCAATGACCTGGCTCATGTCCTGGCGACATGGTTTGAACCCTGCAATGGCAGATTGATATTTGAATTCACAAGATCTGGAATTATAAGCTAGTCTCTAATGATGTCTGTAGTGGAATCTTATAGGGGTCTGAGCGATTTGGGTGATACAAGACGTGGCAGAATCAGGTAATGCCGGTTTCGATATTGGGAACAAGTTATTCTCCCTTTTATGCTTTTCACAAGTGCTGTTGCAAATTTCTCATGAGGCAGCAGCAAGCTGCCAATTGATGATAATTATTGTTTGTTAACTTACTCATTAATCTTCAGACTGCCATCTTACCAAACTTACTATATAAAATCTAAATCTAATCTAAAAGTCTAAACATTAACTCAACATTGGAATAGCTCAAGGAAACCAGAGCAAGAGCCGGGTCAATTCAGCTCGCCATTTGTTCCGAACAACTTTAGAAACAAGGTATTGATGTCTCAGGGCACACTTCAGAGGCAACATCCATGAACATTGGCATCCAACGTGTACCAGCTAAGAACCTTCAAGGCTTATCTCTGATCCGTTTATGGATGCTTCTGCATGTCAGTGGTGCACCTCGAACCACACCAGCAACTATTATAATAATCTTGTGGCAAGAATATTTTCCACTCAGGGACACACTGCATCTCCAGGCTCTTAGCTAGCTCTCAATGCACTCACTCAGTTTGAGCCAGTTGGATGCTTTGCTTTGTCTTGCCTTTATGACTCTGCTCGAGATAGAACATAGAGAACATAGAACAATACAGCACAGAACAGGCCCTTCGGCCCACGATGTTGTGCCGAACATTTGTCCTAGCTTAAGCACCTATCCATGTACCTATCCAATTGCCACTTAAAGTTCGTCAATGATTCTGACTCTGCCACTCCCACAGGCAGCGCATTCCATGCCCCCACCACTCTCTGGGTAAAGAACCCACCCCTGACATCTCCCCTATACCTTCCACCCTTCACCGTAAATTTATGTCCCCTTGTAACA
>NC_057719.1:22083567-22083703 GCF_004010195.1 Chiloscyllium plagiosum
ATCCTATCCGTCAGTACCCTTTCCATTACTTTGCCTCCCACCGAAGTAAGACTAACTGGCCTGTAAATCCCGGGGTTATCCCTATTCCTTTTTTTGAACAGGGGCACAACATTCGCCACTCTCCAGTCCCCTGGTA
>NC_057719.1:22084203-22124969 GCF_004010195.1 Chiloscyllium plagiosum
TCTATGTTCTATGTTCTATCTCTGTTTTACTCCATGACCTGGCCTCCACTGCTTTCTGTGGCAATGAATTCCACAGAATCACCATGCTCTGGATAAGGACAGTACCAGATTGCCAATACTTGTGTGGACGCACAACAGGTTTGAAAGATGGGGCGGGTACAAGGAATGCTGATGAATTCTGGGATATCCATGGAGTGATGAATCGTTCTGAGAGTAGTCCATGGTAAGACAAAGTGGAAATCGGATGTGAAATTTGCCATGGGGGTGTGGTAGCTGAGTTTAGTAAGATAATGTGAGAAGACTCACTAGGTCACATGGCAACAAACTCCAACATAAATCGACAAAATTTGGACTTAGCCAAAAAAAACGTTTGATTCAGCTGTGTGCAACCATTGTTGATTATTGTAGAAACCCATGTGGTTCATTTTGGGTAGGAAAGCCACTATTTTTCCCTGGGCTGACCTACATGTGACTGCAGACCCACAGCAAAGTGATTTACTTTTAACAGCCCACTGAAATGGCCTGGAGTGAGAAATTGTTCAAGGACAATTGGAGATGGACAATGCAAAAATATAAAAAAAGCACTTTCCAAATTCCAATGTTGTGAACATTAGGCAGAAGTTGCTCACTTCACACTTTGGACCTTAAAACATCATGTTATGATAAGGATAAGATGGACAGGCATTCGCTCACAGATTTGATGGTGTAAAGTGAACAGATGTTAGTCATTGGTCTTCTTCCTACACTTCTGGGCATTTTTTCAGGCCATTGGGACTGGCATCCTCAGACTGGCTGGCAGTGTCTGATGTCATGGCCTCCTCTGCCAGCCCTCAGGGAAGAAGATGCCCCTCCTCTGTGCTATCCAGTACACCCGTACTTTCAGGTGTCTGCCCACAAAGTGTGACACTAATTTCCCCTTATCCACAATGTATAGGGCAGGTTAAATTGAACTGGGCAGTACAGCTCTGAAATGTCAGGACGTGACTGGGTGCTTTTGAAATGGTACCGGTCCCAGGAATTCTGGGATATCCCAGCAGTGGCAAGAACTTCTGCTGACAGTGAGTAGGAAAGTACAATGGATAGGGTGCTAGAGGGGCGTGGTGCACAGGTAATGAGGTGAGTTTGAGTTCAATGGCATGAAAAACCCACTCGGCCTTGCGAAAAGAAACCACAGAATCCTTACAGTGCAGAAATAGGCCATTCAACCCATTCAATCTGACCTGACTCTCCAAAGAAAATCCCATCCAATCCTCCCTACCCTATTTTGTAAGCCACATTTACCATGGCCAATCCACATAACATACACGTCTTTGACTGAAAAGAAACTGGAGCATCCAGAGGAAACCTGCATAAAGTGAGAATGTGAAAATCCTACACAGCCAGTCACCCGAGGCTGGAGTCAAACCCTGGCATTGTGAGGCAGCAGTACTAACTGCTGAGACATTGTGATACACTTTATGACATTTCCTGGTTAGATTCAGCCCAGTACACTGTTTTTATTGAATCATTCCATTCTTGGATCTACCTCCCTCACCACTTTAAAAAAAAGTCTCTCAATCACTTGGAACAATTATTAATTGCTTTTCAAAGTAGCACTTAGGGTATGCCTATCAATTAACCTAAATCTGAAGTTTGAGTATTTACCAGTTATCATTGCCCTGACTGAATCTTTGAACCACACTGAAATAATGGTAAACATGGAGAAATAATTGTTGTGGTCATTAGTCTACAATTGCTTATATCAGCTTACTAAGGGGAACTGAATTGCTAGCACAAATGTGTTATCATTGAAATACCAAGATACTTAAATGGGTCATTACAATGTGCTTTGGACAATGAATAAGAAGCAGATAAATTAGAGAGCAAAAGTGCTATAAATGAGAAAAAATGTTGTTGCCATTTAGACTGAAAAACCATTAATCTACCAAGCATACCTTGTGTAAGTAAGTATTTTAGTGTGTTCATTTTGTTAATTTGCTCTTATGCAGAATCTCTTATTCAAAATTGTACACTTGCAGAGTTTAAATTGGGCCAACAGATGTCTAGCCGCATACACTTGTCATTCACTTAAACAGAAACGTTTATGATATAGTAGCAGACATCAGATTAATTAAAATTAACATAGAATGCAGAATTCCTTTTGTGTATTTTTTCTGAGATATTCCATGTAGGACTTATGGAAATAAATTATTTGATTTCATGCTGATGCTTTGTTATCTCAAATAGTAGGACTTTAAATTGTTCTGGATCTGGGGACTGTAATCTGAAGTCCTGATTTGATAGTTTACTACGTGTTATTGGTCACCCAATACAAACATATTTATCAGTTGAAACATCTTACAGCCCTCAAAGAAATAATATAATTTGGGATATTACACCTAGAAATGCTGGATTTGCAGGGTTTGTTAAAATTATAGCATGGTAAAGGCCTTTTGTTATTGCTGCTCAGGCCATGTGAAGCACAGGAAGTCATGACAAATCAGATTGCAGTAATTAGAACATAGAACATAGAAAAATATAGCGCAGTACAGGTCCTTTGGCCCTCGATGTTGCGCCGATCCAAGCCCACCTAACCTACACTAGCCCACTATCCTCCATATGCCTATCCAATGCCTGTTTAAATGCCCATAAAGAGGGAGAGTCCACCACTGCTACTGGCAGGGCATTCCATGAACTCACGACTCGCTGAGTAAAGAATCTACCCCTAACATCTGTCCTATACCTACCACCTCCAGTGCCTCCACATCCTTCCTATAGTATGGCGACCAAAACTGCACATAATATTCCAGATGCGGCCGTACCAGAGTCTTATACAACTGCATCATGACCTCAGGAGTCCGGAACTCAATTCCTCTACCAATAAAAGCCAGTACGCCATATGCCTTCCTCACCGCACTATTTACCTGGGTGGCAACTTTCAGAGATCTGTGTACATGGACACCAAGATCCCTCTGCTCATCCACACTACCAAGTATCCGACCATTAGCCCAGTACCCCATCTTTTTGTTATTCTTCCCAAAGTGAATCACCTCACATTTAGCTACATTGAATTCCATTTGCCACCTTTCTGCCCAGCTCTGCAGCTTCTCTTTATCCTGCTGTAACCTGCCACATGCTTCCTCACTGTCAACAACTCCTCCGACTTTTGTGTCATCCGCAAACTTGCTCACCCAACGTTCTAACCCCTCTTCCAGGTCATTTATAAAAATGACAAACAGCAATGGTCCCAAAACAGATCCTTGCGGAACACCGCTAGTGACGGCACTCCATGAAGAAACTTTGCCATCAACTACTACCCTCTGTCTTCTTCCATCCCGCCAATTCCTAATCCAAACCTCCAACTCACCCTCAATGCCATACCTCTGTATTTTTTGCAGTAGTCTACCATGGGGAACCTTATCAAACGCCTTACTAAAATCCATATACACCACATCTACCGCTTTCCCCTTGTCCACCTCCTTAGTCACCTTCTCCAAGAATTCAATAAGGTTTGTGAGGCACGACTTGCCCTTCACAAAACCATGCTGACTATCCTTGAACACATTATTCCTTTCCAGATGTTCATAAATCCTATCCCTTACAATTCTCTCTAAGATTTTGCCCACAACAGAAGTGAGACTCACTGGCCTATAGTTACTAGGGTTATCCCTACTCCCCTTCTTGAACCACATTTGCTATCCTCCAGTCTTCTGGCACTATTCCTGTAGACAACGAGGACATAAAAATCAAGGCCAATGGCTCTGCAATCTCCTCCCTTGCTTCCCAGAGAATCCCAAGATAAATGCCATCAGGCCCAGGGGACTTATCTATTTTCACCCTTTCCAGAATTTCCAGCACCTCTTCCCTACATACCTCAAATTGTCAATAATTACATAATATAACAAGCAAGATTTAGGATAAATCATCCAGTTTATTACAATTGTTGCTATCCTCTCCATTAACTCTTCCTGTAATTTATGATGACTCATTGTAACCTTTACTCCCTCCCTCATCTTAGCGTAAAGTCAAATAGATAATGAACATGTAAATATTGCGATAATGGCAGTATTTTCAATGATCACGTTTATATTCTCAGAAATGTAAGTTTACATAATGTTCATATTGGCTGATTTAGTTAAGAGGCTACCACTGAAGCTGTTTTCTGATTAAATATGGGAACTCATCATCAAGTGCTACCATCCCAACAAGAAGATCAGGTCTCAGCAGCGCCACTGCTACTGGTGGCCATTGACCAGACTACAACAAAAGCCAGTGGGAGCCTTGATGACTGGGTATCATCAAAGCTGGGTCACCTCTTGTATTTGGAATCAGAAGCTACTTATCTCCAGTCATAACAAATCTGTATAAAGATATGCAGGCTAGGTCAATTGGCTGTGCTATATTGCCCATTGTGTGCAGGGTAGGTGGACTAGCAATGGGAAGTGTGAGGTTGCAGATTTAGACTTTATTGTCACCTGTACTCGCTGTACAGGAGTAGAGTGAAAGGTGTACAATATTGCCACAGACAGCACCAACTTAGGTACGAAGTTGTGTAGTTACACATTCTTAGGCACAAACTAGTAAAAGTAAGAAACAAAGTTACACGTTACTAACCGTCCTAGTATAAGCAGAAAATCTTTTTGAAACGTAATAGTTATCATTAAAGGCCTTCTTAATATAAACTAGAAAAATAGATAAATAATGTTCAAAGTTCAACAGCCATTCTTGAGAGCTTAGCCATAATGGGACCCCAACCTCCTCCACTTAGCTCACACTCCAGTTGACATCAGCTGCCTGTTCCCGCTGTTGCAACCGCAGATACTGGGGGACCTCCCTCATCGCTTGCTCTGCCCAATTCCAAATGACAAAATTCATGCTTTGGACCTGATGGAGCCATTTGCCACCGCCTGCTGCTAAAACTGCCACCTCCAATCTCCTCCTCCTGGCTCCAGAACATGCCCAGGCATCACCCACACAGAGCCTCCGATTGCCGGGTGTGCGCTGGCCACCTGGTCATGCTGTTCAGTCTCTCTACACTGTACAGACTCACGTAATCTAAGTAGAGTAGTGAAAGAGAAAAGAAAAATAAAGAGTGGGAAAAAAAACAGACAGAGCAGGGGTCCAGGTCGGAGGTCACACACTGCTCTCTGACTTCACCACGATTTTAGTTCTTGATAAGGTAAGGGGGTGAGTCTGGTGGGATGATCCTCTTCAGTAGGTTACTGTGGACTCAATGGGCTGAATGGCCTGCTTCCACACTGTAGGAATTCTGTGGCGCTATGACTGTTAAGTGATCTTATGGCACAATCCCTCCTTCTGAGTCAGGAGACCTGTTTTAAGTTTTATCTGCTCCAGAGGTGTGTAATAGCATCTCTGAGCAAGTTGTTTAAAAATGTTCTGTATTGCACTTTCCAGCTTATAGATGTGTTAGTCTGAAAATGGACATCTTATGAGAATTTGGAAGCTTAGTAGACACAGAACAGGTTAGCACTTAGGACGATAGACTGCATATGGTATTCCCAGACAATGGTGGTGTCACTGTCAGACAGTCTCAGTTCAAGAGATACGCCAGGATGCAATACTTACATAGTGTATGTCATAATTTGTCCAAATAGATGGATTTAAAATTAATATTCTATCAATGGAGCTCTTGTGATAGTGTCCCTTCCTCTAAGCCAACAGATTCCAGTTCAAGTCTCACTGTCCAGAGAGTGTTGTATCATATCTGATCAGGTTGATTATGTTATGGACAAAGGATCGTCTCTGGTAGGAGGTAGACATTCTAATTGTGTATGCTAATTCAGTTTGAGTTCAGTGCTAAGGTAATGAAGCTAACAGTAATGTGAGTTTAGTTTTAACTATAGCCTGAGATCTCACCAAGGACTCTCATGTAAATTAGAAGAAATGTAACTAGCTCCTAAAAAAAAGGTAAAGTTAACATAGTCTTACCAGGGCTGCTCACTCATTGGAAAGGGATGGCTGATCATAGTTTCACATGAGATCAGGAAAGGTGGTAAAGGAGTAATCTTCATGGTAAACTCAACCAGTGTCAGAATCAAACACAAGCTTGTGTATGGGAGATCATGGCTCACAAACTTGTTAGAGTTCAGGGGGATCTGGCAAATTGGATACATAATGGTCAGAAGCAGAGAGTAGTAGTGGAAGCATGCTTGTTAGACTGGAGGCCTGTGACTAGTGGAGTGCCTCAGGGGTCAGTGCTGGGACCATTACTGTTTGGTATCTATATCAATGATTTGGATGAGAATGTACAAGGCATGATTAGTAAGTTTGCAGGTGACATTAAAATAGGCGGGATCATGGACAGTGAGGAAAGTTATCAGAATTTCCAGCCTGACCTTGATCAGCTGGGGAAGTTGGCCAAGAAATGACAAATGGAGTTTCATATAAATAAGTATGAAGTCTTGCATTTTATAAAGTCAAATCAAGGTAGGAGTTTCATCGTGAAGGATAGAGCCTTGAGAGGTGTAGTGGAACAGAGGGACCTTGAAGTTCAGGTGCACCGTTCTCTGAAAGTAAAGTCACAAGTAGACAGGGCAGTGAAGAAGACTTTTGGCACACTGGCCTTCATTGGTCAGGACACTGAGCATAGATGTTGGGAAGTTATGTTGCAGTTGTACAGGACATTGGTGAGGCTGGACTTGGAGTATTGTTTTCAGTTTTGGTCGCCTTGCTATCGGAAGGATGTTATTAAACTGGAAAGAGTGCAGAAGAAATCTACAAGAATGTTGTCAGGACTCAGTGGTCTGAGTTATAGAGAGGGGTTGGGCAAGCGAGGACATTTTTCTTTAGAGTATAGGAGACTGAAGGGGAATCTTATGGAAGTGTATAAGATCATGAGAGATATGGATAGGGTGGATGCACTCAGTCTTTTTCCCAGGGTTGGGAATCAAGGACTAGTGGGCATCAGTTTAAGGTTAGAGGGGAAAGAATAAAAGGCAACCTGAGGGGTAGCTTTTTTTACACAGAGAATGATATGCATATGGAATGAGCTGCCAGTGGAAATGGTTGAGGCAGATACATTAACAACATTTAAAAGGCATTGGAACAATCACATGGATAGAAGGGAATTGGGGTTAGTGTTGATGAACATTTCAGTCGGCATGGACCACTTTGGGCCAAAGCATCTGTCTCCATGTTGTAGGACTCTATGGCTCTATGATAATCTCTTGGCATAACCCTGCATTGCAAACCAGCCATGCAGCCAACTGAGCTAACCAATCCTCAGTTAGCAACTAAGAACTATGTATTAAAAAATTCTGTTCACAAAGAATGAGGCTCACTCCTGCTCAAGTCCTGGAGTGAGAATCTTTCCCCATAATAATCAGAAGGATTGATGGCAGCAATCTATCCAAAGAACTGCAGGTGGATCTGATAGCATGCCAAAGAACTGGTATCTGAAATATATTATATTGACAGTGGTATGGGTTTCATCACATACTAACTTTCAGATTTTATTAACTGAAGTAAATTTTATTAATTGAAGGAGTGCCACAGTGGCACATTAGTTAGCATTACTGCCACAGGACTTATGACCCAGGCTCAATTCCAGCCTCGACCAACTGTCTGTGTGGAGTTTGCACATTCTCCCCATGTCTACATGGGTTTCCTCCAGATGCCCCAGTTTCCTGCCACAGTCCAAAGATGTGCAAGTTAGGTGGACTGGCCATGGTAAATCACCCATAGGGTCCAGATTTGTGAAGGCTAAATGGATTAACAATGGGAAATATGGGGTTATGAGGATGGGCTGGGGCTGGGTGGGATGTTCTTTAGAGGGTTGTTTCAGACTTGAAAGGCTGAATGGCCTCGATCTGCACTGTAGGGATACTGTGATTGTAATCGAGTTTGAATTTAAATTCCACCAGCTACTATGGTGGGATTTGAACTCATACTCCCAAAGAATCGGCCGAGGCCTACTGGATTACAAATCTAGTGACATTATCACTAGTTTTTGCTACTAGTTCTTCAACATTCCTCTGTATTAGTAGGAAAATCAATCCCTTTGTCTGCACAAGCTCTTTGTTAATGCCTTTCACAGATAATTTTGCAAAGTCTACATCATCAGATAAAAGATTTTGAATACTTTCTTAAATGCACTGGATTTCTCAATCTGCTATATAGCAAAAAGCATTCTCTGACAGCAGATAAAATATGAAGCAACTTATAATTATATAGATGTCACAAGTTATCTGCAACAGTGCTCTCCAGCTGGCAAAGTTTCCTTGACCTTTTCTTTGACAGAATGGGGGCTGTTGACAACTGTCAAGAGAGAAAAAATAACAAACCCTGGGATTGTGCACTTCGACCTGTTTGAGGTTTTTCTTGAAACAGGAATCAATTCTTATGAAAAGCTTTGCAGAGACATGTTTAAGAATGTATGGCTTCTGTGGGTTCCAATGAATGACAACTTGAAATAGGTTTGGTAATAAAGACACTCTGGGTTTCCTTCTATTTAAATAGGAGCTTCAAGAAGCTGAGTTAATTGTATGTTGATCTTCTAGTTTAGTTTTATTTTACAAATCTAATAATGTTAGCTTGGCAGTCTTCAAATTGATTTAGTTCTTCTGTAGAGCTTTATGATTACCAACATTGGCAAATAAAGCAGATTTCTCAGCTGCAACAAAACATTGATTGTAATGCAAACGTGAAAACAATAAGCTTGTTCCATCTTTTCGTGTACAATTTACATCATAATGAAAAGTGATTGTTCAAGCTGCAGATCTTTCTTGACAGCACAAAGTTGCTCATACAATCTACTGCATCATTTTGGCTGCAGTACTGATAATGGTTTTTGATGTTGGCTGTCTGAATGTCACCCACAACATGGCAGAGATCGGAAGCATGGGCTGCATGAGTAAAACAGTAAAAAGTTCTAAATGGCCATGTGATATTCGGGTCCGAGCACTCCACATGTTCACAAGCTATTAATTTTGCTGGGTTTTAAATGGATAGCCTCCATGAAAAGAAAGCAATGTCAAATTGTATAAATAAACGTTGTGCTTCCTCATTGTCACGTCAAGGCTAATACATTCAAGAACGTTATTTCAGTAATGAGCATGGATCTTGCATCATAGCCAATTTTTTTTTTTCCCTGAGATGTTAATCAAAACTGAGGAATCAAGGATCAGGTTTAGGCATCTCTTTGACTTCATAGAATTGGTGTTTAAGGCAACATGTCTTCAAATTGACAGATTGGACTTTTGGAAGCAGTGAGGTCTGCAGATGCTGGAGATCAGAGGTGAGAGTGTATTGCTGGAAAAGCACAGCAGGTCAGGCAGCATCTGAAGAGCAGGAAGATCGATGTCTCAGGCTGGAGCCCTTCATCAGGAATGAGAATGAACCTTTGTCAAAGCGGCATTGAACCTGAGACCTGGATCTTTGATTTTAGATCAAATTATCCAGGTGCATTTATTTTTAAAAACAACTGAATTTTGTCCCTGACATATTCTGAAGTATTTTACCAATCTGAGACCTTGTTATATTGAAAAGCCCCTCTGTTTTTGAACCATAATTCTGCATTGAGCAGTTGTAATGCACTTTGAAGTGGAATGGAACATGAGTTAGGAATAAGAATAGGCCACTTGATCCCTCAAGCCAAATAGGATTATGGATGATTAGTTTGTAATCTCAGCTCAGCAATCATGCTTAGTTCTGATAACCTTCACCCCATGGTAAAACCTTGATGATTGGTAAGTGTGTATTTTATGCAACTTGCAGATGATACGAAGATAGGTGGAGTTGTGGACAGTGAGGAGGGCTGTTGTCGGCTGCAGAGGGACTTAGATATGATGCAGAGCTGGGCTGAGGAGTGGCAGATGGAGTTCAACCCTGCCAAGTGTGAGGTTGTCCATTTTGGAAGAACAAATAAGAATGCGGAATACAGGGTTAATGGTAGGGTTCTTAGTCAGGTGGAGGAACAGAGGGATCTTGGGGTCTATGTACATAGATCTTTGAAGGTTGCCACTCAGGTGGATAGAGTTTGTAAGAAGGCCTATGGAGTATTATCGTTCAGTAGCAGAGGGATTGAATTCAAGAGTCGTGAAGTGATGTTGCAGCTGTACAGGACTTTGGTTAGGCCACAGTTGGAGTACTGTGTGCAGTTCTGGTCGCCTCACTATAGGAAAGATGTGGAAGCTTTGGAGAGGGTGCAGAGAAGATTTACCAGGATGTTGCCTGGAATGGAGAGGAAGTCGTACGAGGATAGGTTGAGAGTTCTCGGCCTTTTCTCGTTGGAACGGCGAAGGATGAGGGGTGACTTGATAGAGGTTTATAAGATGATCAGAGGAATAGATAGAGTAGACAGTCAGAAACTTTTTCCCCGGGTACAACAGAGTGTTACAAGGGGACATAAATATAAGGTGAAGGGTGGAAGGTATAGGGAAGATGTCAGGGGTGGGTTCTTTACCCAGAGAGTGGTGGGGGCATGGAATGCCCTGCCCGTGGGAGTGGTAGAGTCGGAATCATTGGCGACCTTTAAGCGGCATTTGGATAGGTACATGGATGGGTACTTAATCTAGGTTAGAAGTTCGGCACAACATCGTGGGCCGATGGGCCTGTTCTGTGCTGTATTGTTCTATGTTCTATGTTTCTGGCAATCTCCTTCAAGTAAACTTTCATAGAGGACTGAATATTATTTATTCCTGTGCTGGCAGAGTTGCACTGAGGTTTTTGTTTTGGAGAGCTTCTTTTCACACGGCCCAGCAAGACTTCTCAGCATATCTTCCCAAACATGACTCATTAAGGACCTACTCCACCCTATGGCGTTCCTCGTATCCAGTTCTAGTCCATTTTACCACATGACCTCCTCAGAGCAACATGCCACTCAACAGATGACGCCAACCTTTTGGTGGATCTTTGCACCTGTGTTATCTATGTAAGCCCACAGTGCACTGGGACAAGCATTGGCAATCCAGTCAAGCCCTTCAAGGCAGTGTAATGGCACAACAGCCATGAAGCCATGTTAACCACAACACATGGCTGACACTGTACAGTCAATGCAAACCCATTCTCAAACAATTAAAGTTTCCAATTAACTAGCAGGCCCTTCAGTTTGCTTGTCCTTAGATACATCCTATCTGAAGACCCTTTCTGTATCTCTGCCACTCTTTCCCCAATGCATACTGGACACCCACATCATGTCACTGTCCAGTCAGAGAACATCAGATATAAGCAAACAATCAGCCAACTCCTAATGCCAGCTTTCATTGACAGCCAGTCAAAAAAAAGAGAGAATACAAGGGGGATTAATTAGACTGCAGTGGACACTCACAATGGAAAGAAAATGGTGGCATCTTGACCTGAACAGTCTATGATGGTCTTCTGTGCCCAGCTCACATTTACTGGAATTGAGTGTCAATCAGACCCTATCTATATTGTAAATGTCCAATGCAGATGAATTCTGTTAAAAATGAAGTGAGCTTCATCCAACTCCAAAACCTCATCCCTCTCTTTGGACAACTGTTCCCATTCCCCTGGCTCCTCAGCAACTATCACATTGTTTCATTGCTTGCTCCAATTGTGCAGAGTCCAGCACACCAATATGATGGGGCAAGTTCTGTCTGGACCATGGTGAAGGCCCTCTAGAATGCTCCACATTAATTCTGTGCCTTCAACAGCCACATTATCTCCATCACCTTGGTCTTCGTCATACAATGAACACTGCACTGGCATTACATCTAATCAGGAGTGTCTGCCAATATCTTTCCCATCCAGATACCCATCAACCATAAATCTCCTGCTTTCTGCTGCAGCCTTGACTATCTCACCATTTTAGCAGTAATACAGCTGCTGTCACTACAGAGCCCTTTGTATCAGCTTTAAGAATTGACAGACTGATCCCAGGATCGTATTTTCTCTAGACCGCTAACCAATTTCAACAAGCAAACACGAGACCAGACCCCAGTAGCTATATTCCTGACTAATGATACGTGATTCCCCTGATTGCTGGTGCTTGTCCCTATTATTTAGATTATTGCCCACTCCCTGACTGCGGTCAGACAAATCCCTTGAAGATGAGTGTCCCAAGTAGATGACTGTTCATTGCCAAGACCCTGTGTACAGACTATGCCCCTGTCTGACTGTACTGGCACTGTCTGACTGTCAGCAGCACTGCCTTGACTGACTGAGGAGCACCCACATCCAGTTTCTGATGTGGCCATATGAAGGGTGTTTGCTGTGGAGGGAACTGGAACATACTGTAGGTATTAAATCGATGTCTCGGTGTGTTGTACTGCCAGAAATACTCCACTTTCCTCTGCAAGCTTCCCTACTGACAAGTCTGCCAAGCAGCCTCTCTGTATGTCTGCACAAAAGAGCATTTCAATCCAACAGTACCGATAGCCTTTGATTTTAGCTGAAGCACTAAAGCGCCAATAGGGACAGTTCAGCAAGGCAAAGCATGGTTGCTGTGAGAACTCACGAAGGCACTAAGTCAGCGAGTGAGAACAAAGCAGCCCTGAGATGTAGCCTGGTTCAATCCATGAGCTGGGTGTCTACTCCTCAAACAAGTACAGTAAGGGAATGGAAGAATTTGGGAAGAATAAAGGACAGGAAAGTGGAGCTGAGGATTAATAGATCAATTGTGATATCACTGAATGGTGGAGCAGATGAAAATGAGCTGAATAGACTGCTTCTGCTCCTATGTCTTATTGTCTCACAGTCTTAGTTACATTAAAGGTTGCCAAATCTAGTTTAAAGAGTTTGAAACACATTTAAAGTAAAATATATTAAATAGGAAAGCTAATCAAAGGAACAAAAAAATCTTGAGGGAAATAAACTGAAGGAAAATATGCTAAAATATTTATGTTTTCCATTACATTTACATGATCAGTAAAATGGCAACTAGCCAGAAATATATTCTGCAGTTATGCACATTTACTTCTGAGCTAATAGCAGGAGAGCTCCAGTTCGCATGTTCTGATTCACCCAGCCAGACAACAGCAATGTTTCATTGAGTTGTTCACAGACTTCACTCATCTTTTTGAATCTTCTAAGGAAACAAAAGAAGAGGAGTAATTTGTGAGTGTGTATGTAACATTTATTGGGACCCCAATTACATCATAGAAAGGGCTTCTAAAATATTTCAAATACCAACATTCTTTAATGGTTAAAAATTTAGTAGATTTGTCCTGACCAGTCAATACTAAGAGTTGCCAGTGACAGATGCTTTTCCCATGTTGCTTAGGCTTTAAAGTTGACCAAGCGTTAAAGGCAAGTAGTTTCTAATTTCTCAACCCTAGTTCTAACTGGCTGACTAAATGGCAATATTTATGTCAGAGAATAACAACAAGAAGTTGAATGTCCTACCATTCAACAAGATCATGACTATGCTATGCAAGGTCTCAACTCCTCTTTTAAACCATTTCATTACAACCTTCAATTCCTAAATATTTCAATAATCTACCTCACTCCAATTTAAATACAACAATTTAACCTCCACAAGTCTGGGTTGAGAATTCAGACATCCACTAATCTCTGGGAGAAAAAAAAAATATTTGTTTCTCAGATTTAAATATGTGATGTGTTCTTCTGCAACTATGCCTCCATCCCCTTCCCCATTTCGAGATTCGCCCACTGGGGAAATCAACAATGGTATAGTATGCTCCTTATTCGCTACTAAATAATGCTACCAAAGGAGCACTGTATGTGGCACCAATGTTGGCAGATAAAGGTGAGGAAACATCAGTGTCGCAGAGTATTAGCAAAGAAAGAGGACCTTTGGTTAACCGTGCCTATGCCGGTCATCAAGCACCAATCGACTTTCATTTTATTTCAAAGTACAGGACATAGGAACATAGGGTCATTCAGCCCCTTGAGCCCATTATACCATTCAATGAGATTATGGCTGAGCTGTGGCCTAACTACATATTCCTACCTTTTTCTGATATCACTTAAATGTTTGTTAAGCAAAGTTACTATCTCAAATTTAAATTATCAACTGATCCAGCATCCACCACTGTTTGTGGGAAAGAGTTACAAACATCTACCATTCTGTCTATGTAGAAGTGGTTCCTAAAATCTCTCATGAATGGTCTGGCCCTAGTTCTGAGTTTGAACCGTACTCCCTGAACCCTGTTCCAGAAAACCAAACTTTAGAAAGAGTTTCTTCAACCCTTTTTCCTGTTAATATCTTGAAGACTAGAATCAGATCACTCCTTTTACATTCCAACAAAAACAGACCTAGTATGTATGATTTCCCTTCATAACTTTCCCCTGAGGTCCACATATCATTCTTGTGAATCCACATTGCAATCCCACCAATATATCTTTCCTCAGGTGTAGAGCCCAGATCTGCTTGCAGTACGACCTTTAGCCTTGTATGCTATAATGTTTCAAGTGTTGATCTAAACACTTCTTAAAATGATGTGATGTTTCCCTTTGCTATCACCTAATCCTAAAGCCAGGAAATGAGTTCCAGAGAACTATCACCCTTTGGATGAAAACACTTCTTCTTAATTCCTCCTCTAAAGCTCCTGCCCTGACTCAACTAAATGGCTGGTCTGCTAAGGGAAAAGATTTCATTCCCATCAATCTGCCTATGCTCCCCATTTTGTAAATCTCATACAGGTCCCAATTGTCCTGCTCAACCCAAAGGAAAAGAAATCCAACCTATTTCATTTCTCTTTAATGGCTGAAAAGCCTACACAACATCCTGGTGAATTTCCTGTAATCAAAACCTTCCTATAGTGGTGACCAGAACTGCACCTTCAGCTGTGGTCTACCATCATAGCCCCTTTGTTCTTCTATTCAATGCCTTGACTAATAAAGACAAGTTATTAACCACTTTGTCGACCTGTCCTGCTTATTTCAAGCATCTATGGACATGTGCTCCACGGTTCCGCTGATCCTCTGTACTTTCCCACCATTCACCATGTACCCCCTTACCTTATCAATCCTTGCAAAAATGCATTATCTCAAACTTTTCATCAGTAAATTCCATATCCCTATTCAGCCCATTTGACCAACCTGCCCACATCACCTTGTAGTCTAAAGCTTTCCTCTTCTCTATGTACCATACCACCAGTTTTTATGTCAGCTGTGAAATTACTGAGTTTTAGTTGGAGGCCTGCCTGAGAATGCTTTTAAAAATCAAGAACAAAAAGTAGTATCAAGATATACATGTGAAATTTCTCTTCATTCAACAAAGCTTCCAGCCATTTTCAGATAAGCAGCTATCCTTTTGCATGACTAGTGAAAGGAGTTTTCTTGATAAATCAAGATGGCTGTTGTGCTATTCACCTTCAGATGTGACCTGTGCAATTCAGGAATTTTTAGTTTCTATTTCAGTCTAACCTTTGCCTTTTAAATCCCACTTCCTTTTATCCTCGTCAGAGGAGCAGAGTTCAAATGATTTTGTGCACTTGTCAATCAAAAGAAATTCTGCTTTTACTTTTTTGAGGCAGCTGTGAATCAGTCACTGGGCTCCGGATGTTTACCAGATTTTATCAGGCAATTTGACGGCCTTATAGGAGTCACAGGGGTTTGGACAATTCAATTAGAATCTGTTTCTTGACCTACTGAGTCAGTTTGCATCTCTGCTGTAGTTATGTCTGGGCTCAATAGCTGAAACGAAATACCATTGATGTTGTAACCCATTGTAATGTTTGCTCAGATCCAATAATTTTTATCACTAAGATCCAACATGACAAATTTTAATGCTAATCACTGTTTGACAACAGAATTTTAATTTTGAATTATTCATTTCAAGGATGCACTGTTTAATCTGTATTTGTAAAGCTTGCACTCTTGATACTTGTTGCTCATAAAGTATAGCTATCACTTACTCTGGGGACTGAGAGGTCATCACAGCTTAAAGGACAAAGATCAGTGAGGTTTTTAAACTATAGGCTCTATGTCCTTCTATTCCACTCATTCAGGGCACATCTTGTTAATAAAGTTTCAACTTTGATCTCCAGTATCTGCAGACCTCACGTCCTTCTATTCCACTCATTCAGGGCACATCTTGTTGTGGTAGTAGAATTCTAAATTCCAGAATTTTAAAACATTAATCTGGCTTTTGAATTTCACTTATTTTGCTGATGAGCTCTCTGAAAGGTTGTTGATTCCTGCTACAGTAGGGGCAGATGGCTATACCTCACCATTCAAATAGAATCAGGCCATTCAGCCAGTCAAGCCAATTCTGCCAGTCAAGATGATGGTTGATCTGTTTGTGTTTTGAGTTCCACATTTTCATCTACCCTCCGATGACCTTAAATTCCCCTGCCTCACGAAAATCTAGATAATTCTGCTGTCTGTTGATGCAGAGAGCATTTCAAAGTCACATGACTGTCTGGAGAGAGAAAAAAAAAATCTCTTCGTAGTTTGAAAAAGGCAACCCTTAGTTTTAAGAAAAGTTCTTTCTAGTTCTGGATTGATTCACAAGAGGAAATAGATTTTCCATGTTAACCTTGTTAATATCATTCAGGACTGCATGTTCAATTCACCCACCTTCACTTTTCTGAACTCCAGTGAAAATGAGCTCAGCATTTACAACCTATCCTCACACAACCACCCACTCATTTCAGCTATTCATTTCGTAAACCTCTTCTGAACCACCTCCAAATGCATTTATATCATTTCTTAAGTAACAAGACAAAAGCTGAACACAGTATTCAAGATGTGCTCTGTATAACAAATATGACATCCTTACTTCTCAATTCAACTTCTTTCACAATAGAAGGATGACATTAGACTCCTTGATCACTTACTGTACTCACATGAATTTTTGTGACTCATCCACTAGAACACCAACATCCCTCATGTCCCATCTAATCCTTTTGCCACTTAGCTTGAATCTATGAGCACTAGTTTTTGACCCCTCTGCCAAGGGAAGCAGGTTTCTCCTGTCTACTCTATCTCTACCCCTCACAATTCTATACACCTCAACCACTCCTCCACCTTCTGCGTTCCAAGGAAAACAACCCCAATCTCTCCAATCTTTCCTCACAGCTACCATTCTAGTAAATCTTCTCTGCACTCTCTAAATTCTTCTTGTAATGTGGTGACCAGAACTGCACACAATACTCCAATTGTTGTCTCACCAATGTCTTATGCAGTTTCATCATTATTTTCCTACTTTTGTATTCTATACTTCTGCCAGTGAAGGAGAGCATTCTATATGCCTTCTTTACAACCACATCTACCCGTACTGCTACCTTGACGTTCCTGTACACATGCAAACCAAGATCTCCCACAATATAAACATCTTCCAGTGTGTTCCCAATTGTTTTGTATTCCATTTTAATAATGGATCTCCCTAAATGCATTACCTCACGTTTATCAGAGTTGAACTCCATCTGCCTTTTTCCTGTACACTCCACTAACCCATCTCAATCATTGGAGCTAACAGCTATCCTCTACATGATCCACTACATGGCCAATTTTGTGTTGACTACAAAGTTTCCAATATTGCACCCTGTATTCAAGTCTAAATCATTAATGTATAAAATAAACAGCAGGGTCTCAGTGTGGAGCCCTTCGGAAAGCCATTTGAAACAGATTTCCATTTGCAAGAGCAGCCATTGATCATTGCCCTTTGTTTCCTGTTCCTAAGCCAACTTTGGATTCAATTCAACACATTGCACTGTATCCCATGACTTTTACTTTATTGGCCAGTCTGCCATGTGGGACTTTGTTAAATGCCTCTCTAAAATCCATGCAGACAACATCTACTGTACTACCCACATCAATCTTCATTGTCACTTCCCCAAAGAATTCAATCCAATTTGTAAGGCATGACCTTCCCTTAACAAAAGCCATGCTGACTCTCCCTGATGAGTCCATGCCTTCCTTTAAGCAGGTCACCCTGAGTTCAGGACCAGATGGGTGCAGTGGGAGCTTAGAACAAAGAGCTGGGAAGATGAAACCTGGGGATAGAAGTGATAGCACTCATAAGAAAGGCCTTGTGGGGCAGGACATTCATAGAGATACATCCCTTCCTCTCCCTGCCCAAGACCTGAGCATACTTTTCCATGGCATCCTCCTGATCTTGAGCTCCTCTCACCAACCTGAAAATTGCAACCTGGCAGGAATTAACTATTGGCCTCAAAACAGGCAAGGGTGAATGAGGCCAAGCCTTGCCTATGCCATTCTAAAATTGTGGAAAAGGTTGGGTCAGGTTGAATTTTAGTAGCATCTGCCCCTCCCACCACCTCCCACCTGCAAAACTACTGGCATCGGACCACGAAATCACCCATTTTGTCAAAGCAGGGACATACACAGTAGCTAAAGTCAGATCAACGGGAAGCACAAGAGGGGGTTATGGAGTTACAGCAAGTTCCAGGATCATGGTCAACTAGGCCACGGAGAGGTTTGAAAACAAATGACAAATTCATAAAACAGCAACTACCACTGTTAGTCTGCCAGTTTTACAAAACTCTCTAAGATGAATGGATATGACAGCATGGAGATCTGCCAGTTTAGTAGATGTATCTTGTAATGTTACATTGACAATAGGGGACAATATGTCTTCCTCTTATGTGATCTCAGGTGGGACTTCTGATCTATGATGCATTGAAGCATTTGGAGATTAAAGCTGCCTCAGCAAGGCAAGAAATGGATCTCACCTCAATAACTGAGTGAGAAAATTAAATCAAGGAGTAGCTCTCACTCCTCTGCTTTTCCAAAACCTTTACTTATGCAGGCCTGTGGCAAGAACTAGTTTTGGCTTGGGCATGAGACCTTACTTGTCAAAATAACCTGCAACCTTCACTACAGGTAATTACACAAACAATGGATGTTTGGCTGAGGCATGTGAGGATCTGTAATACACACCACCAATTATTATTTGTCCAGCGATCGAGTTATACAGCATGGAAACAGAATCTTTGGTCCAATTTGTTCATGCCAACCAGATATCCTAAACTGATCTCGTTCCATTTACCAGCATTTAGCCCATATCCCTCTCAACCCTTCCTATTCATATACCCATCCAGATGCCTTTTAAATGCTGTAATTGTACCAACCTCCACCAATTCCCCTGGAAACTCATTCCATGCATGCACCACACACTGCATGAAACATTTATCCCTCATGTCTCTTTCAAAATTTTCCCCTCTCACCTTAAATCTATGCCCTCTGGTTTTGGACTCCTTACCCTGGGAAAAAGACCTTAGCTATTCACTCTATCCAAGTCCCTCATGAATTTATAAGCCTCTACAAGATCACCCCTCAGCATCTGACACTTCAGGGATAAAAGTCATGATCTATTCAGCCTCTGCCTATAGACCGAACCTTCCAATCCTGGTAACATCCTTATAAGTCTTTTCTGAACCGTTTCGAGTTTATCAACATCTTTCCTCTAGCAGGGAGATCAGAATTGAATGCAGTATTCTAAAAGTGGACTAGCGAATGCTCTGTACAGCTACAACATGACCTTGCAACTCCTATACTCAATGAACTGACCAATAAAGGTAAGTGTACCAAATGCTTCTTCACTACCCTTTCTATGTGCAACTCCACTTTCAAGGAACTATGCATCTGTACCCCAGGTGTCTTTGTTCAGCCACGCTACCCAGGGACCTATCATTAACTGTACAAATCCTGATCTGGTTTGCCTTATGAAAATGCAACACCTTACATTTACCTAAATTAAACTCCATCTATCATTCCTCGGCCCACTGGCCCATCTGATCTCGGTCTCATTGTACTCTGAGATAATCTTCTTCACTGTCCATTACACCAACAATTTTCTGTTAAACAGAAGGTCAGAACTGGCAAGTGGGTGGACCAAATAAGCCAAGCTGTATTCTTGTTGTTATCATCATGGCTTCTCTGCACAGATTGGAACATAAATATACAAAAGACAGTCCCTTCTATAAATCTGCCCAGTGACAATCTTCACTGGTACAAATCTCTACCACTGAATGAAAACATCGATCAAACATGTACATTACATTCTCAATAACATCAGGAGCACATGTTATGTATATTTCCTGGTTTTGCCTTCTTTAAAGGAATTAAATATGCCAATTTGAGAAATGCATCTAAAATAAAAATCAATACACTCAATTAATTGTGCTAATCAGATCCAAACAACAGTAAGTAATATTCATTGGTAGCTGCAAGTGCATTTCCAGACTGCCTTACTTTTATTTAAAATATGATATTGGTTTATATTGGAATAAAACAAACCATCATTAATGATATCTGAAATTAAGCAGTTCAAGAGATTTATTTACCCTGTGCTGAGAGACAAGAGAGAGCTCTGTGAACAGCAAGAATTGGAATTCACTTGAAGGGCTCTGGAACAAAGATGATCAGAATAACTGACACCATCCACTGTTAAAGCTTTCTTCTGAAGTCTGTCCTGACCATTAATCAGGAAAATTGTTGCCACCTGAACATTTGAGATCCCACACACATCTTGTCAAGGCAGTAGTAAACCATCCTTAGTACCAAGATTATTTTTTAAAACAGCTAGATTGTACAGTGCTAACATTAGAGGCCTGCATTCCATGCACAATGCTGCATTTATTGGAACCTTATTAGCCATTATTTCCGAAGTAACTCAGGCATGTTTAAATGACATTTATTTGCTTGATCATTTGACTACATTTTAGCAGCATTTTTCAGAAATAGAATAAGTATTTATTGTCATGTGTTCTCAAGTAAAGGAATACAGGAGTACAATGAAAAATGTACAAAGTTGCCATCTTGGTTTCATGCTTGATTTCAAAACCACAATTTAAAATAAAAAGCAGAAATAAAAGAAACAAAGCTAAAAAGAGTAGAAAAGCATCCAGGTATTAGAGTCTTAATTAAGTTTTATCTCCATGCAGTCACACGGGTCAAGCCAAGGCTTGGAGTCTCGGGAGGAGAACTCTGTGATCAGAGGGTGTGAGGGGGCCCCACACTGTCCCAGGACCCAGCAGTCAGAGGCTGTGAGGGGGCCCTGCAATGTCCCAGGATCCAGCAATCAGAGGCTGTGAGGGGGCTCTGCAATGTCCCAGGAGCCAGCAATCAGAGGCTGTGAGGGGGCCCTGCACTGTCCCAGGACCCAGCAATCAGAGGCTGTGAGGGGGCCCTGCAATGTCCCAGGACCCAGCAATCAGAGGCTGTGACGGGGCTCTGCAATGTCCCAGGATCCAGCAATCAGAGGCTGTGAGGGGGCCCTGCACTGTCCCAGGACCCAGCAATCAGAGGCTGTGAGGGGGCCCCGCACTGTCCCAGGACCCAGCAATCAGAGGCTGTGAGGGGGCCCTGCACTGTCCCAGGATCCAGCAATCAGAGGCTGTGAGGGGGCCCTGCACTGTCCCAGGACCCAGCAATCAGAGGCTGTGAGGGGGCCCCACACTGTCCCAGGACCCAGCATCAGAGGCTGTGAGGGGGCCCTGCACTGTCCCAGGAGCCAGCAATCAGAGGCTGTAAGGGGGCACTGCAATGTCCCAGGACCCAGCAATCAGAGGCTGTGAGGGGGCCCTGCACTGTCCCAGGACCCAGCAATCCCAGGGCTGCATGCAAGCCCTGCCCATGCTTGTTCCAGAACCCAGTTGCAGCACTGTTAACTAAAATTGCCGTTGTGTATGATATTAATTTCATTACAATGTCTCCTATACTTCATGCCTAACATTGCCCTCAATTGTTTTTCACTCTAATGTACTGTATCATGTTATGACATTTAAGAATGTAATGTTGATGGTTATGAAATATTCAAAACAATATAGACTTCAAAGTTTTCATTTTAAGTTTTGAACAGCTGTCCTGGAACAGATATAATGTTTACTGTTAGAGAACATTGAGTTGTTATAAATGGTAACTATAACTAAAGTTGATCAGCGTGTAGTCTTTGAAATTCAGTGTTATTTGCTGAAAATAATTAAGAATGAGCGTGTTCAATTTGAAGATTTAAAAATAACAAGTTTCAATCGTCTAACCTTTCCTTCCTGAATGGATTGATCATCTTCACTCCTCCTCTCTCTTTTTTGACCTCTTTACATTTCCGTGACAGCGCAGCAGCAGAATGGTTGGCACTGCTGCCTCACAATGCTACAAGAGATCAGAGCATGCTGACCCCACCATTAAACCCTTGGACATCAATTGCACTTTACCTCCTGCCCCTTGATCTCTTGAAGGACAAAAAAAATTATCTCTTTCACACACACATACAGACCGACACAGACACACAGATTTAAATATGTTCAACAATGAAACACTTACAACCCTCTGTGGTTTAGAAGTCCAAAGATTTATATCCCTTTTATGGAGGAACTTTCTCCCCATCCCTGTCCTCAATGGTCATCCACTTATCCTGAGACTATGCTCCTGTGAATTAGACTCCTTACCCCACCATCCCCCAACCCCTGCACCCCTGTAGCCAGCAAAACAAAAACTGCTCAGTTTACACCTTGTCATACCCTTTCTCAATCATATATGCTTCAGACAGAAATAGCCCTTTCCATTCATAAAATACTAACTTTCACAGAAATGGAAATGTTTTGAATGATGAGGTGATGTTTCAAAGTATTAGAGGTGGTTAAAAGACATAGAATATTGGAGATCTACCATGGACATTCAGTGTTCTTCACAATCACCAAGTTCTTGACCTTAGCTATAAAATTATGAATGGTACCAAGTTAAAGCCTGGATAGTGCACTGATGATGAACTTCGACAATTGCTCATTCCTAAATTATGTTCACACAACTTTTACCACGTGATTACACTGGCATTGACTCCAGCCTGTTTAATGTAAAAAGCAGGGTTCTAGGAAAGTAAAATAAAGAATAAAGGACTGAAGAATACAAAGTGTTGAGATAAAAAATGATTTCAAATTAGAGTTGCAGCTATTTACCAACTGCTTATGATTTATATGTAAAAAATTGAGGGAAAAAGAATTTGTGGTGAGAATCGTGTTTAGCAATTGAAATGCAAAACCTAAACCTTTGTGAAAACAGGCCTATGCTTTGTAACTTAATATCGTGTTCATACAAACAGATTCAAGTTTAGAATTACTGTTGCCATAAAGTATGTATCTGCAGGTTTCAGTGTAAGGAAATGATGCATTGTGTATTGTTCAGAGGTACATTTTTCTGTGTTGAATATGTTGCTTAACATAGTTCAGCTTCGAGTTAATTATAATTGGATTGCATTTGTACCTGGAGCCAAATCCCTCTGTAGGGTTTGCCGACTTGCCAAAAAGTATGAAAGCAATCATCAGATAAAAGTATAAGCATATACCATGTCATTTAGTTGATGTGAAATGTACCAAGCCCAGTTGGATTTAGTGCAGTACTTTTTGTAAACTTATGCTGCCAGCAAGTAGCTTTTCTTGGAACAAACATAGGATTTGAGTTGCACAGGCCCATGCATGCTACACTTCACAGGAAAGAAAGCTTTTAGGCAAATAGAAGCAACACCAGTGGCCAAGACAAGCAGCCTTTGGCTATCTAACTGACCTTAAAAGAATTAAACGACCTTCTTCAGAACTCACTCCTCACCACTCGCCCTGCTCCTGTAAAATGGTCACCATAATAATTCTAAGCTCACAGAAGCTGGATCATTAATGTCAGGCTTGACTTTGATTGAAGAAGAAGTTCTGAAATAAATTGTTAAAGTGGTTCCCTAGTTGAGATTACTGAGGATTTTGTCAATAACTTGCATCAAGAAATGCCACTTACATTATTAGGTCAGAGGCTGGGAATACTGTAGTGAGTGACCCTCCTCCTGAATCCTCAGATCCTTTTCACATCAGTAAGATACATGACAAACAGAACAACGGAATATTCTTCACTTGCGTGAAGACTTGAAAACATTTCAGAAGTTTAACACTATCTATAGGAAAACAGCCCACCTGATCAACTTCCAATCCACCACCTTAGTGGGTTCATGCTGCCCATCACTAACAACTTATCCATGCTTCTTGGACACCATCTTCCAAACTCATGGTCCTCATCATTGGGAAATACAGGAAGAGAAGACAGTTCATGAGAAAGCCACCCATCCAGGCTCCTCTCTAAGTCAAATCACCAATCCTTTAACAGATGGCAAAATGATGCAACTTCCTCCCTCACAGAATTGTGGGAATAGATTCACCACATGATCTGTCATGGTCAAAGAGCTGGTTCAATGTCACCACCTCTGCCATTTAAGATTGGACAATAAAGGCTAACCTTGTCAGTAATGAACACATTCTGTGAATATATTTGAACAAGAAGGTGTCCCTATGGCTTTAGATAATACGGTAGCTACTTTTCTGTTTAAGCTTGGGCAATCTCTTAGAGTTGTAGAGATGTACAGCTTGGAAACAGACCCTTTGGTTTAACTCATCCATGCCAACCAGGTATCCTAAATTAATCTAGTTCCATTCACCAGTACTTGGCACATATCCCTCTAAACCCTTCCTATTCATACACCCATGCTTTTAAATGTTGTAATTCTACCAGCCTCCATCACTTCCTCTAGCAGTTCATTCCATAAGCGCACCACTCTCTGAGTGAAGACGTTATTCACAAAATGCCCACATTATGTTAACAGTTCAGGTTGGTGGTCTTCCTGACTTTCAGTAGCCAAATGGTTCATTAAACAAATTTGTGACTATTCTTTCTGAACATTATATGGACAATTTAAAACAATTAATTTTGAAATAGGGTCACCTTACAGCTTATGAATATACAGACAAATACGGTGGTGATGACAACAAAAATTGAAATGCAGCATGTCAAAAACCTGTGCAATAATGTGCACTCAAATGCAATGTATAACACATAGTGAAAATGGATGTTGAGTTCAATGAGTGGCCTTTTTATGACTTTATTTTTGCAGATCCAGACATAGAAAATAAGCAAGATTGGCATGAGTTCAGAAAATATCCAAAGGAATCTTTCTGAGCAAGCAAGGTTAAGGTAACAAAGGAAGTTAAGTCAGTGAAGAGGAAGGGGAAGGGATATATGAGCACTCTGATAGAAAGGTCAGATAGGCAGGAGAAACTCTGGAATTGTGTGAGGCAAGAAGCCAGGAGAAAGGAGGGAAGTCTGTCGCTGTTTGAAGTCTGACTAACAAGACTATCTCAGGAGACTTAGAGTCAATGCTGGGTTAAATGAGGAAAACATGCATGAATTTATCAAGTATTCTGAAGTAATAGGTGATGCATTGTTTAATGCGCTGCCTCGCTAGATTATTGAATAAGATGATTTTTTTTCTCCATCTGGATATTGCATACAACTAAGAAAGTAAGCTGTTGCAGACTTTAGAAGTGATTATCAACAGATGAAGAAATGTGATCCTCAGTAAATTGTTAAGCTGAAACAGTGTCTTGAAGAAAGCTTTAATTCCAGCTGAGAGAATTGAAATATTACTTCGTTCAGAGCAAACCACACAATGAAGGAGAAACCCACTCCAGGGAAAGGATGATACCACAATACACGGTTAAGAACAAAATGCTACAGCTAATTGTTAAATTGATTCAGAAAGTTATTCAAAGCACACAGCACATAGGTGCATAGTCTAACTGAAGGATAGTCACAGGCGCATGTAAAAATAGTTACGAGAAACAAAAAGGCACCCTTCTGTATTCTCTCCTCAACAAAGCACATGTATTATTGTACAAAGTTAAAAATCATACAACACCAGGTTATAATCCAACAGGTTTAATTGGAAGCACACTAGCTTTTGGAGCACCCCCCCTCATCAGGTGGTTGAGGTGAAGGAGCTAGTGTGCTTCCAATTAAACCTGTTGGACTATAACCTGGTGTTGTGTGATTTTTAACGTGGTACACCCCAGTCCAACACCGGCATCTCCAAATCATGAGTATTATTGTACAAAATCAATAGAATGGTCCTCAAGCCAAATCCATGTCTGTTTGGTGTCGCACTGTTTGTAAAGTGCATATCCTTCTTGGACGGTATCTGCTACTTATGATGTAGCATAATTTTTTTAACTTAAACAACCTGTTCAGACCTCTGGAGCAGGTGGGACTTCAAACCAGTATTACTGCAGCCTTAAAGTAAATTGCAAGCCAAGAATAATTTTAATAAAGTAAAGAATACTCCCACACATCATGTATAAAGAAAGATTTGAAACATTATGATAATATTAAACATGGCTGAAGCTCGTTTCAGCTATATTGCGATGGCTGAATTGAAGCTGAGCACACATCACTTTAATTCAGATTTATTGCTTGCCTTGTTAAACTGGAAGTGAACATGGGAATCATTTTTTACTGGAACTCCAGTCCTAATTACGTCAGTGCAGTTATGTCTTTCTATCTCAGTTCCTGGCCAAATTCTTCCATTCCCAAATCATCCTATTCTCTAACTATCAAGTTCAAACTACAAAATACACTTTTAAAAAAATAAGAGACGGTGACAAGCATTGTACTTGTTTTTTTTTAAACTTCAGTTTGCATCAAGACATGTTTAATATAAAATTAAGAAGTATAGTTTTGTTAAAACAGACACCAATGCTGAACAGTAATTTATTAAGATCCTAAGTGATGTTCTGATTATCACACCTCTTGCCTCAGAAATAGATAAGGGTATCAAGGAACAAATACTAATATCTTAACTGCATTATCCTATTTAATTACTTAATCTGTTGCTATTGTACTCTTTAATTCCCACTTCCAATTGCTCTGTATAGCCCTAGGTAGTGGGCTCCCATGACTTAAATTCAATCCCCAAAGTCAATTTCCACCTTCTGATTTCTGTGGAGAAAATGCTGGAAAATCTCTGCATGTCTGGCAGCATCTGTAAGGAGAGAAAAGAGCTGACGTTTCGAGTCTTTGACAAAGGGCTTTGACAAAGGGTCAGTTAGACGCGAAACATCAGTTCTTTTCTCTCCTTACAGATGCTGCCAGACCTGCTGAGATTTTCCAGCATTTTCTCTTTTGATTTCAGATTCCAGCATCTGCAGTAATTTGCTTTTATTCTGATTTCTGTGGTTGCTTTGTTTTTGCAAAATTTAGTTGCAGCTACATTTTTGAGTTGACATACTAGCAGTTCTGCGTTATTAATGTATTCGGCTGTTTTCTACATCCTTTAGCAACCCAGCATTCCTCAATGCCAACAAGCATATGCATTACTTGACACTTTCAAAACTGACAGGCCAGCAATTCTGTTTCTTTCTCATATCAAGTACAGTTACAGGATAAACAAGCTGTTGATGTTTCTGCAAATTATATTTTTTGCCTGTCAGACTCTTCAATGTTTCACTGTAGATAGACTAATTAACCCACAGAGCATGCAAAAGTTGTTATTTTTGCAAATGCATCTCACTTTTAGCAGAAAAGATAAAGAACATGGAATTGAAATATTTAGGAATAAAAACTTCAAAGAAAAAGTTTTTGTGATAAAGAGAGGCTTGATACATAAGGACTGTCTTGACTGTAGCATAGGAGGTTAAGAGGTAGCCATATAGAGGTTTTTAACATCATGAGGGGCATGGTTAAGGTGAATGGCAGGTGTCTTTTACCTAGGGTGGGGAGTTCAAAAAGAGGGGCCATATTTTTAAGGTGAGAGGTAAAAGATTTCAAAAAGGCACGAGAGGCATAGAGAGTGGTTCGCATGTAGAATGGACTTCCAGAGGAAGCATTTGATGCATGGACAGTTACAATGTTTTAAAGACACTTAGATAAGTACATGAGTAGGAAAGGTCTGGAGAGATATGGGCCAAGTGCAGGCAGGTGAGATTAATTTAGTTTGGGATTATGGTTGGCATGGGCTGGTTGGACTGAATGGTGTGTTTCCATGCTCTCCGATCTATCACCTTTACCCCCACTTCCATCCACCTATTGCACTCTTAGCTACCTTCTCCCCAGCCCCAGCCCCACCCCCACCCCCCTCCCATTTATCTCTCCACCCCCGAGGCTCCCAGCCTCATTCCTGACTAAGGGCTCCGGCCTGAAACATCAATTCTCTGCTCCTCGGATGCTGCCTGACTTGCTGTGCTTTTCCAGCAGCACACTCTCTACTCTGATCTCCAGCATCTGCAGACCTTACTTTCTCCTGTATGACTCTATAGCAATGCTGCAGTGTATAAAACAATTTTAAGCTGTGATCCTCATTCATGCAAAAGGACCTTGTGAGAGTGCTTTCATCACAAGATCAAGAAATAACCCCTTCTGATTGGTTTGGTTACAAAGAGAATGAAGCTTTACAGTTTTGGAACATTTCCTTCTTCAGTGCTCCAGTTCTGAAGATGGACAACCACAATGACAATTGCTTTCGACATAGACTAAACATCTTCGTCACTGGAACGATGAATGCATTACTTGTCTTTGTTGAGACTCGTTTTCAGTTTTTGACACATGACTACCATCTTCCTCCCAATGCCTCTCTTCCAATGTCTAATTCAGTCAGATTACCTTTTCATGGTTGAACATTAAACATATCAATCATATCTAGATTGCTTGCAGAAATAATTTCTATTCCTCCTCCATGTCATTATAGCTGGAGTCAATAAAGAACAATCCTTTGGGCCCTTTGTTTTCCCTAACTCCATGCTGAAATTAAGTGATTTTTGTTTAAAACAATATTATACCCTGATGCCAGCCATTTTAAAAATCTCTGTATTGTCATACATCAAAATGCCAGCCATTTTAAAAATCTCTGTATTGTCAAAAATCTTACATAGAGCATGTACTATTATGATCCCATTATTGCTGGAGAAATCAGATCCCAGATTGAAACCTGGCTTGATAGATCATTTTGTTTTTTTTTTAAATTGTGGTTTTTAACAAGTTGCTCTTTTATTAAAATGCAAAAACACAATGTTGTTGATTTGTTTTTTTTTAAATAGAATAAACCAAACTATTTACAGGCAACACAATTTTAAAGATTTTGAACGTGTGACAAAATTGTTTGTGAATTTTGTAGTGGAATTTGACAAAGAAGGGCAGAAAATAAATCTCCTCCCTGGGTCAGGCTGGTTGGAAGGGAAGTTATATAATGAGATGAGAAACTGTGGGATGAAGCCTCTCACATCCTGACTCCCCATAATGAAGGGCAGGGTGAAAAAATGTTTTTGTGGGGATTTATATCATCTTCAGGTGAGCTCTCTGCACACCCCTCAGTGTGTTTCCTTAAACTGTATTTGTAAGACATGTACATGATGTAGCACAAGGTATCTCTGGCCAGAGCTGCACTGGTTTGAACCTTCTAACAATCTCTATTATGATTTCTAGGTTTGCTGCCTCACCATATACCTCAACTGTTTACTTATCCGAGCTCTGTACGAAGGGTGGAAGAAAGATTTTTTTGCCCGATAGCAGTTGAAGCCACTAAGTCACTACTTTTAGGGACAACATAACCTCTGGTTTGGAGGGCATTAGCTATGAGGAGAGATTGGTTTGATTTCACTTGAATGTCAAAGGTTGAGGGGAGACCTGACAGAAGTTTAAAGATTATGAGATGCATGGATGGAATAGCTAGTTAGAGCCTGTTCCCAGGGTAGAAACCTGTTTCCTTCCTTTATTCATTCACTGGATGAGGGTGTCACTGACGAGACAAGCATCTATTACCCATCCTGAATTGCCCAGAGGGCAGTTAAGAGCCGACCACATTGCTCTTGGTCTGCTGATCTCTGTGACCTCTTCAACCTCTACAACCCCTTCAGGATTGTTTTGCTCCAATTTGTGTACATCCTCCAAAACTCCATTTGTCACCCATTGGGAACCATGCCTTCATCCACCTAGGCCCCATGACCTAGATTCCCACCTTGAGCAAGTCTGTGTCTCCACCTCATACTCCTTCACTCCATAAACTTGGCAAGGTTTTGATTACTCTTCCTAATATCTCCTTTGTGTCTGATTATAGCTCTGGGAAGCACAACTCCAGTAATAAATATGCTTTCTATAAGTTGGTCATTGCTGTTGAAACAGTGATGGTCTAGGTATTATTTGACAGAGAAAAAAATCTTATAAGAGTGCCTGAAAAACAACAATAGGAAGAAGATTGATTTTGCTAGCTGAATATTTTTACACCTGTTAAATTTCCAGTCATCACCAGTTTAATAAATCTATCGAGCCTTAAAAAGCAGCACACCCTTTTTTTGTTTACTTTCTTTCTTCCCCCACAGTGCTTATTCTCCCGCCCCCCCGGCACCCAATTTGTGTGTGTGTTGGTGTCGGACACAGTGAGGAACAACAAGTGTGTAAATCGTTATTTATATTCCACCAGCAGGAAGAAGGGTGGCCCATGACAAGCAGTGCCCTTCTCAAGAGAGGGCAATGCTGCATGATCAAACAGTGAAGGGAGGGCAGGGATTAAATCAAAATGGAGTTGGAGGGGGAAATAAAATACTCCATTTTCTACAGTGCCCACCTCTCCCTGAAAAGCTCGCAGGTGTTGGTGGACACCACGTGCTCCCTCTCCAGGAACACCTGGGCTCTGATATAACCACGGAAGAGGGCCAGGCAATCGGCCCTAATGATTCCCTCCACAGCCCGCTGCCTGGACCTGTTTATGGCCAGTTTGGACTGGTCCAGGAGCAGACTCCTCCAACCTACCCACACCCGTCCGCACTGAGTGCCCAAAGCTCAGGATAGCAGGACTGAAGTACAAACAAAAACAGAGGAGAAGGCTTTTAAGAAAATCAAAAAGGGAGTGCAAACGCCCACACCCTATATATATGGTCCACAGATCATTGAACAAGCAGTTGAGCACACCCTTTATATTTGGTTGATCTTGAATCTGCCATCAAAGCTATCCAAAACAGATTAACTGGTCATTATCACAGTGCTGTTGTGAGATCCCACTGTTATTTGAAACCTGCCAGCAATATTTGTCCTCAAAACTACAGGGACTTGATTTCAAAAGTAACTCTTTGGATCCAAGTGCTTTGAGATGCTGTTAGAAGTGCAACATAAGTGCAAGTTTTTTTTCCTCTTTCTCACCTGCTGCCTGAATGCCTTTTGTGCACGAATAAGCTGTGCAAGGAACATTTCATTAATCTCACCTGCCTTAAATTTGACCTGTTCTCTGTAAGGGTGAAAGCATGACGACTTTTCCTGTACCTAAGAAATAAACACCTCAAGTTTTAAATTCTACCTTGCTGAGCAGAGAAACTGAATTAGATTAGATTACTTATAGTGTGGAAACAGGCCTTTCGACCCAACAAGTCCACACTGACCCACTGAAGCGCAACCCACCCAGACCCATTCTCCTACACTTACCACAATGGGCAATTTAGCATGGCCAATTAACTTAACCTGCACATTTTTGGATTGTGGGAGGAAACCGGAGCACCAGGAGGAAACCCACGCTGACATGGGGAGAACGTGCAAACTCCGCACAGTCAGTCGCTTGAGGCAGGAATTGAACCCGGGTCTCTGGCACTGTGAGGCAGCAGTGCTAACCACTGTGCCGCCCTGAATTAATAACACCTATTTTATTTCACCACTTCAAATTCAACTGGGGAGCATGCCAAGATCTATATTGGGGAAAACTCCAAATACATGAAAGCTTATCATGTTTGATTTATTCAAAAACTTTCAGTCATAAATAGAGGTTTTCATTGATTGGCTGTCTATTTTCAAAGATTAACAAGGTGTAAGAGATACTTGAACTACTGGTCTGATTCATGTATTTAAACAATTAAGAGAAGCCTCAGTGTTCTTTAGAATGTTGATTACTTTCCTCTGTACTGAATAAATACATAATTACCCAATCTAGCAAATGGCCAATTTAAATTGTGCTCATTCTCCATTAATTGTCCTTGACTATAACACTTTAAATTACAATGCTTTTGTTTGTATCCTTGTCTTTAGTCGGTTGAAGGCTGGAAATATTTATACTTTGGCTATGGGGACTACTTCAACATATTAACGTGCTATTCTACTTTGAAGCCTGCTTATGAATCATATAGAATTTTTGCATACTTTAACCATACTTACAAAGTATTTTTTAAATTCTCTTGAGCTGAGAAATAACCACACCAAGAAAGGTAAACATAAACATGCCAAGATGTAATTGGGGGAAATAATTCCAATGATCAATTTTTTTGATACTCTAACATTAAATGTATGTTAATACAGTCCTGGGATTCAAAATTGCCTCCAATTGGTTTTTGTAGAGACAAAACAAACTGCAGATGCCGGAATCCAAAGCAGAAAAGCAGGAGCCTGAAGAACACAGCAAGCCAGGCAGCATCAGGAAATGGAGAAGTCAATGTTTCAGGCATAAACCTTCTTTAGGGCTTATACCCAAGGATTATACCCAAAACATTGACTTCTCCATCTCCCAATGCCTCCTGGCTTGCTATGTTCTTCCAACCTCCTGCTTGTCTACTTCCCATTGGTTTGTGGCAATGTTCAGGATAAGATTATTACATAGAGTGAGGAAGACACATGGAAATATTATGGAAAGTCGAGAAGCAATTGAAAATAATCATCAACTTTCAATTTGACAACAATTTTAAGAATTATTCTGGTTCAGTGGAAGAATGAAGGGAAAATAGCCACACAATTAACCCATTTGAAATTGTATTTGGTAATTATGTAGTTAATTATTTTTAACAAAAATGATAAAACAGAGACTATTTTGTTGCATAGCACATTGGTGCCATAGCTGACTGTTTCTCTTACATATGGCAGTGAGTAAAAATATTCATTTTTCCAATCTTGATGTCAGGTATTTGAAATAGTAAAGAACAAATGATTGCTTGACCATAAATATTAAATGACAATCTCACAGCAGAGGGTGAAACTTGAATTCAATGAATAAGTCTATTACTAAAACCTAGTATAATTGTGACCACAAAAATATTGCCCCAAAAAGCTTCTGTGGGGAAGAAAAATCTGCTATCCTCATCCAGTATCACCCACAGGTCTGGCAGCATCTGTGGAGAGAAAGCAGGAGGATCACTGGACCCAGAACAGTAATTCTGTTTCATCTCCACAGATGTAGCCAGATTTGCTGATTCTCTCCAGCTATTTCAGTTATTGAGGGACAAATAGCTCTGCTGGACAAGTCCTCCTTCGTAACATCTGGGGGTTTGTGTCAAAATTGGAAGAGTTGTCCCACAAGTTGGTTAAGCAACAGCCTGCCATTTTCATTCACACGTAAGTATATGTTACAATGTCTCAAACACCACCATGGCCATCCTTCAGAATGTCCTGTTTCACGCAATGGCATACAAGTTAGAGTTATCATTGGAGAGTGCAACATTGACTTCAGACCCTATGAGGTCTTATGGCATTAGGCCAACCATGGCCAAAGAAACCACGAGCTGACTACTGTTTTATGGATATCTTGCGTTTAAGACAATTCACCATTACGGACTCCATGTGCTATGAATAAATCATGCTGCAGTTCTCCCTGGCAGTTAGTCTGCTGTGTTTCTACCACCTACACATGCACATAAGTCTGGTGATATTGCTTTAATATCTGCTCATGACTTGGAATGTGTTTTAAATAAAGTTAATCAATCTCTGATGAGCAATTAGATCATTATAATGACCATGACATGGTGAGAAGCAATAGCAGGGCGGCACAGTGGATAGCACTGCTGCCTCACAGCACCAGGGTCCCAGGTTTGATCCCCAGCCTTGGGTGACTGTCTGTGTGGAGTTTGCATATTCTCCCGTGTCTGTGTGGGTTTCCTCCCACAGTCCAAAGATGTGCAGGTCAGGTGAATTGGCCGTGCTAAATTGCCCATAGTGTTAGGTGCATTAGTCAGAGGGAAATGGGTCTGGGTGGGTTACTTTTCAGAGGGTCAGTGTGGACTTGTTGGCCTGAAGGGCCTGTTTCCACAATGTAGGGAATCTAATCTAATCAGAAAACATCATGCTGATGAGTGGTGCTGGAAAAGCACAGTAGGTCAGGCAGCATCTGAGATTTTCCTCCTTGGATGCTGCCTGACCTGCTGTGCTTTTCTAACACCACTTTAATCTAGACTCTGATCTCCAGCATCTGCAGTCCTCACTTTTGCCTATTATACTGATGAGGCCTATTGCACTTGAACAGTCAGCAAGCACGTTAATCTGCAGGTGAAACACATTGGCATGATCTAATCTATTGACAAAGTGAAGAAGACAATAAAAATTAAATTCATGCTAAAGTGGTGGGGTTCTTGTGGAACGGGGGCAATGTCCCTATCTCTGAGCCAGGAGGCCTGGGTTTAGGTTCCACCTGCTACAGACGTGTGTCATTAGCAGATCTGATCAAGTTGATTAAAATCAAATGATGATAAAATGCATGAGACAACCCTTAGCATCATTATTGTTGTACCAAAGGAGTGAGTGCCAGACCAATAACTAAGGGTAGGTCAAAGACACATTGTCAGAACATTTGCAGAATTCCTTAAGTTAAGTTGGGTTTCAACAGGCCTGTTAACAGAATTTCAAAAGTTTAAGCAATGTTTGGAGCAACAGTTCCTAGTTTTTGATGTGTTCCATGCAGGAAAATAAGTCAAAGATTTGCTCCTGCTTTATAATTTTCTGTATTTGCACAGACCGTATCTTTACCCATTTTTCTATCATTTGAATCAGGGACTGAAATCAAAAAGGCAATGTTTTAAAAATCAAGGATTATGGAAAACATTTCTACACCTTTTTAAAAAGCAAGTTAATGGGGGACATTACGACAGTAGAGCTGGAATCAGGGTGTATGGAGATTAAAACTGGCAACAAGTAGAGAATTGGTCTGTGCACTGGTTAACTATTGTCAATGACAAAGACCTTCTGCTTGCCAACAAATATGTGCTTGGCTCCCAGGTTGTCAAATTGCTTGGGGTGTTAAAGCTTGGGTCAGAAGCAATTGGACCTCCAGAAAGAAAGGAGCTGTCCTTTCTCTGCAGTTAAAACAAACACCTCAAGCATGAAAAAAGCCGATTCATTTCCTTCAACGTTGCTGTAAGCTGTGTCTTTTAAGCAATAAGACAGAAATTTTATAAGTGTGCATCAGTCGCCCTGTGGCTCCTTCAAGCAAGTGAAAATACCTGGAGAAGGAAGATCAAGGAGCAGTATGTCCTAATGAGCCAAAAGGATAATCCCAATGAATCCTGTGGACAGAGACCATTGAACTGCCTTGCCTGCCTTTCTCTGTACCCATAGCAATGATCATTTTCTAAGGTGTCTGTGTAGATGTGTCAGGGCAAGTTTTTTAAAAAGAAGTTGGAGTTTTAACTAGTAGAGTTACATGTTGATTATTCATAAGTTTTTAAATCTGTAAATAGAATTGTTACCAATAGTAATTCTTGTTAAGTTCAGAAACCTGGTCTGTGTTTTCTGTTACCCTTGACAAAAAAAAGTTAATTTGAAGAATGTTGCATAGTTTGATAAAATAAGTAGTTTTTGTGATGACTCCAGAAATAGTGAGACTTATTTTCCAGCATGCTAACCTAGTGAGGTATTAACACTTGAGATTAAAGGTCTACATAAAGTGAACAGGTCATATTTATCAGCTTGAGAGTTAAAATAACATCAAAAGGATTGACCTTAATAAAGAATCAGCTAAAGGTTGATCCATTCCTTAAGTAGTACTGCAGGGCTCATCCGCTTTGTCTGATTTTCTTTTCTTTTCCTTTCTTTTCTTTTTCTTCTCTTTTTAGATTAGAGTGGATTACATTACAGTGTGGAAACAGGCCCTTCGGCCCAACAAGTCCACACCGACCCGCCGAAGCAAAACCCACCCGTACATTTACCCCTTACCTAACACTACGGGCAATTTAGTATGGCCAATTCACCTGGCCCAGTACATCTTTGGACTGTGGGAGGAAACCGGAGCACCCGGAGGAAACCCATGCAGACACGGGGAGAACGTGCAAACTCCACACAGTCAGTCGCCTGAGGCGGGAATTGAACCCGGGTCTCTGGCGCTGTGAGGCAGCAGTGCTAACCACTGTGCCACCGTGCCGCGTTTTCTCATCTATTTTATCTCACTTATCGCTTGGTGATTGAGCTCAATTGCGGTGATAGCATTGGTGACCTAGGAACACAAACTCAAGTAGGCCCAGCAGCTCGGACTCTTGGCAACAGTGCCAGAAGCAAATTTGCGTTCCCGGCAGCTTCTGTATCAACGAGGTGGTCCTAGTGCCAACTCATGGTTGCAGCTTCAAAAGCAAGCTTGGGTTCCCATCGGGCATCTGCTTCCAGCGCAGATTCATGGAGGCGGCGATGGAGGTGATTTTGGGTCTAGTACGAGACCAGGTGGCAGTAGCAAGGTGGGCCTGAAACTGACTCATGGTGGTGGCAGGGTTGGGTTTGGATGGGTTCTGTACCCAGCAGCATCACTAGCGACTGTATTGGAGAGGTCCAGCAAGAACTCATAGTGAACGAGGGCATCGATGGAGGCAAGATAGCGCGGAAGGGTGGTGATTTTCATTTCAGCAGTGGTGGTGCAGCAAAGGAGTTTCTAATCTGGCCACCAGGCCCTTGGCCCATGATGGAGCACTTAACAAGAAAGACTGCAAAGTTGGACACATCCTTTATTTCTTCATTTTTCTAAATGTTTTGGTTTATTTTTCTTTGTTTTAAGATTGTGCCAGAGAATGGCAACACAATACGACAGTTTACACTGTATTTTGTAACAAGATATGTGACAATAAATAAATTATATTAATCTTACCAAATCCAATCTGAGTTTTTCTGTGTTAGGAACATATAAAACTCACTAATTTGGCGTGACTTAGCACTTGAGTGCAACTTACAATAAAACCAGAGGCAAGGATAAAAGATGTTCTGGTAGTCTTTGCTCACTTATTAACTTTTATACCATTTGATTCTAACCTACTACAAGAAAGAAACCTGCTTAATTGGTGTGTATCCAGATTAAGGTTTGAGATATTCGGACTATTTCAAAATTATGAAGCAGCTTGAGGTAATGTTAATAAAATACGTAAAAGCGGAACTAAATTCAAAGTTGAGTGCAATATTTAAGTAGTTCCTAAAAGCACACTAAGGATGACAGGACAGGATAGATGATGTGTACAGTTGCAGCATGTGGGAGCTCCTGAATACTAGTTTGGTGCAAGGTAAACACACCAGCAACAAATGTGTGAGGTTCGAGCAGCTTCGACACAGAATTTATGAGCTGGAGCCTGAACTACAGACACTGTGTTGCAGCAGGGAGGGAGAAAAATACCCAGATTCCTTGTCCTCGGATGCAGTCATAGGTCTTATGATTGGCTTGCTTGATTTAGTCACTACTGAGAGGCAAGCAAGTCTGACAACAAGTGAAGCAGGCAAAGGGACCAAGAGGAGAAAATGAGGACTGCAGATGCTGGAGATCAGAGTCGAAGAGTGTGGCACTGAAAAGGCACAGCAGGTCAGGCAGCATCCGAGGAGCAGGAGAATCAATGTTTCAGGGAAGAACCCTTTGATAGGAATCAGGCAAGGGGACCAAGAGGACAAGAGCACAGAAGCCTCAGTGTTTGGATTGTACAGCAGGTCTGAGATTCTTTCGGCTTGTCTGAATAAAAGTGAGAACTGCACAGTGGATGAGCTAATAGTGCATGGCATGATGTCATAGGAATCCACTCAAGGTGGCGGTCTGAGTTGGACCGTAGTGTAAGTAGGAGATGGTAGACTGGAGGGCATTGACATTGTCCTCTGCAGCAAAGTGCTTGAGTCCAAGCAGTTGTGGTGACCCTACACCCCCTCCAATCCTGGATGCAGAATTCAGGACATCTGCTGAGGGCTGGAAAGGAACTTGTAGTGGAGCGCAGGGAGGGTCCAGTTGTTGCAGTCTATGTACATACTATATAGACAAAACAAGGAAGGAGTTTCAGCATAAACAGTCTTAGAGCCTAGTTGCCAAATTAAGAAGCATAACTTCAAAGGTCATAAGTTCTGTATTATTACCTGATCCAGAGGGAAATTAGCAGAGTACAAAACAGACAGAGATAAAGAAACAGCTCAATACTGGGAGAAGTAGATTTCATAGTCCAGTGGCACTAATACAGGGGAAAATGAGATTTATACTGTTGGGATGGTCTCCACCTGAACTATGCAACAATTGTTGTTTTTGCCAACTGCATAACTTGAGAAGTAGAGATGATTTTAAACTGAATAATGGAGGTAAGGGATCAAATTTGAAAAGATGGGGTTAATTAAAGAGAATAGTTGAGGTCTCAGAGAAAAATATTAATATAGGAAATGGTAAAACAGACCATGACAGGAAGCGATAGAGGGAATGAATGTAAAAGTCAGCCAACAAAAAGAATAAAACAAAGTATCTGTATCTGATTGCTCATAACATTCAAAATAAATGCACTGAGAATACAAATAGAAATTCCTTAGTATAGATTGTTAGCTATTACAAAGGTTGAGCTGCAGAACGACATGGAGTTACACTTCAGTCTTGGTGGGGGGGGGGGCGGTGTTTGTTTCAGGGCATTTAGGAATGACAGGAAAGTAGGAAAAGGTGGAGGGGGGTGCCTTTTATATTTATTAATACATAGTATTTGAACAATAGAAAGAGATGATCTAAGTTCAGGAAACCAAAATGTGGAGACAGTTTGGGTGAAAATGAGAAATGGTAAAGGCAAGAAGTCACTATGAGAATAGTGTACAGGTCCACTAACAGTAATCACATAGTACGGCTAAACAGAAAGGAAAATTTAATGAGAACTTGACAGAAAGACATGATGATAATTATGGCAGATGTTGTTTTTTTGACTTGTGAGAAGTAGACATTGCTGGCCGGCCTGCATTTATTGCCTGTCTCTAGTTGCTCAGAGAAGGTGGTGGTTAACTGCGTTTTTCAACCAGCACCAAGTCCATGTACTGTAGGTAGACCCACAATGACCTATTTCCAAATCAGCATGGTGGGTGGCTTGGAGGGGAAATTGCAAGTGGTAGTGATGTTTTCATGTACCTGCTGCCCTTGTCTTTCCAGATGGAAGTGGTCATGGGCTCAGAAATTGTTGTCAAAGGATCTTTGGTGATTTTCTGCAGAGCATCTGGTAGATAGTACACACTGCTGTGAACTTTCCTGAATGGTGTAAAATATCATAAGTGCTGTTAATGCTGCACCTATCCAGGTTTATCCAGGTCGAGAGTGTGGTGCTGGAAAAGCAGAGCAGGTCAGGCAGCATCCAAGGAGCAGGAGAATCAACATTTCGGGCATAAGCCTTTCATCAGGAAGGGCAGTCCTCACTTTCTAATAATTCCGTCACACTCTTAACTTGTGCCATGTGTACCTGATAAAGGGCTTATGCCCGAAACGTCGACTTTCCTGCTCTTTGGATGCTGCCTGTCCTGCTCTGCTTTTCCAGCCCAATGCTTTTTGACCTTGGATATATTGGACAGGCTTTGGGGAGTTAGGAGGTGAGGTACTCACTGCAGTATTCCAAGCTTTGGCCTGCTCTTTTAGTGACTATTTATTTTGTGAATCCAGATGAGTTTCTGTTCAATTTGTGATCCCCGTGGATGTCGTCAATGGAGGATTCAGTGATGGTAACATCATTGAATATCAAAAGGTGGTAGTCACATTATCTCTTATTGGAGACAGAATTGCCTGGCATTTGTGTGGCACGAACGTTACTTGCCACTCGTCAGTCCAAGCGTGGATGTTTTGAACATGGACTGCTTCAGTGTGTGAGGAGTGCGAATGGTTCTGAAAATTGTATAGTCATCGGTGAATGTCCCCAATTCTGACTTTATGATAGAGGGAAGGTCATTGATTAAACAGCTGAAATGGTGGGGTTCAGACACTACCCTGAGAAACTCCTACAGAAATATCCTGGAGCTGAGATGACTGACTTCCAACAACCACAACCATTTTCCTATATGTCATTTTGAGTTTGTCCCCTGATACCTATTGATTCCAATTCTACTAAAACTCCCTGATGCCAGACTTAATTGAATGTAGCCTTGATATCCAGGGCTGTCACTCTTACCTCACCTCTGGAATTCAACTCTTTTGCCCATGTTTGAACCAAGGCTGCAATGAAGTCAGGAACTGAATGACCCTGGCAGAATATAAGTTGGGCGTCACTGAGCAGGTTATTGCAGAGCAGGTGCTGCTTGATAATACTATTGATGACTCCTTCCAACATTTTACTGATAATCAAGACTAGAGTGGATGGGATGATAATTGGCAAGTTGGATTTGTTCTGCTTTTTATGTACAGGGCACATGTGGACAATATTCCACATAGTTGGGTAGATGCCACTGTACTGGGAGACAGTGAGATCTGCAGATGCTGGAAAAACACAGCAGGTCAGGCAGCATCCGAGGAGCAGGATTGAGAGGTGGAACAGGTCACGAGAGTGGTGCTGAGCTGGAAGGTTGGAACTGGGGTAAGGTAGGGGGAGGGGAAATGAGGAAACAGGTGAAGGTCACATTGATGCCCTGGGTTGAAGGGTACTGAGGTGGAAGGTGTTCTTCCTCCAAGCCTCGAGTGTGAGCGAGTGGCAATGGAGGAGGCCCAGGACTTCCGCCCACCTCCAACACACTGCATCCACCTGGACACCCTGCGCTGGCCTATTACATGCCCTCGACCTCTTCATTTCCAACTGCCGCCGGGACATTAACCGCCTCAACCCGTCTACCTCCCTCCCCCACTCCAACCTCTCACCCTCACAACGCGCAGCCCACCAATCCCTCTGCTCCAATCCCAACCTCACCATCAAGCCAACGGATAAAGGGGGCGCAGTGGTAGTCTGGCGCACTGACCTCTACACCGCTGAAGCCAAACGTCAACTCGAGGACACCTCTTCCTACTGCCCCCTCGACCATGACCCCACCCCCCCATCACCAAACCATCATCTCCCAGACCATACAGAACCTCATCACCTCAGGAGATCTCCCACCCACAGCTTCCAACCTCATAGTCCGGGAACCCCGCACTGCCCAGTTCTACCTCCTTCCCAAGATCCACAAGCCCGACCACCCTG
>NC_057719.1:22126895-22185355 GCF_004010195.1 Chiloscyllium plagiosum
AGGTCCTCCTGGGAGCAGATCCGGCGGAGGCGAAGGAATTGGGAATACGGGATGGCATTTTTGCAAGAGGTAGGGTGGGAAGAGGTGTAATCCAGGTAGCTGCAGGAGTCGGTGGGTTTGTAAAAAATGTCAGTGTCAAGTCAGTCGTCATTAGTGGAGATGGTGAGGTCCAGAAAGGGGAGGGAGGTGAAAGAGATGGTCCAGGTAAATTTAAGGTCAGGGTGGAATGTGTTGGTGAAGTTATTCCTGATGAAGGGCTTTTGCCCGAAACGTCGATTTCGAAGCTCCTTGGATGCTGCCTGAACTGCTGTGCTCTTCCAGCACCACTAATCCAGAATCTGGTTTCCAGCATCTGCAGTCATTGTTTTTACCTCATTGAGGCCCAGGACCTGCATGTCCTCGGCAAAGTGGGAGGGGGAGTTGAAATGTTCAGTCACGGGGGGTGGGGTTGTTGGTGCGAGTGCACCAGAGCTATTCTCTAAAGTGCTCTGCAAGAAGGCATCCAGTCTCCCCAGTGTAGAGTAGACTGCATTGGGAGCAACAGATAAAATAATGATGACGTGTGGAAGTGCAGGTGAACCTTTGATGGATGTGGAAGGCTCCTTTGGGCCCTTGGATGGAGGTAAGTGGGAGGGGCGGGGAGGGGTGTGGGTGCAGGTTTTGCAATTCCTGCGATGGCAAGGGAAGGTGCAAGGAGGGGAGGGGGTGACTTGTTAGGAGGCGTGGCCCTGACCAGATGGTCACGGAGGGAACGGTCTTTGCAGAAAGCAGATAGGGGTGGGGAGGGAAATATATCCCTGGTGGTGGGGTCCATTTGTAGGTGGCGGAAATGTCAGCGAATGATGCGATTTATGTGGAGGTTGGTGGAGTGGAAGGTGTGGACCGGGTGTTCTGTCCTTGTTGCGGTTGGAAGGTTGGGGTTTGAGGGCAGAGGTGCAGGATGTGGATGAACTGCATTGGAGGGCATCTTCAACCACGTGGGAGGGGAATAGATTCCCTACAGTGTGGAAACAGGCCCTTCGGCCCAACCAGTCCACACCGACCCTCCAAAGTGTAACCCTCCCAATGTGCTGAGCATTTATGGGCAATTTAACATGGTCAATTCACCTGATCTGCAAATCTTTTGACTGTGGGAGGAAACCGGAGTACCCAGAGGAAACCCACACAGACACGGGGAGAATGTGCAAACTCCACACAGACAGTTGCCTGAGTCTGGAATTGAACCTGGGACTCTGGTGCTGTGAGGCAGCAGTGCTAACCACTGAGCCACCATGCCGGTCTTCAAAGAAGGAGACCATCTGGTTGAGAAAAACTGGATATAAATATTTTTTCAGTTATCAGAAATATATAATTTCAGTTACATCACACTGTAAATATTTGCAATAAATTCTGTGTCTTACAATCTTATACTCCACAACCACCTGATGAAGGAGCAGCGCTGCAAAAGCTGTTGCTTCCAAATAAACTTGTTGAAGTATAACCTGGTATTGTGTGAGTTTTAACTTTGTACACCCAAGTCCAAAACTGGCATCTCCAAATCATGATTACCTAGAATAGTGAAGCTTTTCTCACGCATACAACAGAAGAAGCATATTTTTATGATAATCAGTTTGTCAGACATTGTGGTAGATAGGATGAAATATTTTTTAATTCAAAAGAAATGAAAATCAATAAACTAGAAATAAAAGCAAAAGGTTGCAAAGGATAGCAAAAAATGGTAGCAGGGTTAAACAAAATGGTCGAGATTACAATCGTGTTTTTTTCACATTTTCACAGCAATGTGGGCCCAAATAATTAATAAAATGAGTCTTGGAATACTTTGTCTAGTGGAGATACTGAATTAAGGAACTTTGGCTAGGTAAGTATTCCTGACGAGGCCAGTACCTATTGACTCGAGGGCAGTTAACAGTGAATCACATTGCCTGGGTCTGGAGCCACATGAAAGTTAGCCTAGATAAGGATGACAGATTTCCTTCCTAAAGGGCTTGAGTGAACCAGATGAGTTTTTACATTAATGGTTGTCATCTGGCTAGCTTTTTATTCCTTTTTTTAATATAGAATTCAAGTTTTGCCAATCTGCACAGTGGGAATCAAACCAATATTTCCACAACATTAACTCGGTTCTTTAGATTACAGGTCCAGTTACATTACGTCTTATCCCACACCACTCTATTGTCTCCATAATATTTTACACCATCACCATGGCAATCAGCAGTCAAAGCATCCCACACCGATAAAGACCACTGATGTTTGAATGTATGTCACGTAAACAATTGAAGTATATATTGGTGTGGGGTATTAGCTGATGCAGCCAAGTATCCCTAACATCCTTCTGGTCTAACAATGTACCATTCATGTTGACTGAGCTCGATTGAATTCAGATACTCGTGGGTTTTGAATGTCAAGGATATTTTTGGGCAGCTAAACAAACGGCCAAAGACCACATGGAAGACATAACTACAGATTCTGTTCGATGGAGTCTGTCCTAAAACGCTCCATGCTTCAACAAGCCATTAATAATTCCAATCAAAATTGACAGAGCAAAAATTGGATGAAAATCGAGCATCACTAGTCAGCCAATTTCACACCTGGTTGTGCCCATCTGACACCTATAAAGAAAATGATGAGAAGCTCTCAGAGGTTTGAAATGACTCTTTAGGAGGAGTGTCAAGGTTTCAGTGAGGGCATAGAGATAATTACTGGAATGGGACACAGGATGAGGGAATTCAGTTATTTAGAGATTCTGTGGTTGTTCACACGGAGATTTCAAGAGGAACTTTCATGGAGGTATTCAAAGTCATTAGTTGTTCCGACGCACCGCATAAAGTGAAACCCATTTCCAGGGGCAGAATGAGCAGTAGTCAGAAAATATTGGCAAAACAAACTGAAAGAAACATATTTTAACTCAGCAATCTGAAATGTACTAGTGGAAAGGATGTTGGAAACACAAATGACTGTAACATTCAAGATTTAGAGGAACCAGTTTTGGACTGGGGTGGACAAAGTTAAAAATCACACAACACCAGGTTATGGTCCAACAGGTTTATTTGGAATCACTAGTTTTCAAAGCGCGGCTTCTTCATCAGGTGGTTGTGGAGCAGGACCATAAGACACAGAATTTATAGCAAAAGATTACAGTGATACAATGATACATTGAACAAGCTTAGATTATTAAGTCTTTGATCTTTTAGAATGGATTTGCTGGTTTACGTTCTTTAATATGTAAATCCCAGAACTTCTTTTAAGTCACATTTGAATGATACACGAAGCCAAACACCAGGATGTTCCATCATATAAGGCAATGGGACCCTGTATGAGAACTACTCTGGCTATGTTGAGGGCATCTTGAAATCCATTGTATAGGGGACTCTCAGCTTCTGTCGCGATACTACAGATTTCTTACAGAAATCAACACCCACCAACCAGTCGAACTGGGAACATTCCTTGTCACAATGGACATGTCAGCACTCTATACCAGCATCCTCCACAATGATGACATTGTGGCAACAGCCTCAGTACTCAATTCCAACAACTGCCAATCTCCGAACACTAACCTACAACTCAACCACTTCATCCTTGATCACAACGCTCTCACCTATGACAATCAGTTCTTCATCCAGACACATGGAATGGCTATGGGGACCAAATATGCCAACATTTTCATGCACAGGTTCGAAGAAGACTTCTTTTCTGCACAGGACCTCCAACCAACACTATATTGATGACATTTTCTTCCTCTGGACCCATGGTGAGGAGTCACTGAAACAATTAAACAGTGATATCAATGAGTTTCATCCCACCATCAGACTTAACACAGACTACTCTTTAGTATTTGTCTCATTCTTTGACACGTGCATCTCCATCAAGAATGGGCACCTCAGCACGTCACTCTACCACAAACCCATGGATAACCTCACAATGCGACACTTCTCTAGCTTTCACCCTAAACACCTTAGAACAGCCATCCCTATGAACAAGCCCTATGCATATACAGGACCTGTTCAGATGAGGAAGAACATGATGGACACCTGAAGGTATTCAAGGACACCCTCATAAGAACTTATTGATCGCCAGTTCCGACGTGCCGCAGCGCAAAACTGTAATGACCTCCTCAGGAGACAGACATGGGTTGCAACTGATAGGGTACTCTTCATTGTCCAGTACATCCCGGGAGCTGAAAAGCTACGCCATGTTCTTTGCAGTCTGCAACGCATTATCAATGAGGATGAATATCTTGCCAAGACCTTCCCTACGCCTCTACTTCTCACCTTTAAACAACCAACAAACCTCAAATAAATCATTGCTCGCAGCAAACTGTCCAACCTTCAAGACAACATCGACCACAACACCATACAACCCTGTCATGTCAACCACTGCAAACGTGTCAGAATGTCAACACAGGTACCACCATTACACATGGGAACACCACCTACCATGTATGCAGCAGTTACTCATGTGACTCAGCCTACTTTGTCTATCTCGTATGCTGTAGGCAAGGATGGCCTGAGGCATGTTTCATTGGCGAGACCAAGCAGACGCTATGACAGCAAATGAATAGACACCACACAACAATTACCAGACAGGAATATTCCCTCCCAGTTGGAGAACACTTCAGCGGTCAGGGACATTCAGCCTCGGACCATCAGGTGACCATCCACCAAATCGGACTTTGGGACAGGCAACAATGCAAAGTGGCCAAGCAGAGGCTGATAGTCATGTTCAGTACCCATGGGGATGGCCTCAATCGGGACCTTGGGTTTATGTCACACTACAGGTTACCCCACTAAACCACACACACACTCTCTCCTCTCTCTCTCACATGCTCATACACCAGCTCTCTCTCATACGCACACACGTACACGCCCCACTCATCCACGCACACACCCTCTCACAGGCTTATATGCCATCACACTCACACACACATTTTACCAAGCTTGCACACATACAAATACACACTCTCTCACGCGCACTCACACTCAACTGCACATACTCATACTCTCTCTCTCATGCACATGCACACACATATAAGTTTATGGGGAAAATTTGTATTTGCAGATTTATATTTCCAGATATATTCTATTTTGCTCAAAATGCAGAACCTGTATTTTTTTGTAATGTTTAATAAATTCCACTTTGGAAGTAGAACCAGTGTAACTCAAGACTGGGATACAGACAGACTCTAACTTCACACCTTTGAGGCACTGTCTGAGCTGAGATGCCACGTCGGAGGAGTTGTTGACAGTGAGGAAGGATGTGGCAGGTTACAGCAGGATATAGAGAAGCTGCAGAGCTGGGCAGAAAGGTGGCAAATGGAATTCAATGTAGCTAAGTGTGAGGTGAGAACTTAGACTACCGATTTGGGATATTCAACTGTTGGATAGTTTTCAAGAGTTGCATTTGGAACACCATGAGCATCAAATGCAAGGACACACTACCCAACATTGAGATACTTCAAAGAGCAGAAATGTCTGGAATTGAAGCACCTCATGATCAGAGCTCAGCTCAAATGGCAAGGCACGTAGTGCATACCATTGATGATGATAACCTCTAGGAGAGTTATGCATTAAATATCTCAAGGTAAGCCAAGATTAAGCTTTAAGGAAAGCCTAAAAGTGAACTTCAGGAAATGTGACTTCTCGACCACAGGCTGGGAGAAAAATGCTCAAGAAGAATGACTGGGAAGTAATCTCAACTATTGATATAATTTCCTTCAAATAGCAAAGAATATGGACAGCTAGGAACTAAAAGAAAACTAGAAAGACCAGACAATTCCAACAAAGTCAGATAATTCATCCTTGCCCACACTGTGCACAGCTGTGTAAGTCTGCAGTCAGGCTCCACAGTCACAGTAAAATGCAGGACAGATGCCTTGATGCTTGCAAGAAATGGCCATCTTCAATATTGAAGGGAAACTGATGATGACAATGCGCAACATCGAGGGCCAAAGGGCCTGTACTGCGCTGTATTCTTCTATGTTCTATGTTCTATGTTCTATGTTCTATGTTCTATGTTTTGTTATAAAACCTTAAATTCTGGGATTTACATATTTAAGAACCGAAATCAGCAAACCCACTCTAAAAGCTGAAAGACTTAACTATCTCGGTTTGTTTAATGTATCACTGTAAATTCTGTGTCTAATGGTCCTGCTCCATAGCTACCTGATGAAGAAGAGAATGTGTGCATGAGAGAGGGTCTGCATGAGTGTGTGAGTATGTAAAAGTGTGTGTGTGTATGCGTGCTTGTGCATGTGTGTGTGAGAAAGTGTATAGTGCTTCCAACATGTTGGACTGTAACCTGGTGCTGTGTGATTTTTAACTCTGTAACACTCATAGACGATTCAGATAAATATATGATAACATGCACAGAGCTGTGAGGACAGTGTAAGAATCGATAGTTCTCCTAAAGAGCCAGTCCAGGCACCATGGGCTGAATGTTGGAGCAAATTACAGCAGATGCTGTACTTAAAACAACAAATCCTGGAGATCAAAGCAGTTAGATAGCATCCACTGAGAGAGAGAGAGAAAACTAATGTTTCAAATTGAAGAGTCATCTCGACCTAAGATATTAGCTTGCTCTCTCTCTCTGTGGATGCTGTCTGATCTGCTGTGATCTCTAGCATTGGTTATTTTCACCATGAACTGAATGTTCTTCTTCTCTGCTCTATTTGTATCCTGAGTAACCTTCTTCAGAATAATTAAATCATCTTGAAAGCACATCAGACACCCAATCATCTCCATCAAATCTGAAAGTGGACACATCAGATAGTAGTTAGGTTTGGTGTTTATTTTGTCTTTTTCTGCATGATTTTTGAATTGGTGACAAGGTACTCATGAGAATCCACAAACATACACCAGTAAATGAGGCAAAAACAAAATGGCGTAGTGTATTTGGTGGCATAATTAATAACTGAAGTCTTTAATTGTCTAACAGATATACTCTTGAACTCTTGTTTCATGTTTGTATGTAGAGTGAATTGACTAATTGCACTGAGAGTCATAGTGTAGTTTGTAATAAATATGGAAAACATTCAAAATTTTCTATAGTTCAGGAGGCATCTGGGGAGATAAAGGTAGTTAATATTGAGCTCAATTTTAACTTAATCCAAACTGATCAGGCATTGATTCAAGTCAATGACCTTTCTTCAGAACTAAAAGAAGTTCAAGACATAACATAACTTACAGAGCAACTGAAGCAGGGAAAGTGGAAAGAAGAGAAAACAACAAAAGATGAGGTCTAAATTTGGGTGCAAAGCAGAAAAGATTAAATGTAATGTAAATGTAAGTTAATGTAAATGTTAAACAAAGACTTTAAAATTGTAATGATGCAAGCCAAAGGAGATGATAATATGATAAATAAGTAGTGGATCTAGAAGAGGTGTTAACTGTGAATAGTAAAATCAATAGCAACAGATCCATCACCGTTTAATGGTGGCTCAGTGGTTAGCACTGCTGCCTCACAGCACCAGGGACCCAGGGTTTGATTCCAGCTTTGAGTGACTGTCTGTGTGGAGTTTGCACATTCTCCACATGACTGCATGTGCATTTTAGGTGGATTGGCGATGCTAAATTGCCCCTATTGTGCAGGTATAGGCATGGGAAATGCAGCGTTACAGGGATAGGGTAGGGTGGGGGTTGGCTCAGGGTGGGATGCTCATTGGAGGGTTGGTGTGGCTCGATGTTTCTGCACTGTAGTGATTTTATCTAAAAAAAAGTGGAGTTTACAGTCTGAAATTCTCAGTCAGTTTTGAGTCTGAAAGACTATAAAGTCTCTCTTTGATAGATTGTTGTTTCTCAAGGTTATGTTGAATTAATTTGAAACTGTGCAGGAGTCAAGGACAGAGGTCAGAATAGGAGGGGAACGTTTATTTCTCTGTTAAGAGACTCAAAGCACAGGGTTACATCATGCATTTTGCATCCAGAAGGTGGGTCAAACAACCCTGACTGACTTACTCTAGAACTTTATTATTCTGAGAGGTATGAGAGTGTCCATGAAAATTGAAATGAATTTGAAACTGAATTGAAACTTGCAAGATATTAAACATATACACTTTTGGTGATGGTTTATTCTTAAGACTAAACATAATTTTTTTTTCAAAGCGATAAGAAGGAATTCAATTCTGACATTGCCTCAATTGAGTTAGCAGAAATAGTCAGTTTACAAGCAGACTGATGTAAACAGGAAATGAATAATTTAATTTAACAATAAAGCACAAACAATCATTTCTTATTAAAAAGTCAGACTTCACAAATTTCTCTTTGAGCATGTGATGTTATTACAGTCAGTGACCCAGCAGGTCATTTGGAATGTTACCCCTCCTTCCATTGTAATATTACATCTGATTCTTGATGGACTCTGCTGAAGCTAAAAATGAATAGAATCATTTTGCAATGCTATAATTATAGGTAATCAATGTAAAGTAATAAGATGATTGTAGTATGCATGCTTCACTTACCTGCTTCAATGGACAATGTCATTTTTAAAATTAAAGCAGAAGATACGCAACATATCAGTGTGCAATTGAAAGAGAAATGCTGTTTTAATTTTTGTAAAGTAACCTGTTATTGTATTTTGGGTGTAGCTTAATGAAAAGAAATAGACACTTCTTTGACCTCAACTTCACTGTGTCTTTCATTTACTCTCTTTATTGTGATTTCTGCTGATTTAAAGCTTGTCCAGCAATACCTTCCAAACTTGCAGTCTCTATTTCTCAGAACTACAGGAGCAGAAGATGCATGGGAACATCACTACCTGTAACTTTCCCTCGAAGACCCACACAATCCTGACTTAGAACTATATCATCATTCATTCATCAATGCTGGGCCAAATTTCTGCAACTCCATCCTTAACAGCACTGTCAGTGTCCCAAGCAGGCACCTTGGCTTCATGTCACACTATTGATGACCCCATTACACTATACACACTCTCACACACACACGCGCACAAGCGCACATACACATACACTCTTACGTACTCACACACTCATGCAGACTCTCTCTCGTACACACGTTCTCTCTCATACACACACACACATACAATCCCCACACTCACACCCATGCACACATCCTCTCACAGGTTTATACTCCATCACACTCATTCACACACTTTACCAAGCCTGCACACATGCAAACACACACTCTCTCATGAGCACTCACATTCACACACTCACATGCACATACTCTTTCTCTCTCTCATGCACGCACACTCACATATAAGTCTATGGGGTGAATTTGCATTTGCAGAATTATGTTTGCTGATACATTGTATTTGCTCAAAAAGCACACAATCTGCAGGCAGTCAATCCATGTCATGTTTTATAAATTCCTACTTGGAAATAGAACCAGTCTGACTCAAGATTGGGATACGGACAGACTCTAAACTCATATCTTCAATGCATTGTCTGAGCTGAGGTGTCACTTTTTTTTATAAAACCTTAATGTGACTTAAAAGAAGTTCTGGGATTTACATATTAATAAACTGAAATCTGCAACCTATTCTAAAAGATGAAAGACCTAACAGCAATCTAGGTTTGTTCAATATATCATTTCATGACACTGTGATCCTTTGCTATAAATTCTGCATTGTATGGTCCTGTTACACAGCTACCTGATGAAGGAGTGGCACTCTGAAAGGTAGTGCTTCCAAATAAACCTGTTGGACTATGATGTGGTGTTGTGTGAGTTTGAACAGTATCCCTACACTCCATTTTGTTTTACTTATTTCTCTGTCAATCATGTTTTTTTTCAAACCATTAAATGCATTGGTTGAGGAGATACACAGACATTGGGTGCACCAGAAACAGTGTTTTACATCTCATTGTGCTCACTTGCTTGCTCTGTTATCAGCTTGCATTTCCAAACTGCAGTGGTGCAAAACTTTTGAAAGAGGGGAAATGTCTATAGCCAAAATGCCTTTGTGCCTTTATTTTCATCTTGTTTAATGATCCATGATAATTCAAGACAATCTTGTATCTGATCAGGTTGTAAATATTGATACGATAAGAATTTATTTGCTAACAAATCTGATTGCAAAAAGCAAATCTAATTGCAAAAGCCTTATCCTAGACAGCATGTCCATCATAATAATTAGCCACATGTGTCCAGAAGGCATGAAAATAAATCACGATTAAGTTATTTTAATTTTTAAAATTAGATATGGACAACATTGCTAGACATAAAATGACTGAAGCTGATCACACAATTAAATTCCCACCAGCTTCTGAAGCCCTGCATTGTATGGACATTCCAGTTAAAGCTGACCGATAGAACTAGGAGGTGAGCTGTCTACTTTCCAGCTGTCCCTGGACAATTAAAAAGCATCAACACCCATTACGCTACAATGAGTGCTGATGGTTTTTTTTACATTTACTTTGTGACCTTACAACAGGGATTCTAAGGGGGGAGGTAAAGCCACATTGCTAACTGAATGATCTTTCAAATCAGTCCAAAGAGGTTGGCCCTCAGCCCTTGAAATGCCTGCCTTTGGCTTACGACTGAAATCTGAGTTTTCTGTAATGCTTAAATGTACAATTCTGGGATACTAAGTCGGTTACTGCTTGATCTCCAGAGAGACAACATAATTTCCAGGTTGTGCTGGAAGGCTGGCTTGGACCAGTCATCTCTGTCTCTAATTTTCAGGATGAAACGTTACCTACAGTTTACCTGCAAGGAGGAGAATGTTTAGATGCAGTTCATCAAAGAACTTATTATTGGACACTAACCTCCAGGAAGTTGCAACACATGTAAACTGATTTTTAATACCTCTGGCTTCACCAAAACTTGTATTGTATAACCTATCTCCTGTCCCGCCTGACCCCCTTAATTTGTTGATTGTGTGTATGTGTATGTGTGTGGTTCAGTTAGTAAGCCAATTCCCTCATATTTTGAAAGTTTTATGAATAAGCTTTATCTTTGATTTAAAAGTTGCAGTGGATTTCTTTCAAAAATTCAAATCCAAAAATCAAAGTTTGGCTGTAAGTTTGCTCACTGAGATGGAAGGTTTGTTTTCAGATGTTTCGTCACCATACTGGGTAACATCATCAGTGAATGTCCGGTGAAGTGCTGGTGGTATGTGCTGCTTTTACACTGGTGATGTCATTTTGGTTCTTTTTCTAAGATGGGGTCCAAATCGATGTGTTTATTGATAGCGTTCTGGTTGGAATGCCATACTTCAAGGTATTCTCGCGTGTGTCTCTGTTTGGCTTGTCCTAGGATGGATGTGTTGTCCCAGTCAAAGTTGTGTCCTTCTTTGTCTGTATGTTAGAATACTAGTGATAATGGGTCATGTGTTTTTGTGGCTAGTCAATTTTCATGTATTCTGGTGGCTAGATTTCTGCCTGTTTCTCTGAAGTAGTGTTTGTTCGGTCCATCTGGTTTCATTTTTTGGAAGTCTATCCTGTTTAATTCTCCTGATTTCTGAACTTTTTGAGCAAGGCTGTGATTCAGTTCTCTAGTCGTGGGGTCGGGTCTATCGCTACCTGTTGGTAAGTGTCAGTATCTGCAAGTGCATTTGCTTTGTCATAGTAGTCTGTTTTGTTTAAAATGATAGTCCTGAGTCTTTTGTCTGCGGGTAGGATTGCGATGTTTTTGTCTTTTTTGAGTCCTTCTCGCGCTTTCCTTGTGTATGGAGTGTGTTTCCTTCCTTTTTCCTGCTTAATGTTTGTGCGACTATCTGCCTGATGGTCTGCTGGGTTTCTTCTGTGAGTCCGTTGTCTTTCAGTGTTGATTCTAATGCTGCTAGGAAGTCATTTTTGTCTGTGTCTCTGTGGATGAAGTTTGATCCTCTTACTAGGGTGGCTTTTCCTGTATCTATTAGAGGTTGGTCTGATAAATACTTAATAATATCCTCAATGCATAAAATTCACAAAAGAAGAGGAGAACAACAACAAATTGCATTCCTAGATGTCACAGTAGAATGAACAGTTAATGGAGAACTTCAAACCTACATCTACAGGAAACCAACACACATTGACCATTCCTGATAAAGGGCTTATGCCCAAAACGTCAATTCTCCAGCTCCTCGGATGCTGCCTGACCTGCTGTGCTTTTCCAGCACCACACTCTCGACTCTGATCTCCAGCATCCACAGTCCTCACTTTCTCCACAAGGACCAAATGCTGAACTATAGAAGCAATCATCCCAACACCCACAAACAAAGCTGCATTTGGACATTATTTCAATAAGCCACACACACTGCAGCACAGAGGAACTACGAACAGCAGAAGAAAAATACCAATACAGCGTATTCAAAAAGAACGGGTACTCAATAAACACAGTCTGCTGATTCCTCAATAACAAATCCAAACAAGCAGATACAATGCACCCAGAAACCCTAGCCACTTTACCCTACTCCTAAGACATCTCTGAAATGACTTCCAGACTACTGGGACCTCTTGGCATCATGGTAGCCCACAAACCTACTAACACACTAAACAACAGCTAATGAACACAAAAGACACTATACAAACAACAAGCAAAACAAATGTCATTTACAAAATACCTTGCAAGGACTGTAACAAACACTACATTGGACAAGCAAGCTACCAGGATACATAAACATCAACTAGCCATAAAAAGACATAATCTACTCTCACTGCTACCCTTACATACAGACAAAGTAGGACACCACTTTGACTGGGACAACACATCCATCCTAGGACAAGCCAAACAGAGACACACACAAGAATACTTTGAAGTATGGCATTCCAACCAGAACTCTATCAATAAACACATTGATTTGGACCCCATCAACCATTCTCTGAGAAAAAGAACTGGAAATGCCATCACCCAATCAAAGAAACCTAAACACATAAATAGAAAGTGGGACCTACCACCAGCGCTTCATCGGAGGCTCACTGATGACGTTACCCAGTATGGTGACGAAACATCTGAAAACAAACCTTCCAGCTCAGTGAGCAAACTTATATCTAGAACCTTATGCTGAGCTACAAATCCTTTCAAAAATTGTTACCAGAGTTTGGGGAATACCGTCCTCAGTGAGGGATAGGAATAGAAAATGAAAAGGAATAAATCAAATAATACTTTGCTGTCTTGGGTTTAAGTAAAGAAAAATAATCATAAGATAAATTAACCCATTTCCTCTTTGTCTGTGACACACCGTACAATCATTTCCAAGTTCTTTTTCTTCTAACATTTGCCATTGATAGAGATGGTTGGACAGATAGGTATCAGATACCATATAATCCTGTTCTTTAATTAAGAACAGGACATATTAATGATTAGCAAAGTCCACACTGAGCTATCCAAAAGCACAAATGAAGAATCAGCTATAATGTTTGGAAATCACTTGTGAGAAGATATGGAAAATTGAGTGAAAACATAAAATGTTTGGAAATCAATGAACTGTCATATTAATGCACATACTAGACCACTAGCAGGCTCAATTATACCTCATCAGGGAGACTAACAAGATTGGAAATTTTAAGATGATCTCCATTCTTGGAGGACTGTCAAGCAGATGAAAGGGTGAAAGCTGTTGAAGAATTAGTTTTTGTTTGGAGGATAATTTTTCACTTCTAAACAAGGTCAATAAGGCAAATACTGTAAATCAGAGAGTAATGCAACAGAATAGACATGGTACCAGTGTACAAAAAATTAATTGTTACTCTCTTAAAAACAGATGAAACCCAGAAATATCCACAAGGGATGGTAATGGTGGGACATTAATTAATTCAATGGGAAGATGATATCTGTCTCATTCATTCATCATTTCATAATCCTTATATATCATGTTTTATGTTTATAATCTATTGGTTTCTCCAGAAGCTGTAAAATATTGCATTAGACCTCTGCAGAAATACAAAGCAAAGGCAAACCAAGGACATGTCACTATTTATCCCTACTTTGACAAAGTTGGAACCATTATTTACACACTGGAACAGGACTGAAGTTAAAACTTGACTGGACTGTCCTGTTCAGTGTCAAGATAACCCAGTGGAGGCATTGGTCTGAGAGTTCATGACTAATTACTTGGAGAGGGACTGCAATGGAAACAACCAAAAGAACATGCATAATATCCTTTATTGTAGCCTGCAGACCCAGCTTTCATCAGAATCATAAACTATCTTTTAATATTTCTATTTATAGCTGACAGTCTTTACTTATAATTAATCAGAAGATTGACCACTGTTTTTGAAAAGTGCGTAAATGTTTGGAATTAAATCTTGCCAACCTTACTTAGCCTATGCTACATTAACAGCAGTTTAAAACTCGGGCACATTTTTAGTTCACCTTCATCTGTAGTGCTCAAAATTTCAAGGTTACTTTGACAATCTAGTCCATATTTATCCTTCGGCATCATTGCTGCTTGTGGGACATAGCTATGCGCAAATTGGCTACTACACTTTCCAACATCACAACTGTGGCCGTATGTCAGCATAATTAATTGGTAGCAAATTATTTAAAATTTCCTGAGGTAATGTGGCATTTTATATATATGCAAGCTCTGACTTTCAACACTTCACGTTCTCTGCTTCAATGGAAGTCGTTCCAGTATCTAACATTCTCAATTACTATTGTCCCCTATCCTTGGTAGCATTCTGATGAATCTCTATGTACTGCCTGATGGATTTAATCAGCTTCTGGTTGTGGAATGCTCAAAATTTGAAAACCACGTTGCTACTGTAGTTTAACCACTCTGTGCAAGTGCACTATTACTGATTTGCTTTTGTGCTCCAAACCCCAACAAGTCCAAACTTTCTGTTGGTCATTTCTGATTTGTTGATGTGTATGCTTAATTCAAATAGTTATGCTTTTGAACCCTCAATTTCTGTTCATACATCCACTGTAGTTCAAACATCTGCACAATCCAGAGTTTTCCAAAATATCTCATTTTCATTCACAAATTGTGTTATTTAACCTGGTTGTTCTCAATTAATGCATGTGTTCGAAAACATTGATGAACCCATGCATTTGCAAATGTTAACTAATTTGACCTTGAATTGTGAATTTCAAAAGTTTGTCCATAACAGATGTTAGACAAAAATAAGTATCAAGACTTGGTTTATCGTTTTACATTTTCCTGGAGCAGAGGTGTTACACAGTGATTTTTCTGTTTCCTGGCACAACCTATATCACATAATTACAAAATTGTTACAGCACAGAAAGAGACTTTTTGGTCCATTGTGTCAACACGAGCTCTTCAATCAAGCATCATTACCTAGTCCCAACCTCCGGCTTTCTCCCCATGCACTTGCACATTATTTTTATCCAAATAGCATCCAAAGCCCTCTTGAGTGCCTCAATTAAACCTGCCTCCACTACACTGCCAGGTAGTGCATCCCATATCCTAATTACTTGCTGTGTGGAAAAAGAATTTCCTCACATCACCAAAAGCCGTCCTGCCGAGATCTTTCCAAAACATTTTGATACCTTTGATTATTCTCCCAATATTTGCTCTGTTCAGCTCAATCGTGAGCTGTCTTGTTCAAATAACAGTACTATTTAAGTGCAAGATATTGTTGCAGTTTAAAACTTGTGAGGGTTTTATTTTAACTCAGCAAACAATCATTTTTTTTCAGTAAAGTCTGTTCCTATCTAGTTATCACTTTTTTCCATGTCAGTTTTGTAACTCAGACAGGAGTCTAATGAAATGCAAAATCAATTGACCATGCATAACTGAGAGCATGTGATCCCTTGCTTGAATATTTGAATAGCTCTGTTGTTAACTAAAAGTCATATGGAATTATCCACTTTGCTGCAGAATGCCCCAATTCAATAACTATTCCAGAGTACTTTTTTTTTCCCAGTGTTCCACATTTGAACTGTATAAAATTACTAAATAAGTTGGCACCCCACTATCTTTAGTGCCACTTTTTTTGCATCTTTATATATATGTACAGTCTCTTAGAGTGATTTACAACAAAGAAACCAAACAGATGATGATTTTAAAAAGTATTTTGAACTAATGAAGAAAATTAGATTTGGATGTAAAATACTATCACCCCTATGATTCTTTTCACTGTGTCCTTTACTGTTATGCAATCTAGCAGCCCATTAACACTGTAGCATTTAAGGTGCAGGATGTTCCAGTGCTTGAAATATTTGTTCCTGCATAATAACAGGACTCTCTTGGAGGGTTTTGGTAAATTGCTGAGATCAGTTGAAGGATCAGTCACAGAAGTTCAAGTTTGTGAGAGGGAATCAAACAAGGTTATCCCTTGTCGCTAAAGTGCTCCCGTTAGTTGGTTTCATGCAGTCTGACAAAGAGGTGGAATTAAGGCAGACTTTAAAAATTACAATGAACTCATGTGAAATCGAGTGGGATGGGGTCTAAGGAGAGGAGGTTGACTGGCTGAGAAACAAGCATTTGTTGGTCGTGACCAAAAAGCTGATATCATGCCAGTGTTTAGATACTAGCATATAACATGGCCCAAACAGAGAGATGAAGGCTCAGAGATAGCTCAGTACAGCTGGAAAGAAAGATCTAGAAGGCTGGCTCAGGGACCACAGGAAACCTCAGGACAGCAGTGGCTTAACAATGCTAAATGCCTGCAAAAGATCCTTAGTGGTGATGGGAAATACAGGAGGGAATGCAGCTTTGTGATTCCAGTAAGATACAGCCTCAGGAAAGAAATTGAAACACCAGCACATAGAATCATAGAGTCACAGAATGGAAACAGGCCCTTCGGCCCAACTCACCCATGCTTCCTAAACTGGTTTCCTAACCTGGACTCCTCCTCCCACTCCCCAATGACATGTCCATCCAGGGCCTCCTCCATCATCAAAATAAGACCACATGCAAACTGGACAAAGAGCATCTCATCTTCTGCCCCAGGAGCTTAGAAACTTATGGCCTCCACATTGAATTCACCAACTTCCTGCAAGCGGGCATCAGAGCCGCCCCGCGTTTGCCACGGGACTATGCCTACATCGGTAAAACTATAGGAAATCATTTTGTGTTTTAAACGGCAGCCGCAGCTTAAACCCACAGAACTCAGCAGCTGCCGGTCCGCCCACGTGACCGGGAGGTGGGAGCCAGAGGACAGATCAAATCCACACTAGGCCAGACACTAACCATGACTCATAGACTGAAACTCCGGAGCTAATTAATATGGAAACCCATCTCCTAATCAAATCAAGAGACTGACTGAAACACACCCATATTCATCAATACAGAACCATCCTGACACAAAGGACAGACATCCCACCATTTGCACCTACTCCAGTGATGATGGGGAACTATCATCCCATTCATACTCAAAATCCTCACATCCTGCCAAAAAAGGTATATAATGTGTAGCAGCGCGCGGGAACAGCAGAACAGCCGAGATTCGGACCTCAATTGGTCTCTGCCGGTGTTACTGTATCAGTAAACGTTACCGATTGTTGAACCGCACTCTGGGCTCGGACTGATGTCATTTCATCCGCGCTAACAATTGGGGGCTCGTCCGGGATAACGACGGCTGCTGGATCCCTGCGAAGTATCTTTACTCTTTTACTTCTCGCGTAAAAGTCTCCCAGTGCCCCGCAAGGGACTTCACTGCCCGCCATTATCTGAACCTGTGAATAGAGTGAGTCTGGCAGTTGTGTAACGGTAGAGTACTCTTTAAAAGTGTGTATGTGTGTGTGAGTGATCCTTCGCGGGTGGGCGATTGGGGTCGCGGAACACTAGTAAATGTGTGCGTGATTATTATTATTGTCGTTTATTGTTAATGTGCTACTGTGACTGACGGACTATCCTTGGACCGACGGCTTTAGGTACGAGACCCCGACAGATTGACTTCCCCTGTTTAAAAACCGACCAAACAAGCCTTCCTGGTTGACCTCTGCAGTGGGAGATAGGGGACCCCATTGTACGTTGAGCCCGGTTTTAGCGCCTTCCTTGCGTACGCGGTAGAGGCTGTGAGGTCTACTCGCGCTACAAGAAGGGAAGTCCTCCAAACCAGCCCGAGACGCGGACCCTCTGGGCCAAGTGACGGTTACGCGCTCTGCCCATTGACTTTGCGGTCCCCAGGTTTTGGCCTCTGCAGAATCAGGCGCGGTTAGGTCTGAGTTCATGCCCCCCCCTTGCACTCGGGCCCCTGGTTCACGCCCAGTGTTCGTTGGGTACAAACGGCCGCTGAACGTCAGGCAGTGAGAGAGTGACTCACGGAAACCTGGGGTCGCGCGCTCAGGAATCGACACGCGCCCCGTCTGTAACTATCCCCACCCCTTCCCAGGTTGACCCGCGGGGCTAGGGTTCGAATTACAGGGAGTGGGCTCCCTGACTGGGAGATTAATAAGCTAGTGCCAGCGACATCCCTTAGCACGCCTGCTAGCTTTACTTTAGTTTAGCTTCTGTCAAGTTACACCCACTGCGCCCCTACCATGGGTGGAAGCGCGGCTGAAGACCGAGATTGGGGGCCGGAGGGTTCCCTTACCTGTTTTATAGCCGACGAGAATAAAAAAGTTATTAAGGCTATGCTTCGCTCAGGCTGGCAACCCGCTGACCCGCTGGATGTACAGTGCGAGTGGTGTGCCCACCAGAAGAAAGATAGGTACGAGAAAGCTTGCGTGCTGGTGCTGCAGGCACACATCAGGCTTGCTGGCAAGGTTCAGCTTTATGTCCAAGACAAGAAAAAGCAGGCCACAGAGCACCTAGAAGCCCAGGCGCTTGCTGCCCGTACGGTTTTACCGACCTTATCCAATGCACCCAGCGCCCCGCCGTCCCCCACCTGGGACTGGGAGGGGCTCACGGACAAACCGGACTCCTAGGAAGTTGAAAGTTGAATATACCCCCAGGGGAGGGGAGAGGGGATGGGCCACGACCCTTGCCCATAACCCCTGCCTTAAGATGACCTACGTCTCCCTGACCCCGGGCGACACCATAAAACTCCTGGACAGGCTCCCCGCCCTTAAGCCTCGGCACAATAATGCTGAATTTTGGCAGAGGATTAGGGAGATGCAGATCTGCCACAACTTTCACAATAGGGACGTGGCCGGCCTGGTCCGGACCAAACTCCCGGAGAACCTGTGGTCCAGGATCCAGCCTGCGCACCAGAATGGGTCCTGGTGCCCTGACCTCAGCGACAGCCGTCACAAACAGGAGGTTGCCCTCGCCGACTTCAAGGCTGATGTCAGTGAGGCGCTCGGCCATACACCGGTCGACTGGAACGCCATTGTGGGTATCACTCAGAAACCTAGGGAGGGCGCCCAGGAATTATGGGTCCGCAAGTTTGAGGCGTTCCGAGCACACAGCGGGGTTCCCGACGCTGATAGGCAGAACCCCGCATTCGTCCAATTATACAAAGACGGCCTGAGCCCCGCACACCAGGCAGTCCTACGGACGGGCCTGGTGCCCTATGTCACCTTTGCGGAGCTTGAGAACTGGACCATGTCCCTTGACAACCGAGCGGCACCCGCCGTTGCGGCAGTTTCGATGGACGAACCGGTCCATTCAGATCGTTAGGGATACAGGGCCAAACCCCGCCGATGGGATTATCGTGGTAGGGGAACCCCACCATTGCCAGGCCGCCATCGACTCGGCGGAGGGGGACTGCGTGGCCGACAGCCCGGTCCCTGATCCCGACCTGACCTTGTATGTGGACGGCTCACGTAGGCTTGTCGAGGAGTCCTACCAAATGGGATGGGCGGTGGTCCACCATAACGGGACCACCCGAGCACAGGGAACGATGGGGGGGGCGACACCTCCACCCAGGTCGCGGAGCTGGTCGCCCTCACCGCCGCACACCGCCTGGGAACAGGCAAGCGGGTAAACATCTTTTCCGACAGCCAGTACGCTTTTGGGGTAGTCCATGATTACATGGCAGCGTGGAGCTGCCGGGGCTTTATTACGACTGGCGGTGGCCAGATTAAACACGAAAATAATGTCCGCGACCTAGTGGCGGCCGCACGCCTCCCCCTGCTCGCCGCGGTGGGGAAAATCAAAGCACACCAGCGGGCCACCACCGCTGAACAGCTAGGGAATCATTGGGCTGACCTGGCCGCCAAGGCTGCCGCGGGCGCGGCGCTACCGCCCGTGTATGCAGCACCAGCTACTGAGGTCCGGGACGTAAACATCCTGGACGTCCAGAATTGCACACAGCCTGGAGAGTTGGAGGACTGGCTGGCAAAGGGCGCAGCCCGCGACCCCGATGGAGTGTGGCGGCACGGCGGCAAGGTCGTGGCCCCCGCGGCCATCAGAACGACCTTGATGCAACTACACCACGAGCCAGACCACGCTGGCCGTGACGGTACACTTGCTAGGCTCCAGACCGACTGGTGGTGGCCCGGCCTCGGCCGCGACGTGGCCAAACACTGCCGCCGATGCGTTGTCTGCGCCCAGCACAACCTGGGGCGGCCCCTGCGCATTCCCCTGGCGCACCAGCCACGGCCCAAGGGGCCCTGGGAGAACCTCCAGGTTGATTTCACAGGCCCCCTACCCTCCAGCCGTGGCAAGAAGTATTGCCTGGTGACCGTTGACCATTTCACGCGCTGGGTTGAAGCCTTCCCTACACGGGACTGTACATCCGCCACCGTGGCCAAAGTACTGGCCTTCGACATCTTCCCGCGCTGGGGGGTCCCCCTCCAGATTGACTCGGACCAGGGCACGCACTTCACCGGGCGCGCAATGAAACTGGCCTGCCACCTCCTAGGCATCAGACAGCACTTCCACGTCCCGTTCCATCCCCAGAGCTCCGGGATGGTCGAGCGCATGAACCGGACCCTCAAAGCGGCGATTGCGAAGGCGATCGCCGAAACAGGGCAGGGCTGGGTGGACGTTCTGCCTTGCATACTGATGCGCTTAATGGCCACCCCAGGCCGCTCCACTGGCCTCACTCCCTTCGAGCTCATGACGGGAAGGGACATGCGACTACCAGAGAACGTCATGGTCGGGGGGGAAGGCATGGCCCCCCTGAGGGACAGGATGACGCGCTATATCAAGCAGCTGGACGCGCAGCTGCGGGCCCTTAGACAAACTGCACGCGACCAGCAGGACATTAGGGACCAGGCAAAACTGCAACCGCATCTGCCCGCCCAACCCCCTCCCGGCGTTGGGGACAAAGTCCTGGTCAGGGCCGCCCCCGACTGGCCCGGCTTCACCCCCCCGGTGGCTGGGACCGCACGAAATCATCCTCACCAGCGACACCTGCGCCTGTGTCGACATGAAAGGAAAGGACAGATGGAAACACTGCCCTTTCCTTAAACCCTTCCCTTAAGCCCGGACAGACACCCCCGCCCCCCTTTGACTTGACTTCTCCTTACAGCGCGACGGGCAGACCAGTCCGGGGGGGCCTGCTCCTACACACACTAACCCTACATCCTTGGTAAGGGTGCCCCTCTCTCTGTCTCTCCCTCTCTTCCCACAGATCATGCTTCACCGGTGCACCGCTCTCCTTCCTGCTCTCCTCTTCGCCCTACGATTGATGCCTTCTTTACCCGAGATACATGACAACTTCTACCGCCACGGTGTTGCCTTCAATGCGTCCAACGCCATCTGTATTCCTGCAAGGGACAAGCCCGAGGAGATCGACGCATTCTACAAGGCCTGGCTGGAGGTCCTCCCGGGCGTACACACACTCTGTTTATTCTGCACGTCGGAGCGCGACCCGCGGCCGACCTGCCTCCGGACCCGAGATACATGACAACTTCTACCGCCACGGTGTTGCCTTCAATGCGTCCAACGGCATCTGTATTCCTGCAAGGGACAAGCCCGATGTGATCGACGCATTCTACAAGGCCTGGCTGGAGGTCCTCCCGGGCGTACACACACTCTGTTTATTCTGCACGTCGGAGCGCGACCCGCGGCCGACCTGCCTCCGGCGTGCTGAGGCGATGGACTTGGGGGGTTGCATGTTCGGGACAATGTGTGCCATGCCCAAGAACCTCGCCTCTGCCCCAGCATTTGATGCTTTTACTTTATGGGATCTGTCTGTTTGCGGGTATTATGAGCCCACCAATGCCACGGTAATCTCCTTGTATTTGTGCTTTCCACCTGCCCCAACCACACCACCCCCAACCACGACTCCCGAGATATTGCCGTGCCCCTCTCTGGGACCGGGGCCTGCGGGGGGACTGGTATTGTGCGATGAGGGAGAGGCCCTTTATGACAACGTCCGACACGAGGTCGTACCTGTGCTGGTCAATATATCGGGCATCTAGGTACCGGCCTATTGCACAGCACGGGTACACAACATATACGCCATGATGGGGAAGGAGGTTATATAGAGGGCCATTGACGCCATGGGGGCAACCCACTACCGGACCGACATACATAACACGCACACACAACGACACAGACGGGACATAGTCAATGATGCTCTCACAGGACTCAACATGGGGACATCCTTAGTAAACTCCCGAGACATCCAGGGCCTTAACGAAAAGGTCGAGCAACTAAAAGGGTTAATGAGGGACCTGCTACAGAGATCTCTCACAAATCAGGCAGACCGGGCATTCCTGGGGGAAGAGGGAGCATACATCCAGCTCGACAGCATTGCAGTCCTGGAAACACACGCCCACACCATTAACCGCCATATAGACCGGGAAAGAGAAAACACGGCCCATATCCACGAGGGGCAGCTGTGCCATGCGTATGGCCTGTGGATGGTAGCCCAGATCCGGCATAATCTTGACCAGATCCAAAGGGAGGAGGTGCCCGACTGGATCGATAGCACCAAACTGGCCTCACTCGCGGGCCGCTCCGGGCCGCTCGACAGCCGGACTCTGAAGGGTATGGCCAGAGTATACCCAGTCATTCCCGACTGTGAGGTCAGTGAGGCGACAGGAGTCGGGATGGTCCTCCTGATTCCTGTGGTCACCCCAGGGTCCGGGCCATTTCCCCTGTTTCACATTGAGAACATTGGAGTCATACAGGAAAACGCTTCCCTCAAATATCGTTTAGCTCACCACACAGCCATATCTCGAAACGGCGCTGTGTACGGGGTGCCGCTTACAGGCTGCAAGCGGTGGGGGGGGCAATTACCATCTGCCCTCACCCCTTACGAAGGAGTGAAACAGCGGAATGCGGGTTCAACCGGACACAGGGCTGCACCTTTGAAATCGAACCCACGGACCCCCACTTCACTAGGGCGGGGTATGGTGGAAGGGGACAGTATTGTGTTTCCACTCTTGAAACCTCATTTTGGTATAACGGACTGCAGTGCCCGATTCCCCAGCATGGGTTCCGTTTCACCCCCAGGCGCCCAGTCACGGTTGGGCAAGCTCACATCTCAGAGGTCCGACGACGGAACCCCGAGTCCATACAAACTACTGACAAATTCAGGGACACCCTCAGGAAATATCAGGAGCCCGAACAAGCCCCCATTTCACATTTGGCGAGGTCTTACGGGAGCTTAGGACCCGGGTAGGACACTCAGTGAAACTGTATCACCAGTTGCAATCACATATAAAGGACCTAGAGGAGGACACAGAGACAGCTCTGCAGTCCCAGAGGTGAGCGCAGAGGGTGTGGGATTGGGGCCTAAACGTAAACATACATCCCTGGATCCGAATCATCTCGCACACCATTGTAGGCACACAGTTACTGCTGGCTCTAGCCTGGCTCCTGGTCGCGTGTCACTCATGCTGTCAGCACAAGAAATGAAAGGCCAGAAAAACCATGCTCCACGCCATCGACTCCTGGCGGGCGATCAGGCACCACGAGCTCACAGGGCTCGAGTTAATGTAACCATCTCCCGGGACTATCCAAAGGCCCCATGACTGCAGCATGACGGCCGGCGGAATGTACCGGGTGAGGAACCGACTTTCAAGGTATCGACATCGGGGGTGTGGACGTGTCCAACCGCTTGCCAAAATGGGGGACTGCAAGCGGGCATCAGAGCTGCCCCGCATTTGCAACAGGACTATGCCTTCATCGGTAAAACTATAGGAATTCATTTTGTGTTTTAAACAGCAGCCGCAGCTTAAACCCACAGAACTCAGCAGCTGCCGGTCCGCCCATGTGACCGTGAGGTGGGAGCCAGAGGACAGATCAAATCCACACTAGGCCAGACACTAACCATGACTCATAGACCGAAACTCCAGAGCTAATTAATATGGAAACCCATCTCCTAATCAAATCAAGAGACTGACTGAAACACACCCATATTCATCAATACAGGACCATCCTGTAACAAAGGACAGGCATCCACCAGACAGGAACGAACAGACTAATACATACCAGCACCCCAAGGGAACAAAGGGGGGTGCTAGCCCCCAGCCCGCACAGAGAGAGACAAGCAGATAGTACCCGGACCCATTTACATAATCCAATTAGCACCCTATTGTGTGTACACTCCAACTCTCCTGGGACGGTAGGAAACCCACCATTTGCACCTACTCCAGTGATGATGGGGAACTATCATCCCATTCATACTCAAAATCCTCACATCCTGCCAAAGAAAGGTATATAATGTGTAGCAGCGCGCGGGAACAGCAGAACAGCCGAGATTCGGACCTCAATTGGTCTCTGCCGGTGTTACTGTATCAGTAAACGTTACCGATTGTTGAACCGCACTCTGGGCTCGGACTGATGTCATTTCATCCGCGCTCCCGTCTGTGTCGTTGTGTGTGTGTGTTATGTATGTTGAACCGGTAGTGGGTTGCCCCCATGGCGTCTATGGCCCTCTCTATAACCTCCTTCCCCATCATGGCGTATAGGTTGCGTACCTGTGCTGTGCAATAGGCCGGTACCTAGATGCCCGATATATTGACCAGCAAAGGTACGACCTCGTGTCGGACGTTGTCATAAAGGGCCTCTCCCTCATCGCACAATACCAGTCCCCCCGCAGGCCCCGGTCCCAGAGAGGGGCACGGCAATATCTCGGGAGTCGTGGTTGGGGCTGGTGTAAAGCACAAATACAAGGAGATTACCACGGCATTGGTGGGCTCCACCATTTACCTGCACCAACCAACGCTATCCCACCTACCTTTTCCGCAACCCCATCCCCTTCCTTCTATTTATTTCTCAGCCCTCTTCCTCCTCTCTCAGTCCTGATGAAGGGTCCTGCCTGAAACATTGACTCTCCTATTCCTATGATGCTGATTGACTTGCTGTGCTTTTTCCAGCTCCACATTTTATCGACTCTTAGTTTCCAGCATCTGCAGTCCTTACTATCTCCAAGTTTCTCAACTTCACTAGTCCCAGTTGCCTGTATTCGAACCATGTCCCTTTAAATGCTTTTTATTCATGTACCCATCCAGATGCCTTATAAATGTTGTGATTGTATCAGCCTCTACCACTTCGTCTGGCAGCTCATGCCACACATACATCACCCTCTGTGTCGAAAAGTTGCTCTTTGGGTCCATTTTAAATCTTTTTCCTCTCACCTTTATCCTATACCCTTTAGTTTTGGACTCCCCCAGCCTGGTGCAAAGACCTTTGCTATTCACCTTATCTAAGTCCCTCACGAGTTTACAAATTTCTACAAGGTCACCCCGAGCCTCCTGTGCGCCAGCGAAACATGTCCCAGCTGTTCCAGCCTCTCCGTAAAACTCAAACCTTCTAGCCTCGGTAACATCCTTGTAAATCTTTTGTGCACCCTTTCCATGAACAATCACATGTCAGTCCATGATAATATGGCTTTTGAAGAATGCCAGATCTTCAAAATGTAGATTAAATTACTTCTGAAAGAGAGAACATTTTAGTGATTTTTGTTGGCTCTTCATGTCACAAACTGTTTGGGTACATTGCTGAGAATCTCTTAATTAAGGGAGATGTTTGACGACAGTTTGTCTGTTAACTCAAATCAATGCTGGATATTAGAGTATAAATTGTGTATTTTTATTTGTAATAAGTTGTTTTACTTCATTAATTTTGTAAGGTTCATTTTATTTGTTTAAATCAATGGAATCTTGCGGCTTTATTCTCTCAGTAAGTACCTGGAATCTCAAATATCATCTACTGTAAATAAAATACAAAGGAACCTCAATTATCCAGCATTCAATTATCCAAATATTGGATTATCCGGCAAGATCGCAAGATCCTGATACTTGGTTGAACTATGTTATCCAGCATTTGATTAACTGAACAAAATACTGCCCACCTGTGTCCTTTGGATAATTGAGGTTCCTCTGTAGTTACAAGTGCCCAATCTGATTGGGACATACGTTTGGCAGTCTCATCCAGGATTGTAACACTTCGGCTTGTGGCATCAGCATTGAACAATTTCTCCCCTCCCCTCCCCTGCAATATAGTGCCAAACTCTGACATGAGGGGCTGGAATTTCAAGCGCTACGGAGATGTGCAAGTGGACAAAGTTGCATTGCTGGCTTCTGAAGGCAGACTGAGTGTTGAAGGGTGACCTGTCTATGAGTGTTTAGGTAACCAATTGAGAGGAACTAATGGCCCCTAATTGGCTACGTGCAGAGGCCAGCTAGAATCTTCCACTGCAGCCTCACAGCATTAAACTGGAGAGACAGCATTTCTCCAGTTGGAGACTATTTAAGGAGAAACTTTCTGCACCTCTTTGGTTGCCAGGCAAAGCATAAAAAATGATAAAGTTAACACATTGGAGAGAGAATGGCTCAAAATGCAATTGTTCCTTGAGGCTCGAGTGTCTTCCTAGTTCTTCACCAGCTCTGAGACCCTTCTTTAATCATACAGCTAAGTACTCTCTAACCACTAATTGATCAATTTGGGGAAAATCATTACCGGGTGACTGTTCTCAACACGGTTTGGGGTCATGACCCACATTCAACACGAAGATCAAGATCCCAGTCCAATCAAAACCTAAAATCCTGCCCCAGTGTAGTGCTGAGTCTTTTGTTGAGTTTACAAAATTTTTTTTTAAATTCCGTATTTCAATATCTGTAAACATTCAAGCAAACATCCTTCATATTTTTGTGACACATTTCATCACTTTCTTTTTTGTAAAAAGTAGACGTTATTAAAGGAAAGGAATGCTGGTCAGCTCCTATTAGCCGCTTGTGACTTGAAGCCAAGACTTCAGCAGCCAGCTCCCAGTTTCAAACTTCTTTCAGCATCAGAGATTAACCTTTGATTAACCTTAGGATGTGCCTATTTACAGCATTTCAGTTTAGTGGCCGTAAAGAAACAAAGTCAGCTATACACGGCTCCAGCTTGAAAGAAAAATAATACATTGAACATTATGCATCCTGCTTCTCTCATTAAAGAAAAGCAATTCATCTGACTTAACATTCTGAGCACATTTTTATATATATGCACTCATAAATTTCCTATTGTATTGCTGAATGTTAAGTCAGATGAATTGCTGTTCCCTAATGAGAGAAGCAGTATACCGTGCAACATTTAATCTATTATTATTCAGCTCCCCATGATGGAGCTGTGTGTAGCCTGGTTTGTTTCCGAACTCCTTACCTTCTTCAGTTTTATCTCCTCACACCAATCCATAGGCTTTCAAAGCCAAGCTTGCCATCACCTAACTTCATTTACTTGGTTTTCCCCTTTCAAACGTGGTGCTGAACTGAACTATTTACCATTTCCCTGCTTTCTTAAAATAATCTTTTGTTTTCAATCCTTTCTATCAGCTTGTGAGAAAACAAAAGATGTGTCTAATGCTCGGGAGAGGACTGGCAACACGACTAAACAAAACTTAAAATATGCTGAATAAGAAAATTAACATATATTAATAGTGAGATGCATGTCATTGTCATCGTTTGAAATATTAATTGCAGAGCCTTTGACTACACAGTCAGAAGTAGAATGAAACAAATTAGTAGCCCTGTGAGTAGACTAGCCTCATAACCTAAAGTTGAAAAATTCTGAAATCAAATCACAGGAAGCGCCACAAGGTAATTATTGTATCACATGCCTCTCAAATAGTAATATATTCCAATTTAGTTTGAAAACTCCAAATGTAGGCCTGTAACAATGAACTGTTCAGCCACAAGAGTGTCAGAAACAAGAGTGATGAACTTAGAGCATGGATCAGTACTTGGGGCTACAATGTTGTGGCCGTAACAAAGACGTGGGTTTGACAGGGGCAGAAATGGTTGCTTGATGTTCCAGGGTTTAGAACATTTAAAAAGAACAGGGAGGATGGAAAAAGAGGAGGGGGTGTAGCATTGCTAATCAGAGAGTGCATCACAGCTACAGAAATGAAGGGTGTTGAGGAAGGTTTGTCTACTGAGTCAGTATGGGTGGAAGTTAGGTACAGCAAGGGAACAGCCACCTCATTGGGGATTTCCTACAGACCACCTAATAGTAGTAGAGAGAGATTGAAGAACTCATGGGTGGGCAGATTCTGGAAAATGCAGATGTAGCAGGGTTGTTGTTATGGGTGATTTCAACTTTCCCAATATCGACTGGAACTTCCTAAGTGCAGATGGATTGGATGGAGCCCTTTTTGTCCGATGTGTTCAGGAGTGTTTCCTTACTCAGTATGTGGACAGGCCAATGAGGGGAGAGGCCATTTTGGATTAGGTGCTAGGCCATGAGCCAGGACGGGTGTCAGATCTTGCAGTGGGAGAACACTTTGGTGACAGTGGTCATAACTGCCTCACATTTACCATAGCCTTGGAGAGGGAAAGGAGCAGTTACCGAGGGAAGATGATTAATTGAGGAAAAGGAAATTACGACGCTATCAGACAGGAATTGGGAAGTACAGACTGGGAGCAATTGTTCCACAGAAAGGGCACAACAGACATGTGGAGACTATTTAAGGAGCAATTGTTGCAAGTGATGCATGAATTTGTTCCTCTGAGACAGGTAAGAAGGGGTAAGATGAAGGAACCTTGGATGACGAGAACAGAGGAGCTTCTCGTCAAAAGGAAGAAGGCAGCTTACGTAAGGTGGAGGAAGCAAGGATCTAGCACAGCTTTAGCGGATTCCAGGCTTGCTAGAAAGGAGCTCAGAAATGGATTAAGGAGAGCCAGGAGGAGGCACAAAAAAGGCTTGGCAAGAAGGAATAGGGAGAACCCAAAGGCATTTTAGTCATACGTGAGGAATAAGAGAATGATCAGGGAGAAGGTAGGGCCTTTCAGGGATAGTGGAGGGAACTGGTGCATGGAGTCTGAGCAGATAGTGGAAGCCCTAAGTTAGTTTTTTGCTTCAGTTTTCACTAAGGAAAGGGACCTTGCTGTGAATGAAAACTTTGAGGAGCTGGGATACAGGCTTGAACAGATCAAGATTGATGAAGTTGATGTGCTGGAAATTTTGGATAAGGAAAGGGACCTTGCTGTGAATGAAAACTTTCAAGATTGATGAAGTTGATGTGCTGGAAATTTTGGAAAACATTAAGATTGATAAGTCCCCAGGGCCAGACCAGATTTATCCTAGGCTGCTCCAGGAAGTGAGAACGGAGGTTGCTAAGCCGCTGGCAAGGAACTTTGTCTCCTCACTCTCCATGGGAGTCATACCAGAGGATTGGAAGGAAGCAAATGTTGTTCCTCTTTTCAAGAAAGGTAATAGGGAAATCCCTGGCAATTAAAGACCAGTCAGTCTTACGTTTGTGGTCAGCAAAGTTTTGGAAAGAATTCTCAGGGATAGGATTTATGACTATTTGGCAAAGCATAGTGTGATTAAAGGCAGTCAGCATGGCTTTGTGAGGAGAAGGTCATGCCTCACAAACCTTATTGAGTTCTTTGAGGAGGTGACAAGACAGTTCGACAAAGGTCAAGCAGTGGATGTGCTGTATATGGACTTCAGCAAGGCATTTGATAGGGTTCCCCATGGTAGGCACAATCATAAAGTCAGGAAGTATGGGATACAGGGAGATTTAGCTGTCTGGATTCAGAATTGGCTGGCTGATAGAGAGCAGAGAGTGGTTGTAGATGGAAAGTATTCTGCCTGGAGGTCAGTGATGAATGGGGTCCGGTAGGGCTCTGTTCTTGGGCCTTTTTGTAGTTTTTATAAATGACTTGGATGAGGAGGTTGAGGGGTGGGTTAGTAAATTTGCCAATGACACAAAGGTTGGAGGTGCCATCGATAGTATCAAGGGCTATTGCAAACTGCAGCGTGACATAGACAGGATGCAGAGCTGGGCTGAGAAATGGAGTTCAACCTGGATAAATGCGAAGTGATGCATTTTGGAAGGTTGAACTCGAATGCTGAATATAGGATTAAAGACAGGATTCTTGGCAGTGTGGAGGAACAGAGGGATCTGGGTGTGCAAGTACATAAATCCCTCAAAGTTTCCACCCAAGTGGATAGGGTTGTTAAGAATGTATATATTGTTTTGGCTTTCATTAACGGGGGATCGAGTTTAAGAGCTGTGAGGTTTTGCTACAGCTCTACAAGTCCCTGGTGAGACCACACTTGGAATATTGTGTCCAGTTCTGGTCACCCTACTTTAGGAAAGATACAGAGGTTTTGAAGAGGGTGCAAAGAAGGTTTACCAGGATGCTGCCTTATGAAGAAAGGTTGACTAAGTTTGTACTTTTCTCTCTGGAGAGAAGGAGGAAGAGAGGAGACCTGATCGAGGTTTACAAGATAATGTGAGGAATTGATAGAATCAATAGCCAGAGACTTTTCCCCAGAGCAGGATTGACTGGTAGGAGAGGTCATAGTTTTAAGATATTAGGAGAAAGGTATAGAGGCGACGTCAGAGGTAGGTTCTTTACGCAGAGAGTTGTGAATGCATGGAATGTGTTGTCAGCGGTGGTGGTGGAAGCAGAGTCATTGGGGACATTTAAGCCACTGCTGGACATGCACATGGATAACAGTGAGTTGAGGGGTGCATTGGTTAAGTTATTATATTTTACATTAGGATTTTACCTCGGCACAACATCGTGGGCCTAAGGGCCTGATCTGTGCTGTACTTTTCTTCTTCTTCTACAATATCAAGCAAGAACAAAGTAGTACAAATGTTGGAGATCTGAGAAAAAAATTAGAAAGAGGTGGAGAAACTCAATGGGTCTGGCAGTAACTGGAGAGAGAAATCGAGTTAATATTTCAAGTCTGCTATAACTCTTTTACAAAATCAAAGAATGTTATTGGACTTGAAACGTTAACCTCCTTTATCTCTCCACAAATGCTGCCACATCTGCTGAGGTAGAAAATAATGACTTATTACTTAATGTGAGTTTTTAAAAAATTTAGCCAGTTTCAAAGACTGTAAAGTGTCTGGATACTAGGCTGCCTGACGGTCACTCCATCAGATACACTGTGCCTTGGTCTGGTGTCTGTTTGGAAAATAGCAGTGAGAAAGTCCATGTCCTGCCACTGAATAAACCGTGAGATGTAAGAACAAAAGTAGGCATTCAACCTATAGAGTCTGTTCTGCCATTCTAAGAGATTCTTGCTGATCTGATAATCCTCAGCTCCACTTTCCTGTTTTCACCCATAACCTTGATTCCCTTACTAATTAAAGTCTATGCAAATCTTGAATATAATCAATGACTCAGCCTCCACAGTTCTCTGTGGTAAAGAATTACTCAGATTAGCTACCCTCTGAGGGAAGAAATGAAGAAATTCCTCTTAATCTCTGGTCCCAAATCGGGAGACCCCTTACTCTGAAATTATATACCCTAACGCTAGACCTTCCCATAGGATAAAACAACCTTTCTGCATCTAACCCATCGAATCCCCTGAGAATCTTACTTATTTCATCAAGATTGCCTGTCATTCTTTGAAATTTTAATGAGTACAATCTAATGTACCCAACCTCTCCTCCCACGACAATCCTTCCACATCTTTGTTCAAGCGAATGAACCTTCTCTGGACTGCCTCCAACGCCAGTATATCTTGCCGTGGATAAGCAGTCCAAAACTGTAAACTGTCCTCCAATTATGGTCTTATATAAATATGCCTTATATAATTTTAGCAAGACCTCCCTATTTTTACATTTGATATAAAAACTAACAAATTGTCTGCCTTTGAAATATTTGAAAAAAAAATACCTGCAACATTAGGGTAGCATGATTGATTTCATAGCCTGTCACTGTTGTCATTTGGTTGTTTGATTCTACGGTCCTAGATGCTTATGCGGTGTTTTGAAATAGATCTCAGAATATAAAATGCTGAGCCAATTAAGCATTTGAAGAATATTAGATGGTGAATAGACTTTTATCAATTAAAGTTTGTTTCTTTCCAAAATGGTGAACTTATCAACAGCTGGATAGATCACTAATTTCAGAATGGTTCTTGAGGTTTTTCCTATTGTGGGTACTGTGAAACTTATCATGAACAGTTTAAAGATACTAGTGAGGCTAATTAGTTAGCATTAGATGGTGTTTATCAAAGGCCCATGGGGCGAGGAGAGGAACATAGATTTATACAGATAGACTGTGAGGGGCTGGGTGGTCAGGATGAAGCTGGGAAGCTTTCTTTTCTGATTTTCACAGATGCAGTGTGCCGTGCATCTGTGAACCATGCACAGCCTTTCGCTCAGTCTACCTCTGCATTAGGTCAGTTTCATCCAAAATCTTCCTGGGGCCAGCAACCATGATTCCAAAAAGGCCCATTCATTCCAGAAGGAAAACCAAACATCTGGGGCACTTTCTCCCGAGTGGCTTTGTTTTGGAACTGCGACTTCCCAGACTCCATATTCCCAGACGAACAATGTAAATTCAGGCTTCTGTTTCTCTCACCAGAGTTGCTGCCTGACCTGCTGAACATTTCCAGCATTTTCTGTTTCATTTTAAAGATCCAACATATGCAGGGACTGATCAATATGTCAGAATTTCAGTAACAACCCTGAAGAAATTTGAAGGCCCATTTTTGGTTTGCTAGCAGTAAAACAATCTCAAATAGTAACACTTCATATGAACGACAAACAGTTATTTCAGCACACCTTGAAATAACGAGCATTTTATGGCTTTTTAAGACTTGCATTCCTGTATCCTGAAGAAGGGCTCATGCCCGAAACATCGATTCTCCTGCTCCTTGGATACTGCCTGACCTGCTGCGCTTTTCCAGCAACACATTTTCAGCTCTGATCTCCAGCATCTGCAGTCCTCACTTTCTTCCTGTATTTATAGTTCTTTTCCAAGAGAAAAACTCATATCACCAAAGTTGCAATGGCTACTCAGTGTTGTGAATTCAAACGTTCATGTAGGCGCTTAATTATAATAAGAAATGTTCCTAGCTGTAGGTGCTTTTGCACTATCATGTTTTTCAGATGAGAATTGAATTTATCAAAAAGGACAATGCTACTGAAATGTTAATAGAGTGTCCAACACAATCAGCCCAGATGCAAAACTGCCTGATGTGGAATAAAACTCCCTCCTTAACCGTAAGATCTGAAAATACCGAGTGCTCTAACTATTATTTATATGTCCCGTCTGCAGTAGCTATAAAAACAAAAAATAAGTAATGTTCCTAATTCATTGAATCAATAGACTCACCTTTTATAATGAGATTATGTTTTGTTTTATTGATTTAAATTGGCTATGAAAGGTCTATTTGTTTCCTTTTGAATATTTCTGCCATTTTAGTCTATCAATTTACAAGTGTAAAGTGACTCCTCTGGTTACATTTAGCTTTCTCTTTTCTTGGCTCATAAACTTTCTTCCTGGTTTCCACTTCCTAGCTCTTTATAAAGAAGTCTACATCACTTCATCAACACACGCTTCAAAACTGTATATTAAAATAGAAAGAAAACATTGCAAGAGTACGCTGGGAGCAAATTAATCCAGCTGTGTCTCTTTTTAAATAAGCATACCCAACACGTTGTACTGAGTGATTTTTAAGAAGTTTATTTGTATCCTCTTGGAATCTTGTCATTTCTCCTTAATCCATTACAGAGCCATCTCAGTCACGACTATCTAGAATGAACTCAACTGACAGAACAAAGAATCTGCTCTCCAGACTGGCCTAAGGGGTGATTACACATAGCATTCATGACAGTCACGATCAAGTGTGGAGTGGGAATCAGCTCCCTCTTTTTAGGCTCCTCTCAGTCAGTCATAACAATTTTGTTTTAAAGCACACAGCTACAAAATTCAGTGAAAACATAACACGAGTCAAAATTAAAGAGACAATTATGAGGTTCCCTTAATTGAAAGAAAATAATTTTATTATTTACTAACCGTATGGAAACAATAATAAAATGTGATGTCAAACACACACATTAACACAGGTGTAAGGTTTAAAAAAGGGAGTCCAAATGTTCTTAGATTCCTTAAGGTGTTAGATTATGATTTCATAACTGACTTATACCCTCAGCAGTAATGAATTCTATAGATATTGAGTTGTCAATTAATGGTTGTTTTCCCAATTTGCTTTTTAACTGTGTCCTGTCTTCTGAGATGATAAGGATAAACCAAGGACAGAAACGTCCAGCTCATGTTGTTACAAGTTCATTTGTTTCTTTGTCACTTCTCCTTTGCTCAAAAGCAGCTACTGAAATATGGTTCATTTATATATTCCCAAGTCTGGCTCCATTGTCTTTCAAAGGTGAGAAGTGGCAGGAAACCTTTCACGGCCAATATGTACAACCTATCAAACAAATGTGAATTAAAGCAGAGGGGCAAATTTCTTGATGCTGACTCAATTGCCCAAATATTTCCAATATAAAGGTAATTTCAGTGTAGATGATTTCACTTATTCTACATTTATTTCCTCAGTTTTCCTCAATATGTGGTCAAGTGATCACAGCAGCCATTTTAAGTCATTATTTGTCCTTTCTTTAAAACCATTTTAGTCCATGCAAAGATTCAGGGATTAAGATCAGATGATGGAAGTTTAATATTAATCATCATTTTTGTTTCTACTATCACATCACAATCCATTTCTTATCCTTGAAGACTTTGACTTGCCATGTAGCAATAGTGTACTCTCAAATTTCTCTCGCATCTGTATATATTACTTCATATTTTTCAATTTTCCATGCCGTCTGACTTTCCTGCCTGGTTAATTTGCTTCTGTAATTCTGCAGCACCTATCTTACTCAATGAATGTGTTCTAATGTAATTGATATCATTTTAGACACTGTCCTTCAATACCTCCTTAAGGCTAATAATAAATATCTATCAATTGAGTGTCCTTGACACCGTGTGATGCAGACCAATGTTATGGTTGGAAAATCAGTGTGTAGTTTTCCAACCTCTGATTTAAATGGACATGCCTGCAATTTCCTAACCAGCACTTGTGCAATCGCTGAGGTTGTCCAATAGCCGAATCACCTCCATTATGTTTAATTGGGGTGTCAGCTCTGTTCTATTTCCTAAGATTTCATCAGTTTGATTGGAGCTGATGTAGTTGCTTATTGAACCAATTTGCTATTGACTTTCTAATTTTCACATCCATTTCAAGTGTTTATCCGTCAGCCATAATTTCTAACTTTTCCTTTGAAATGGAAAGGAGTCTTTTTAAGGAGCTTTATCAAACATTTTTTTGAAAGTGCAGATTTACCAGACTTGGCTGTCAGTTGGCACTATGAACTTGTCATATCAATTGCATTAACCTCTGCCAATATTTTGGTTGCATACTAAAAGAATTTCCACCCATTTATTTGATATAGTGATCATTTTGGATTTCACTTTGTTAGTCCTGACTATAAAGATTAACTCATTACTTTCACCACAGAAACAAATGTTAATCATTATCTAATTTTCAAATGATGTAGCATTTGTACTATTCTGTGTTCAAAATGTTTCACAAATTATTGACCAGAGTATCTCTAAAGTCTGAAAATGTGTTGCTGGAAAAGCGCAGCAGGTCAGGCAGCATCAAAGGAACAGGAGAATCGACGTTTCGGGCATAAGCCCTTCTTCAGGAATCCTCTAAAGTCCTCTTAGCTCTAAAGTCTGTCTAAATTTGTTTCAGTCCTTTTGAACGTACTTAATCTAGATCAGGTACTTCATAGTTCCCTATGTATCTGAAGGTGTGATGTAATATATAGTGACTTTCAGAAAACCTTCCATATTTATATGTGCAAGGTACAGATGTGATGCCATTTTATGAGCTGGAGTATTTCTGGCGACATAACTTAATCATATTTTTGTTTAAAGTTTAGTTAAAGATAAATATCTTTAATCAGATGGCAGAATGTTATAGTTCAGCAAGTACATCATCTGCGAAAGGCTGAATTTATAATAGGAGTTATAAAGGGGATGTTGAAATAGAATAATCAGTTAACTTCCCAGAATTGGTATCTTCTTCCAATAACCCCAGACGCCTTCTTCTATCCACACATCCACCCACATCCAAATCCACAGTATAATTTTGCTGAATCTTAAATAGCAAATTGCCTACTGTTTGCTGGGATGGACGCATGGCTTTTTATAGAAGCTTTTACCTAGGCCAATACCATGTTAAGTCTAAATGTGTGATGCTGTGAACTACTTTAGCTTGGAACTTGAAGGGGTTAAAAATGCACAAAATGCTGTCTGAAGTAATTACAGGTTAATTGCAGCAGGCCATCTTCTGTCTTTGAAACAATGAATACAAGAAATAGTTTGTCAATGCTTAGTACCTGGTAAGAACCTGAGAAGGAAGATTTTAATATAATACTTAAATGATAGAAGATCCATAAACATGAAGATGCTAGAAATTGACCATTCCAGCACCATCCGAATGCTCCATGAAATGAGCATAAACATTAATACAGGCCAGTTATGAAGAGGCTAATTGGCTGAATCGATTGGAGAGGCTGGTTGTTTTCATTTCAGCAGCAAAGTTTTGTGAAGAAATGCGACAGCGAATTGTATACGAGGATGGATAGGAAGACATTGTTTCCATTTGTAGAGGGTCAATAACCAGGAGAGAGATTTAAGGTGAACCTTTATTTTGACTTTATGCCCTCCGGTCCTCGACTCTCCCACAACAGGAAGAAAACATTTCCACATCTACCCTGAGAATCTTTTATGTTCAATAAAGTTATCTCTCATTCTTCTACATTCTAACAAGTATAAGGCCAATCTACTCAACCTCTTCACATCAAACAATCACTCCATATTTGGAATCATCTCATTAGGCCCAGGTTTTAATTACTTTAGTCTGGGGGAAAAAAATCCTTTGATGATGTGCCTTAACTGGGGACAGAGCTGTAGCAAAAGTTGAGTTCAACTTGTTTAATGAATAACATTACACCAACAAAACAAATTTAAATGTATGTTTACATAAATAATCATTGAATTATTCAGTTAAGGAGTTTTTTTTGTTGGTAGAGGGAATTCTCCACTTTTGGAGCATTTGAGCCAAAGAAATAAGTTGCTCGCAAATGTAATGTTTCCTCCTATCTTTTGGTTGGCTTCTGTGTGAAGTTTCTTCATGTCTTAAAACAGATCTTTGTTTAGCCTGAGTGATATGATCTGATGCCATATTCATTGAACAGATATGATATGGTCGGTATCCCATTTGATTTCTAGTGAATTAACTTGATAACAGTATTTTTCATGCAGAGTTTGAAAGGATGGTATCAGACAAACTTTGAAAAATTTGCCACAACAAGAGGCAGCAACAAACACAAGGATGTTTCTGAACTCACATTTGTTGCTCTTTGAATTACAGTTCACTGCAAAACTCTTTCAAAGGTAAATAACTACACTGAAGAATCTTAATCATCGGCACATTTTCATCCTTAAGAGCCTAGTTGTTCTTAAATTATTTGAATGAAACAATCAGAGAAACATTTATTTCATTGGATGTTTAATGAAGTTTACCTTCCTTTTTTACTTAAGTTGTATTTGTTTTCCTTTTAGGTGGTTTCCTACCTTCTTATATGATAAATCATTCTCTTGTCTTAGATATCATTTTTGTTTCATGTAAGAATACATTCAGTCTTTAAAACAAGGAACTCTGTCATTATTCTCTAATATTCTGAATCTGTTGTAATAGACCTACATTATTCACAAAGTCAGTTTGTGAAATATAAAGTGCATAGTTTGGCTGATAATTGAGGATGTCTGCTTTTTTTATCTGAATGGAAAATTGTTATATATGTCACAAAGATATTATGGATAACTTTTATTTTGTTATATTTCTGGGAAGTGCCTCCTGCTGCTTTCTTTTCCATGGAAGACAACAAACATGGTAATTGTGTTGGTTTTACCAGCTTTTCTGTGATCCAAAAGTTGTTGCAACTCTACTTTTAGCTACATGCAGGGCAGAATATTTTGATGCAAAGTAATGAGTATTATCAGATTGACTAGGCTTACAGATGTGAATTGGCCATGCTAAATTGTCCATAATGTTAGGTGCATTAGTCAAAGGGATATGGGTCTGGGTGGGTTACTCTTCTGGGGGTCGGTGTGGACTTGTTGGGCTGACAGGCCTGTTTCCACACTATAGGGAATCTAATCTAATCTAATCATGAGAGGAGAATACCCTGTAGATTTCAAAGAGGTTATAGCATTTTTGTTTAACACCAATACTTCCATTATTAATTTGAACATGACAAATCAGTATCCCATATTTGTAAACAGGGTTCAGGTAAAGGTACTAGTCACCATAGACTCAGTTTCTCATATGTTCACATAGGTTATTTACAGTGAAAGTAGAAACTGTACTACAATCAATGTTTTAAATTGGGTGACCGACAATGAAAAACAATTGAATGTAAACGTCTTCATCTCAATACTTTAAATCAAAGTTTGTTAGTCTAATTATTTCACACAGAACATCCTTTAAATTCCTTAATGTTTGAATTATCTTTATTAGCCTCCTATTTATCTCGTATGAACTTTAAAATAAGCATAGGAGCATTTGTTATTTAACCAGTGGAATACACTGTCAAATGTCTGCTCTTTGTCTACCAAAAATGGGCAAGTATTTCAGACACAATAATTGAACTTAGTTGATATTGAATGGGTCTCATCTGGAGAGATTTGCCTGACCTTTCCAGTCAAACTGACATAGCTGAATAGTTTCATTCACCTATTGTAGGTTCTTTCTGTTCGTGAATATTTAGCTTAATTTTTGCAGCTGTTCTTCTCTGCTTTTCTGAAGTAATTACTTTGACTTCAGAAGCACGTTACACAGTGTCATTGCACAGGGGAAGGACATTGGATCCAATGTCAAAGTGTGCGCACTATTTTAAAGTTAAAAATCACACAACACCAGGTTATAGTCCAACAGGTTTAATTGGAAGCACACTAGCTTTCGGAGTGTCGCTCCTTCATCAGGTGGTAGTGGAGGGCTCAATCCTAACACACAGAATTTATAGCAAACATTTACAGTGTGATGTAACTGAAATTATACATTGAAAAATTGATTGTCTGCTAAGCCTTTCATCTGTTAGAATACAGATATAGTTTCACTTCTTTCATGTGTAAATCACAAAACCTTCATAGGGAGGGCCTCAACCTGGACCTTGGGCTCATGTCACATTACAGGTGACCACCAATGCACTATACACACACACAGATACTCCTACACATACACAATCTCTCTCACACACACACAGGCACTCCTGGACACACATACACACAGACGTGCACACAGACACCCACACACACCCTTACAGACACACACACTCCCACACTCACACATGCACCCAACTGTGTTATCTCACTTTTTAGATTAGAATCAATCTAAATCAGGTCATAGACAGAGAACACAGGGGGCTAACACCTTCAACATATTGTCTAGCTATCACCATTGTTAACAGCTAACCCGAGAATGCAACTTTAAAAAAAAAGGGTTTTGTGATTTACACATGAAAGAAGTGAAACTGTCATGGTATTCTAACAGATGAAAGGCCTAGCAGACAATCAATTTTTCAATGTATAATTTCAGTTACATCACACTGTAAATTTTTGCTATAAATTCTGTGTGTTAGGATTGAGCCCTCCACTATCACCTGGTGAAGGAGCGTCGCTCCGAAAGCTAGTGTGCTTCCAATTAAACTTGTTCGACTAAAACCCGGTGTTGTGTGATTTTTAACTTTTTTAAAAAAGTTGCATTCTCAGGTTAGCTGGTAACAATAGTGATAGCTAGACAATATGTTGAAGGTGTTAGCCCCCTGTGTTCTCTGTCTATGCCATGATGTTTAGATTGATACTAATCTAAAAAGTGAGATAACGGAGTTTTACATGAATTCATGCAGTTCTTGAGTAAAGTGCAATGTAATCCTGCAACTGAGCTCTGAGCTCAAAAACTGCATGAATTCATGCAAAGCTCCGTTATCTCACTTTTTAGATTAGAATCAATCTAAACATCATGGCATAGACAGAGAACACAGGGGGCTAACACCTTCAACATATTGTCTAGCTAACACCATTTTTAACAGCTAACCTGAGAATGAAACTTTTTAAAAAAAGGTTTTGTGATTTACACATGAAAGAAGTGAAACTGTCATGGTATTCTAACAGATGAAAGGCCTAGCAGACAATCAATTTTTCAATGTATAATTTCAGTTACATCACACTGTAAATGTTTGCTATAAATTCTGTGTGTTAGGATTGAGCCCTCCACTACCACCTGATGAAGGAGCAATCATTGTTACCAGCTAACCTGAGAATGCAACTTTTTAAAAAAAGTTAAAAATCACACAACACCAAGTTTTAGTGTGCTTCCAATTAAACCTGTTGGACTATAACCTGGTGTTGTGAGATTTTTAACTTTGTACACCCCAGTCCAACACCGGCATCTCCAAATCATCACCATTTTAAAAGCCTTCTCACTATGTATGCTCCAAGTAATCTGTTAGAATTGGTAGAAAAATAAATGCATTTCTGGTGAGTAAGGAGACTATGGCGCAAATTTCATGTTCTGTTTATGCTGCAAAATATTAGAACAAGTAAATGAAATCTTTCCCCTTTTTAAATGCAGACACAGCAGCAAACAATTTAATCTCTAACCTCACCAAATCCACTTTGTAACCATCCGATATAAAATGTGACCACTCCCATCTAATTGTGCAAGTTGAGCAAATTCAAGCTTAGTTGATATTTTGGATGGGATACAGCCTGGAATACTAGATTCAGCAAACTTTCGAGGATCTTGTGTCACAGAGATATCGACTCTATCCTTAGGCCAGAAGGTCTGGGTTCAAGATCCACTTGCCCTGGAGATGTGCCATAAAACATTTGAACACATTGACCCTTGGGAAGAGCAGAAGAAACAAATCATCTGGTCATTATCACATAGATATTTGTGAAACCTTGCTACCTCCAGGTTCCCCTCCAAGCCACTCACCATCCTGACTTGGGAATACATTGTTGTTCCTGTCACTGGGTCAAAACCCTGGAATTCCTTCCCTCAGGGCATTGTGGGTCAGCATACAGCATGTCGATGGCAGTGGTTCAAGAAGGAGCTCTCTCCCACCTTTTCAAGGCCAACAACAGACGGGCAATAAATACTGGCCAACCAGCAACACCCAGTCATACGGGTGAATAATAAAATAAATTGGCTGCTATATTTCATACATTATTATCCAACTAGAAGTCACCATCACCCTACTGTACCATAGAGCAGATGTCTCATTAGGTATTGGTTTAACCTGAAGGTCACCACATCTCAGGCAAAGGGAGATGTTGACAAGAAGAGTCCTTCGTAGTAACCTCAGCTGGTTCAGGAATTGAAACCACTCTATTGGCATCACAAGCCAGTCATCCTACCAACTGAGCTAACTGACCTTGAAAGTACTTAATGCGTTGGAAAGTGTTTTGGGATTTCAGAAAATATCAATATAGATTCATTCATTGATTAGGTTGCCATTGAGTCTCTTTTCAAACTATACCTTTCTAGTAGCTCTCTGAGGATGAGATGAGTAAGTTTCTTTTGTTCAAAATAGACTTGCCTTTGGTGCATGATTCTGACATGCCCCAGTTAATGAGAAACTTGATTGAAAATAAGAGCAAGGAAGGCTGTGTTATTTTTGAGTGGACTATACAAAACTGTGAAGTGAACCTCAAAGTGGTCATTACAGCAAAGTGGGCTTTTCCATTTATCTACATAATTCAAGATGTGGCCATTACAATTATTGAGATTGGCAAGACATCTGAAGAATTTTCAACAAAGGAAAACTTACTGTGACTATTGTAGCCGTCTGGCTTGGTTGTAACTGTAGACAAGGAATGTGGAATGACACCATGGGATTTTAGTATCAGACTCAGAAGCTGAGCAAACTTGTAGTGCTTGCTGTGGACTGTTAGACTTCAAGGCATGAGCAAAAGGAATCTTTCCAGTTGTTTTCCATGAAATGTGTGATGCAAAATTACATTTCATCCCAGTGCATTGATGGGTTGCTCTCTTACAACACCACAAAAGTCAAAAGTCTAATTATCGATGTTTTCTAATCAACCTGTTCAGAGATACTATTGTGCACCCATGGAGCAGGTGGAACCTGAACCAGAAAGAATTTCTTCACTCAGAGAGCTCTGAGCCTTTGGAGCTCCTTGCTGTGGGGCAGATTTCTTGTATATATTTAAGGCTGATATAGACAGATTCTTGATCAGTATGTCAAGGTATGCAAGGCTATGGGCCAAGTGTTGGAAAGTGGGGTTAGAATAGTTGGCTGGTTGTTTGTAAACTAGTGCAGATGTGATGGGCCTTTTTCTATGACTTTAGATCTCAATGATTTTATGGTATTGAATGACAGAACAAGCTTGAGAGGCTGAATGGCCAACTCCTGTTCCTATTTCTTAAAGTCTTATTAACCAGACCCTCCTGATGCAGAGATAGAGTCACTACCACAGCACCACAACAGTCTTTTCAAATGTTAGTAACGGTTGGTTTCAATCTTATGACTCCATAGACACCATGACTTAAATCCAGTTCCTTAGACCACACAGCCAAATGAAAAAGCACATTGAGTTTAATTTTATAGTTTCTTGAAAGGGAAGTGATACATTCACTGACAAATCAAGAGCCCTTTGGCTAATCATGTTCTAACGCTGTGAAAGAACTGCATGTTAATCCCTTAGCCTTTGGTGCTCATTCGAGGAGAAAAGGGCAGAAACAAATCTCAGCTTGGGAAAAAAAGGTCAACAGTTTAAGTAATATCACATACTTTAGATTGTCTTGTCTCACAGCTATTCCAATTCAGTACTTAAACTTGACATCCTCAGTTCCAGGTGTCATTCTTGGTAATTTGATGCAAATTACGGCTAACTCCAGTGAATGAAAAAGTATGCCAGTAACTGAACTGCGCACAGGGTCATTCTTTACGTAACTTAAATGCTCATTGAATCAAAAAGAGAAATGAAAACAAAGGGAATAAGTCAAACTTTAAGTATAAGGAGTGCGCACTCTATGAAGATTTATTAACTGCAGACGATTGGAATTTAGCAGTACAGAAAGAAACAGTTTATACATGAGTGTAATTATTGCATAACAGTCCAGTGCTTCATGAGATGACCTGAAGCAACTCTAAGCCATGTTGCATTAGCAGAATAATTACGCTGTCTTTATGTTATCGGAAAGCTCGTCACTCTCACTGCTCATTATTGACTTAATTGTGTCAAGATGGTGCTTCAAACCTTTCGAAGAATTAATGGTGTCTGGCTAATCAAAGATGAGAGAAACAGCATAAAGGTTTTCAAAGCTCAGTCATAACTATGCAGTTGGAAAAAGTGCTGTATCTAAAATGATGAATCAGGTAGTACATAAAGGTAGTAAAAAAGCATTTATGGAAGGAAAGTTTTATGTATAGTGTAATGTCTCAATAAGAAACCTCTATTTTATCACTGTAGTTAGATTTTAAAAAATTTCAATTGTTTACTTCTGATCTTCGAAAGCACAACCGCAAAATCTAGTATTACTTGATGCAAAACAACAATTTCCATCTCCTTGCTAAAGGATTGACATTTATAAACCACTTTTGCCTTTATCAGGAAATCACAAATGATTTACAGCCAGTTAAGCAATTTTCAAATGGAGTTACTGTTGTAATCTTGGAAATGTGCAGCCAATTTGTGGACAGCGATGTGGTAATGACCAGATAATCTGATTTTCCAGAATTTGGGCGAGGGATAAATATTGGCCAGTAGGCAAAGGAGAATTGCTTTGAAATCATACCATTGGATCTTTCACTTCATCTGGGTTGTAAATAAATGTCACATCCAGAAAATAGCCCCCTCCAACAGAACAGAACAACCACAGCACTGCACTACTGTCAATCTGGAACATTTCAACCTGATCGCACAATAGTTTTAATGTAAAAATTTCTAGTGTATTTCAAAGAACAGTAAAGAAATAGATGCTTGGTGAAAGCTGATTTTCTTTGTACGTGTCTCTGTAATTTTGGAAAGATTAGAATGTGTAACTGAAGCTCTGCTTTCTTCAGAAATTCTGACTGAACTTTTATCTGCCTAGTTTCAAGTGAAATTCGCAGGTGATAGCTCATTGTACCAGTATAGGAGTTTCATTTGTGCTTCAAATGCCTTCAATATCAGGGGAAAAAAAGTCATTCATATATAATAATGTGTTTAAGATAACATTTTCAACTGCCTAGAACAGCAGCAGCTCAATTATTGATACCCAATTGCCAGGTTGGCTAAAATTGAGATTTTTAAACAACATTGGTGGAGTTTAGAATGAGGGGGATTTCATTGAAACTTATAGAATACTGAGAGGCTGGATAGATTGGACATGGAAAAGAGATTTCCACTGGCAAGAGAGATTAGGACCTGAGGATGAATGAAGGGATGATCCTTTAGAACGGAGATGAGGAGGAATTTCTTCACCTAGAGAGTGGTGGATCCGTGGAACCCATTGCTGCAGAAGGCAGTGGAGACCAAGTCATTGAGTGCATTTGAGACAGAGATAGATAGGTACTTGATTAGTAAGGGCATCAAAAGTTACAGGAAGAATGCCAGAGAACGTGATTAAAAAATATGTCAGCCATAACTGAGTCTGCTTTGCCATTCAATGGGCCAAATGGCCTAATTCCACTCCTATATCTTATGGTCTTTATCCAATGTTAAACTAAGGGTCAAAATCTCTTTCCAGCATTGACAACCACTGAGACAAATTGGCTGCCTAAATGCTCTAGACATCAACAGCAAACACACTTTAAAAACAGTGCACTAGTAGTGAAGCTCTTTGGAATATCCAGAAGACATTAAATGATTAATATGAATTCTACTCAAATTATTTCACAGCTATAGGGTGAAAGCATTTTTCATCCTGGTATTTTTAATCACGTCTTTTATATTTCTTGACAATTTATTTGAAGTGACTTCGGCTGAAATTGAGAAAGTTAGAGTGAAAATTACACAACATTGCATGCAGATATTTCTTGACTATGAGCAGTTAAAGGAATGGTACAGAGAGGAATCTCCCAGGAGCAAGTTTGGCGAATTTGAAGATGTTGCTGTAGAAAATAGTGAGGTAGTCAATTGTAAAATAATATAGTTAACTCCAGTTACCCAAAAATTCCTTTATAGAAATTTACTCCATAAATAGCACAGTGATTGTGCTGAACGTGACATATGGTCATAGTTACTACTTATAATGTCCTGATTTGGAAATGTCAGTGTTGGACTGGGGTGACAAAGTTGAAAATCACACAACATCAGGTTATAGTCCAACAGGTTTATTTGGAAGCACTAGCTTTCAGAGCACTGCTCTCCTTCATCAGATGGTTGATAAAGAAGCAGCACTTCGAAAGCTAGTGCTTCCAAATAAACCTATTGGACTATAATCTGGTGTTGTGTGATTTTTAAATTTATGATGTTTGTAGCATAACTTCACAAATTAGTTGTCTCGGAAAATTATTGCTGTTTTATTTTCTCTTTCCAAGTTGGTCTTTTTTCCACTTCTCACCCTCAATTGTATTGCAACTTCCCTCCACCTCTACTAAACTCAGCAATAAGAACTTGCCTGCACTCATTATCCAGCTTGCGCAGTTATCCCATTCGTATCTCATTCCTAAAACTTTGTGAGGTGCTGCAGCTTTTCAGCTCCTGCTGTAGCATTGGAAGGTGTCATCATTCTTTGGCAATTAAACTTGAGGCTGTTTGTTCCTCAGGTATAAAGTGGACATCTTTATTATGAATTCTGATTGTGGTATTCTTTAAATGTCATGTCAAATGTACATCCATGATACTATAAATGTAGTAAATCTAGCATTATAAATTGTCAGCGACTAATGTATTTGTTTGATTCATAGAATCCCTACAATGAGGAAACAGACCATTTGACCCAACTAGGTCACACCAGCCTTCTGAAGAGTAACCCACCCAGACCCATTCCCATACACTATTAGTTTACATTGCCCCTGACTAATGCAACTAACCTATACATCCCTGAACACTATGGGCAATTTAGCACGGCCAATTCACCTAACCCATACATCTTTGGGCTTTGGAGGCAACCGGAGCACCTGGAGGAAACTCACACAGACACGGGGAGAATATGCAAACTCCACACAGATAGTTGCCTGAGGTTGGAATCAAACCCGGGTCCTTGGCGCTGTAACCACTGAGTTACCGGGCTGCTCTAAGTACAAGAGTTTTTACATCCTTGATTGCTTGTCAACTCCCAGCTCTGAGCTTTTGCCACATTCCAGTTGCCAATGAAAATGAATTTGAAATCTGTCCTTATTATCATTGAGAAGAACAATACTATCAGCAGCTTGAGAACACAACCACCTAAAGGTTGCCTTCTAAATCACACATGATCCTGACTTGGACTCACAAGCCTGATCTTTCATCACCACTGGTTCAACATGCTGAAGCTTGCTACCTCACATCACAGTGGAATTTTAATCAAGAGGATTGCTGCAGTTCAAAAGTCAGCTCACAAATACCTTCTCAAAAATAACTAGGACTGGGCAATAAAAATGTGGCCTTCCTTCTAACACCTTATTCCCAGGATTTTTTTTTTAAATCACATGTTTATTACATAATAATTTGCTTTCAATAAAGTCCCTATAATGGTACAGTGGTTAGCACTGCTGCCTTACAGAACCAGGGACACGGGCTTAATTTCAGCCTTTGTGGAATTAGTACATTCTCGTCTGATGTTCCAGTTTCCTCTCACTGACCAAAGATGTGCTGGTTAGGTGGACTGACCATGCTAAGTTGTCCATAGTGTCTGGGAATGTGCAGGCTAGGTGAATTAACCGTGGGGAAATGCAGGGTTGCAGGGATAGAGTAGTGAATATGGGTGGGATCTTTTTTGGAGGGTCAGTGTGAACATAATGGACTGAATGGTCTGCTTCTACTCTGTTGAAATTCTCTAATAGCCGCTTCAGTAATCAAACACATGCCTAATATTTGAAAGCAATGAGATGCAGCTCAAAGGTTCTCTCTGCAATGAGGGGAAGAAAGCATTGAGCTCCCGAAACCTATTGGAGCTCCTTCTCATCTGGCCCTAATCTTTTGAAGTGAATTAAGGACTAATGAGAAACTTATGTAAATATGTAAGAAACAATCAAATCCCATTGACACACAACATTGCAATTCCACCCAGCTAAAGTTAATTTTACAATCTGTCCTTAATTTTTGATCTTATTTTTATAGCCAAGATGCAATGATTACAAATCTATTATTGGTATGCTTCAGTTAATAGCAGTAAATGGGCAAAGAAGATAATTTATACAGCTCCAAACTTTAGCACCCTTGAGGTACAAGCTGATTACATAAATGATAATTTAATTTAGGAGATACCATTAGCTTTTATCATATTGTGCTAACTCATTTAGCTTTGTATGACTCTATGGCTAATGATTGATGGTGGTTGGTGATAATACATGGAAGTAATCCAACAGTTTTAGTGATAGTCCCATTATAGATTCATCCTTTAATAGACTTTTTAATGTCATGCATATTACCATGTACAGAGTTAATATCTCAAATCAGAGAAAATGTAATCACAAGAAGAGATTACAAGGCAGCAAACTTGTGTAATGTCCAGGACTATGGAAGATGGTTATTTGGCTCATTCAGATTCATTCATCCAAAGTAAATCATCCATACATTATTATTGAAAGGATTCCAATTTTTGCTTCCACCACCAGGTCCAGAAAGTTTACCAACAAAAGAGAGACGTCAAAAACAAATTGTCACTATATAGTTCAAAACAATGCTGCAATTGAATTGAATTATCTTTATTGTCACGTATACTCAGGTGAGTACAGTGAAGAATTTCCAAGTCATCACTTATGGTGCCATCTTAGGTACGAGGTACCCTGGTGCAGATTCTTCAGTACAAGTTCTTAGGGGGAAAAAAATCGAAAAAATAAAGAAGGAAAACGGTCAGCATTACAGATTGTAGGAATAAATTCGAAAAGTAAAGAAATAGTAAGATCAGAAGAACAGTCCTTCCAACCCAGTCCACACTGGCACTTAGCCACCAGTCTGCACTGGGCCATGACTTCAGACTGTGCCAGGCTTTATCTCGAGGCTTTTGAGGCCAGGACTCCACGCTGTAATCACCTTGAGGCCAGAAGTCCACTATGAGGCCTTGCCAGGTTGAAAGACTGAAAGATTTTTAACTCCCTGTAGGCATTTAGGGATGGGCAATAAATGCTGACCTAACCAATGATACCCATATCCCATGAATTAATATTTTAAATATTGCTTTTAACTTCCATATTTCCTTAAATTCATTTATCATGGAATAGCAAATGGAACATGGTGCAAACTTGAGAATACCTGTTTTCATCATGGAGCATATATAGTTCTGAGGGACCCGCGAGTGGATTTGAAATATGCACAATTTGACTTGCACTAGGTTTAAGGTGGAGTGAGGTAAACAAATTTGAATACTTCCCTGACGCATTGAGTAATGAACTGTTGCTAGCATGGTACCCAGTACCTCATTCAATTGGTTATTCTCTACATCAATTAAAATATGGATTGTAACTGATTAATCAATGCCATGAATTACGCATTCGCATCTCCAGACACACACACTTGCTAGCCGGGGGGAAAGGAGTGACGGGGTTACTGGTTATTGATTAGAGCAAGAACTCTGTCTGATTTGATACTATCTCTAATCGTAGTGCAGGGCCACAATGACCAATTTCTACAGCCACAAAAAATTAACCTGCATTTAACATCAATTTACTGGGAAGAAATCAGGTGCAAGAAACTCTTCTTTCATAAGGCTTTAAAAAATTCACCATCTGCAACTGATTGCTCCCAGTTGTGCAACTCCTTTGATTATCTGAGGGCCTGTTTAAACTGGGAGATCAAATTTAGTTTGATCAGACCCCGTATTTACATTAAACTCTGGCCTCCACTGAGGGAACTGGTTGGACAGTATCAAATTACAGTCCAATATATGTTGCTGTAGAGTTGAGAAGGGCTAAAATGAAGAAGGTCTTTAAATCAAATTGCATATTTCCCTGCCTGCTCTCAGTCGGAATGGAAGCCATTTACATCACAGACAGTTAGAATGTGGGACCAAAAGGTGACCCTTTTAAAAGTGTTGTCAAAAAAATAAATAAATGGGGGCTGTTAACTGGTGACATTTTCACGGCAGCAGCTGTAAAGTTAAAATTGGCCTTCATTATTAGCTGTAATGTAAATAGAATTTTACATTTATTCTTCAGTAGTTGGATAGTACAGCTATTAGTGCACTCAGGAACAGTGTATTTGCTACAATAACAATCAATTTAAGATAATCAGTTGAATTCATAATGTGGCTCCTTTACTTTTTTGAAAAGTAACCTACATTTATATGCAGGGACCCATTCTGTACAAACACGTAAAATATGTTCGAGCGTCATAGCTTTATGAATTCTCTTGGAGCTTAGGGAGCTTATAGTTCACCGTTACCTTCCCCATGGCAATGCCTCAGAGGATCAGAGTTCATTTGCCAACAAATCAACATTTTTCTCCAGCCACATAATTTGTTGTGAGCATCTGAAATTTGCCATCCGTGGATTTGTCCTGTAAAATGCAAAATGAATTGTCGGCAACATATCTCTCCTACAGCAATCAAGCTCCGTACTGCCTTCAACAATAAGAAGATTAACCTCCGAAATCCACAAATATGTTCCTTTGTGCCAGGAATAACTCCAACCAGTGAAAAAGGATTCCGCCCATTCCTATTTTTTTTCGGATTCTTAATTCTACAATCAGCTAAAAGTTGGTATTAAGGGCACTTATTCTCACTTCACTTAAAGCAGATCAACTTAACCTTTTTTTTATTGTTGTATGAGGGACCATGCTGTACATACCTTGCTTGCTGCATTTTCTCCATTACAGCAGTAACTATATTTCAGAATTATTCAATTTTCTTCAGAACATCTGATGGCCATGAAATTGATGCAAATCTTTTTTCATTTGTCGTTCATATGAAAAGAAAGATAAAAAGGCCTCTGCAGATACTTTGACCATTGCTTCTTGACAAAGGTCATTATTACCGATAATTTTGGCACACTGTGTACTCCCCTGCTTCTCCAGATTTCTTCCCTACTTTAAGGTCCAGTGTCACATCCAAATGACTATTAATATTTCTGTGGGAAGATTGTGTATGAATCAGCATCACAACCTTCACTGAACATGTACCTAGAATTATGGAATTTCTATAGTGTAGGAGCATTGAGTCCACACTGACCTTCTGAAGAGAATCTCACCCAGCCTGGGCCCATAACCTTACATTTATTTTGGCTAACCCATCTAGCTTGCACATCTCTGGACACTATGCGTAATTTAACATAGCCAATCTACCTAACTTACACATCATTAGACTGTGGGAGGAAACCAGAACATCTGGAGGAACCCATGTAAATACGGGAGAAAGTGCAAATTGCACTCAGATAGTCACCCGAGGCTAATATCCCCATTGGCGCTATGAGGCAGCAGAACTAATCATTGAACCACTGTATTTGGATTACATACTTGTCACGAATAGACAATTGCATTCAGGAATGAAAACCAAGGTATTTTTCTCTCACTGGGAGAACTGAGACCAACTGCAATCCCATCCTGTTAACTCAGCACAGACAGAACATCAAGACTGGGATATTTCTGATTGCCAAATCATTGTAGAACAACTATTCAAAGGTTTGCTGTCACTTTACAAGAAGGTTGAGTCATTGGCATAATATTTTGCCCAGAATTCATCCAAAGGGCATAATGTGACACAGGATTTTATATTCTAATTTAATTTTACTTATGGGGCAACAACCCAATGACATGAATGTATTTATCATGGAATATGATAAATAAACACCTTTGTGATATAACAAACCTTGTTAGTTTACTTTATGTCTTATGTTTTGTGTCTCACCAGTCTCTGGATACTGCAGTTTTACTATCTGCAAATTATCTGAATACATTACGAGGTTGTCCTCTGTCAATATGGAAGTGGTTTGCAGTGCTGCAAATATTCTCAAAGATTGCCCATTTGGAGAAATCACTGCTGAAGGAGCATCCAGAATATTGCAAACTAAAGTGAACCTTCTGTCAATCATTCGTCTTAGTCACAGCTCACTAATGGCCCAGTTAGGGACATAAAACGCCAGATGTGATCGCTGAAAGATTTATGTCACCAATCACTAGGTGATATATCAGGACTGTCCTATTATACCACTGTGGTGTTACATACCCAGAATTATGTTTGACTTGATGGGTAATTATGCTCTCCTAAGGTTCTACCAGCAGCTCTCTTCCTGTCAACTTTCCTGTATAGCTCCCACAGTCTTATGGGTAATGTTGTCTTTTTAACTGAAAACAGGTCAATTTTCAGAACTGCCAGATGTCTTTCTTGGTCACTGGAGACCAAAGGCTGGTGGCATAACCAACTGTTTAAAGGCCTCATTTAAATTATTAGTGAGAAAAGAACAAAGAACAAAAGGTTAAAGGCACGTTTTGCTCTTTATTCAAATTGTTCATTTGGCCAACATGTCAAGCACCAGATGATTACTGAAACGGCACCATTTATTATTCTCAGTACGTGCTTTGAATAATAAAAAATAACTTCCAATTACATCCGTCTAGTCTAAAGGAAAAGGCAGTGTACAAACAGAAAAGATAAATTCAATTTTTATTATAAATTTATTGTTGTAAATATTAGCGCTGAGTTGAGTTTAAAAAATTACTTTAAAATTGTAGCACTTCAATTTGACACCCAGAGAGGATGATAATTCATAGATTTCAGTATTTGAAAAGCATTTGAATTGTATTTGTAAAGATTTTGACAATTAGCTTTCAAGTACAAAGATTACAGGCATTGCATTCACTCATGAACATCAGTGGGATTAATTTAAGTGGAATTGTTCTCAATGTTTATTACTAGCTATTTCAGAATGTGAATTTTAAAGAGATGATGTCAAATATTTCAGATAGAACTTTAGCTTTGTAAAATTTTCCTTTCTAATTTGCTGTATTTATCAGTTTTCACTTTCTGAAAGTGAATTGGAGAAGGTTACAATATCATTATTAACGCTTACCATGTCTTCACTAATGGCCATATAGTTGAAAGGAGTCTATTATTTAATGGTATCAATAGAAGAAAAGAAATTTTGATGCACACAGAACTGAGATTGGAATTTTAAATAAATGTAAGATGTCATGAACAGGGCAGCCAAATGAAGAGGTGAATTTAATTACTAATTGCTGACTGTTGCTTCAGCACAAAGTTGGAATCTTCTGTGTCCACCAAATCTGTTTAGGAAGGCAGATCTTAAAAGGACAGAAGGCCAAAATTCAGAATCTGGATGTCAAATTAAAGTTCTGGGACACAGAACCTGGTGACTATGAAACCAGTGGACCTTCCTGACCATAATGGCTGGGAAGCTTTCTTGCACTCATTATTCATTGTCTTGAACACTCATTAACTCATCTCAGCATGTTCGAATTACATTCAAGTTAGGTTGCAATCTTGTTAGGTAAAAGCCAGGAAAATGTTAGCTCACAACTCTAACCATGTATATGAGGCCATAGTTGGGTTGTTGGGGATGAGGGAATGGGGTTGTAGGGATGTTAGAAACAATGTTCCTGGAACCTTTGTGTAGAACGTTTTCAGGAGCATGGATCCTTCCTAAGACTGAAGTGTTTCTTACACTGCTACAGTGTGAAGGATGCAGACTGCCCAATCTGTCAATTTGATCAGAGAATTAATTTATAATCAGGTCTTGCAAGACCTTGTTTTCTACCATTAATCATGTGAGAAATGCAGATAGTTTGGCCCACCCAGCCTCTCTAGGCAAGGCAACCACACAGCAAGGTATCAGCAAATTTGATTGAGACAGGCATGAGGGGTGCAACGCAATAGGGGCTCATTAAAATGTTACAAATGAGAGTGGGAAGGCATAACAGGGAATTAAACTTGAAGAGCATGGTTGTTGGGATGTCATTGGGATCCCGAGAGTAGAGACAGCCAAGTTGGTGACAGATGAAAAATTAACAGCAACAGAGATAATGGGGTCAAAGAATGGTGGCAGCTACATATTGAGAGTGTGCACAATCGAGTCATTAGATGTGCTGGATAGGGTGAAGGAGAAGGTGAATTGAAAAAGGGCAGAGCAAGGCTATAGGCTGGCACAGTGTGCTAAATGAGTGTGAGCTCAGGGTGGATGCTGTTGGCAGAAATATCAGGAAGTCGAATGAAATTCTGAAAGGGAGCCACTGCTACAGAAAGAGATTGCAACATGTCAGAGGGGAAGCTAAAGGGAAAGAGAAGACTATCTACACGACTGAAGGCATGTGTAAGAAATGGGTAACTTGGAGGCAGGCTAAGGTCCCACAAACCCCTCTCACCTAATGAATGAATGCATTAAACTGGAATTAAAGCAATGGAGTGAAGGTTCCTGCATATATCCAGTAGTTACTGATTTCTCTGCCAGGCCCAGCTCTCCATGACAGCCCAACACCTATTCCATGAAGAAAGCCATGCACTTATATACCGTTGCCACAATGTCAGACAGACTGCTTGGTCTTTTACTTTGGTCACATGATCACTAGCACAACAGACATTTGTATCCCTATTTGTATCTGTACCTGCATCACAGCCACCAAAGGGGGTTCCAGAGGCTCATCACCTGTAGTGGATCCAGCAGAGACCAGCAGTCCTCTGATTGTCAGAGACCTTGACAATAACCTATTGTACCAGCTCCAGTCCCATTACCGAATGTGACCTTGAGCCCTCTATTGATAGATTATCTGCTGAAGTGAATGTGTCTGTGCTGATGGAGGCTGGGAGGAACATCGTGATGGAGCATCCTCTGAAGTACCTGACTGTTAGAACCCCAAAGTACTTATGGACATATTGAAATTCCCATACCGTTTCAGAAAATAGGACTGCTATAGTTAAAGGATGACTACAAAGTCCTGTGTGGACCCATGGAACGATACACTTGTATGGGGCAGCACGTTGGCTCAGTGGTTAGCACTGCTGCCTCACAGCATCAGGGTCCCAGGTTTGATTCCAGCCTCAGGCGACTGTCTATGTGGAGTTTGCACATTCTCCCCGTGTCTGCATGGGTTTCTTCCAGGTGCTCCGGTTTCCTCCCACAGTCCAAAGATGTGCAGATCAGGTGAATTGACCGGCCTAAATTGCCCATACTGTTAGGGGCATTAGTCAGAGGGAAATGAGTCTGGGTGGGTTACTCTTCAGAGGATCAGTGTGGACTGGTTGGGCTGAAGGGCTGTAGGGAATCTAATCTAATCTAAGATGCAGTGTCAGTGAAACTTAAAACAGAAAGACTAAAATGGAGGAGAAATTGAGAGGCTGACTAGCCATTTCCTTCTCAGCAGGAAGCCATTTCCTGCAGACTTGTTTGTGTCTTACCCTTATGGTTATACACACAAAAAGCTTTAAAACTGATTGCAATCCCTCACTTTTGATTGCAATCCCTAATTGCAATCCCTCAGTAGCTTGACATGCTAATGTGTGGACTAGTGTGCTGTGAAGGTCACAGTTTGCGAACAGCTTTTAGTCACTCCTGCACAGCAGGTGAAGGAGAAAAATCCTCTCTTAACAAAGAAATGAAAATGGATGGACCGCCTGGCATTAATCTAGGCATCAGAAAAGAAAACGCCAGAAACGGCCCCTGTTGACCATGCAAAGTGCCCCTGCGGCTCGTACCAAAATTGGGAGAGGAGTCTCATAGACTAGTTGGGCGACAGACCTGAAAAGTGTGTTGCTGGAAAAGCGCAGCAGGTCAGGGCTTATGCCCGAAACGTTGATTCTCCTGCTCCTTGGATGTTGCCTGACCTGCTGCGCTTTTCCAGCAACACATTTTTCAGCTCTGATCTCCAGCATCTGCAGTCCTCACTTTCTCCTAGTTGAGCAACAGCCTGACATAGTCATAGTCACAGATTCATACCTTGCAGACAACTTCCCAGGCACCACTATCACCATTCCTGGGTATGTCCTGTCCCACGGCAGTACAGACTCTGAGAGGTGCCAGCACTGTGGTATACAATCAGAGAAGGAGTTGTCCTAGGAGTCCTCAACTTTGACTCCGGACGTCCAAAGCCTGTTGACCATCTGCAAGACACAAGTCAGGAGTGTGATGGAATCCTCCCCATTTTTCTGGATGGAGCAGCTCCAGCAACATCCAGGAGAAAGCAGCCCACTTGATCGACACCAGATGCATAAGTATCCACTCCCTCCACAACCGTCGCTCGGTTCGGCAGTGTGTATGACCTACAAGATGCACTGCAGAAATACACCAAATATATTTAGATAGCACCTTCCAAAGCCATGACCACTCCATCTAGAAGGACAAGGATAGCAGGTACATGGGAACAACACTGCCTGCAAGTTCCCCTCCAAGCCACTTAAGCTATCCTGGAGCACCTTCCTTCACTGTGGTTTTCTCAAGATCCTGGAATCATCTCGCTAAGGGCACTATGGGTCAAGCTACAGCATGTGAATTGCAACGGTTCAAGAAGTCAGCTCACCATCACCTTCTTAAATGCAACTAAGGATGGGCAGTAAAATATAGCCAGCGACACCCATATCCTGCACGTGAATTAAAAAGAAATTGACTGCTGTCAGCCAGCCACTGTCAAAAGAAACGAGTGCAAAAGGATTTTAATCAAGCAGCAAAGTCAATGATCTTGAGGTTGACTGCTCATGTACCAAAGTCAATGTTACAATTAGCCATGTAATTACTGCAACATTCTACTGTCTCCTCTTCACTATAATTCACAGCCACCTATATATCTTGTTTTTGCACTCATGTGCATGTGCGTGTTTGTGTCCCCTCTCGAACACACTGGTCTGGGTGACAGGGCAGGGAAGTGAATGAAGAAGGGGAGCTATTTAAACCTGGAGCATAATGATTTGGGGTATTCTAACTTAGGGGTCCTTACCTGGTGACAGTTAGCAACAGGAGTTGGTACTAGAGTTGATACTTCAGATGGGCTTGGAGAATGGTGCTCTTTAGGGAACAAAAAGAAGTGGAGGTCTGATCAAAGTAGAACAGAAAAAGCTAGTATTGCAAGCTGCCTCCCTGACCCAAGATGTTTTCAAGATGTTGCTGCTTCATGTGCAGATGGCAGGAGCAGAGTAGAGGCTTTTTCACTACATACATCCCATTTTCCCTTCAGCATAGACATAAGCACTTTGATATCTTGACAGCCCAGCTGCCTCCTACTTGGAGTCAGTCAGGAGTCTTATGTCACGCTATCTGTGCAAGTTCACACTCTCATTGTGCATATTCTTCTCTTGCAGAAGGAGGGAAGCAGAAAGACACACTAGCATGGGTACATGAATACTTTTCCTGCATTCATATATCCTGATTTGGAGATGCCAGTGTTGGACTGGGGTGTACAAAGTTAAAAATCACACAACACCAGGTTATAGCCCAACAGGTTTAATTGGAAGCACACTAGCTTACGGAGCGACGTTCCTTCATCAGGCGGTGAAGGAGTGACGCTCCAAAAGCTAGTGTGCTTCAAATTAAACCTGTTGGACTATAACCTGGTGTTGCGTGATTTTTTTTAACTTCATATATCCTGGTTGAGTTGTCAATCCCTCGAATTGAGAATACATTTCTGAGTGACTGCTGCGAAAAATGTGGCATGGGACATCTGAGGAGCTAAGGGTAAATGTTGTTTCTGATTTGTTAAAGAATTTGACTAGGTGACAGAAAATGAAGCATTTTAGGATGTTCATGCATGAGATACCTCTGAAATGTTCTGACCAAAGTTTCTTTTCGTGTTTGAATCCTTGTTCCATGCACTTCTTTGGTGAAAATATATTAGGCATTGAAGTTCTTCGAGTTGTGATGGGGCTAATGGTGCAGGTGCTGCTGAAAGCTGTAGTACATTTGTTTTGACTGTGAGCCCTGGCAGATATGAGAGTGCTGGTACTATTGTGAGGCAGTTAGTGAACATTGGTAGCTCTAGTTAATTGAGACATATTCAGTGCACTGGATAGCGATACCGCACACTCAGTCTTGGTTGTGGCAGTCTTCTGGATTGTGACCATTCTACAGTGTGTGTTCTGCAGAGTGACACTTATCCTGGTAGATCACAGCAGATCATTCATCTTTTTGGTGGAACTCACATTAGGTTCTCCTGAGACATCCCTTGTGCTGACCATTGCAGCAATCTTTGTTCAGAACGCATTTATTGGTTGAAATGTTCTATCCGATGGAAATATTACATCCTTTCTCCCTCTCACATGTCCTGCAGGAGAATGTCTGGTTAAAATGAGCAGTCACTTTCCTGTCTGGTCTTGAATATTTCCTTGGTATGTTGGGACTGGCTGTCAGAGTTGGATGATAATACTGTTTTACAGAGTGAAGTTAGCTGAGGTGGCTAGGTGGATGGTTTGTGATGCTAACATTTTGTCTTCAATCCCTGTTTTGGCTGAGGTTACCTGGAAACAGGGGTCATGCCTTCTCAACCTTGCTCCTTACCTGAGGCACACTGACCCTCAAGAGAAGCTCACCACCAATTATCTCTTTCATGAAGTCAGAAGTTATACAACACCAGGTTATAGTCCAACAGGTTTAGTTAAAATGACAAGCTTTCGGAGCGCTGCTCCTTCACTCAGGTGAAGTGGAGAGAGGCACCAAGGCACAGAATATATACTGGAGGAGAGATAATGACAAGATAATGCCAGGAATTAAGAATGTCAATAAATAAATACAAATATTGTGAGTAGAGTGTTGACAGGCTGAAAAACAAATCTTTACAGCACTGGTGTTGTGTGACTTCTGACTGTCCACCTCACTCTAACACCAGCATCTCCACATCATCTTTTTAATGAGACAGCTGACTATCATGGCTAATGGTGTTTGGGTATTATTTAAATGTTGTTTCTGGAAGCTGAAGTGAAGAGGTCTTAATGGGCTTTGGAATGCCCTACCCATACGATTTGGTAGGTCATGATGAGCTGAGAAGAATGTAATGCCCCTGGTGCTCACTTTCCACCCTACCAACCTTCGCATAAACCAAATCATCCACCAACATTTCTGCCACCTCCAAAAAGACCCCACCGCCAGGGACATATTTCCCTCCCCACCCCTTTCTGCCTTCCGCAAAGACCGTTCCTTCCGTGACTACCTGATCAGGTCCACGCCCCCCTACAACCCACCCTCCCATCCTGGCACCTTCCCCTGCCACTGCAGGAACTGCAAAACCTGCGCCCACACCTCCTCCCTCACCTCCATTCAAGGCCCTAAAGGAGCCTTCCACATCCATCAAAGCTTTACCTGCACATCCACTAATATCATTTATTGCATCCGTTGCTCCCGATGCGGTCTCCTCTACATTGGGGAGACTGGACGCCTCCTAGCAGAGCGCTTTAGGGAACATCTCCGGGACACCCGCACCAATCAACCACACCGCCCTGTGGCC